>NC_133345.1:19143399-19476732 GCF_030506205.2 Paramisgurnus dabryanus
ACAACATACATTAAAATCTACAGTATGTTACTGGCAAACAGCTGCATAACTACAATAATTTTTACAGGTTTAAAATAATTTTTACTTTTTTACAAATATGTATCTAAAAATAATTTGTTACATTTATATAGCTCTTTTCTGTAGCACACAAAGTGCTTAAATAATAACAGGTGGCATGTGCACCTGTTTGCTAACGCTGAGATGATAGTGGACAGATGCCTTTTTTTCCAAACAACTTAATATAAGGACTACAAAACAGTGAAACGTGAAATGCTTCATGGTGTTGATATGAAACGCTTTTCAGTTTTGCAACAAACTATGCAGGATCACAAAATATTGCTACATATTGTTGATTTTGGCTGTGTGCCACGATCGCAGAATTGCGAAAAACTGGAGGGACTGATTGGGGAAATCAATTAACTATGGTAAAGGTGCAATGTGAAATTTTAGGAGAGTTTGACAGAAATGCTAAATAATAAACAAACTATATTATCAGTGGTGTATAAAGACCTTATAAAATGGTTAGTTCCAATCCTTGATTCTGATTGGTCAAAAGCTGTGCTTTATTTACAATAAAACACAGCTATGACTGCTTCACCCAATGGTTCTATTTATCACTACGCCCTTAGCAACACCCTTAGCAACCACACGTATCAGTTTGTGAACGGTTTGTTGTTTTTATTAAAGCTTTCATGCATATTACACATTGGAATGTTGTTGTTCACGGTCAGGGACTATTTTTTTTCTAGCAGAAGGAATGCTTTTATTGATTTTACTTCCTGAAAGTTGCACTAATCATTTTTTTTATTTTAACATTGTGTGGTAGCCGTTTTATAAAAGCAATAAGGTATTTGAGGCAAGTGCTGTATCGTGAATAAGTAACAGCTTTAGGAAGGGGTGAGCGATGGGCTAAGCCGTTGGTTGCAATTCGCAATCTTATCACTAGTGGCCGCAAATTTTTTTTCAATATTTTACTATGTTCTTACCTCAACTTAGACTAATTAATACATACCTGTCTTTTTTCAATGTGTACACTTAATCTTTGTGCTTAAACTAAGTGCTCTTTCGCCATACAATATAGTACTCATTTTTTATCTGTTTAAAAAAAAAGTGAAAGTGTTTGGTGGTTTCTAAATTCATCCCTGTTCGGATCCTAAGGAATAAATGGGGCTAGGCTAAATGCTAACACAAGCACCAAGCAATGTACAAAGATTAAGTTAACACATTAAAAAAAGACAGGTATTAATTTGTCTAAGTTGAGGTAAGAACATAGTAAAATATTGTGGTGTTTTCCTTTAACAAATACAACCTTAATGGAACGTGTTACCAGTTTTTTAATAACACACATGTCCCTTCAACTGCATTTTTCTCATATTGAATTGTTAAAAATTTAACATTTTACTACGTTGAACTTGAAAAATGCTGCTACCATCTAATGCTACTAACACATATTGTATCAATAAAATACTACACACAGTATCAATTATCTGCTCCAGCACACATTATAGCAAAATCCATTTGACGATTGATCAAAACCAAAATCAGATCTTCATTCCAGGTCATGATAAATGTTTAAACAGATAAAACATTGTTTGAAGAAGTTTAATTTTTCATGAGAGCATATGGAAATATGAAGAATAGAACAATCAATAATGGAAATGGACATATTTATGTGCTATATTTAATATCTAATTCATTTGCAACCCGAAATTCCTCTTGAGACATGCAGATTCTCAACCTAATCTGAATTATTCAAGCCAGGAATACGGCCTGAATTATTCAAACTTTCTTGGTAAAGATACTTTTTCCCAGAGGACCTTTGGACCTTTTGTATTGGATTGCGCTCGGCTCCTTTGAACAACATGATGTGAATGTGTGTGTCATTATCCGTGTGCCAAAGCTTTGATTTCACCCTACCAGGGAAGAAAGATCAGTGTTTGTATGCAGTGTACGTTGTTGCCATGGCAATCATGCAACCTTTAACCCTACCGCAGACACGCATCACACATCTGCTGCACTACCAAGCTAGTTTGTTTCCGTGGCTATGATGATCCATGTCATAAATAATTAGGGACGATATAAAGTACACAAGAAGTGACAGACCACAAATGTGATTAACCTGCAGGGAGAGGCAGTGTAAAAGAGCAAGCAAGATAAGAGAGAGAAGTTTGTAATAAATGATCTCAGTCTGCTAAGATATGAAAATTTATGAGATGTACAGTTTATAGCTTAGAAGAGGTTATGATATGCAAATCACCTCCTTTGTTTGACCTCAGAGGAGCTTCTCAACAGAAGTTACTGCCTTTGTCTTCTGCTCCTTTCATATTTTTACAGGAACAGGACATTTAATCTTACACTCAGTCCCTTGAGTTCAAATTTCACACCTTTTCCCTCATAGATACCTGGTCTCATGCATCTTACGCTGCTCCTCGAACTCGAGCGAGTGTCCCTCAGGCCTATAGTGTTCCTGTGAAAGAGGTTGGCGCTTTTAAAAAAATAGACTTTGTTACATGCCACAGATTCCACCTCCATTTGTTTCCCATTATTAACCTCAGAAAGTATTGTCTGTGCCGTGTATTATTTTAAACACAACGATCAACACATTCAGATTTGGAAAAATGCGGCATGATGTATCGATTACTATATAAGCTCAAAATATTAATCATTTCATATAATTTTGCTTCAGAACACATATTTTAACACAATGGAGTCAATGATTATTTGGATTTCTTTAATGATGGATGTACATGAATGTGTTTTTGGAACTTTAGAAGGTTGACAATCATCCAGTGGTGTTACAAAGCATAAGAAAAAGACACAAGATATTATTTAATATAACTCCAAATATGTTCAGATGAAGAAAAAGTCATGATGGTGAGTAAATACATAATCCATAATAATAATAATTAGGGATGCACCGATGTATCGGCCTATAAAAGCTTTTTTTTGGGTGACGATGACAACAGAATTGTCATTTTTTTTATGCTCCACACTTTCAGGATTTCAGGGAGTAAAGGGACTAAAAGCCAATCTGCATTTAGCAGAATCAGATGTCATTCTAAGTAATTGAATATCGGTATCGGCAAAGTGCCTTTCCCAGGCTCAAGATCACTGTCAAGCCTAATTTTAATTGTCCAGTGAACTTTTTCTGAAAAACAGAGGGAGGAAGAGAATAAAGAAAAGACAGTTCCATTAAAGGATCACTCCATTTTCTTAAAAAAAATCCCAATAATTTACCCACCCCATGTCTTCTAAAATGTTGAAGTCGGTCGAGAAGAAATTATGTTTTTTAATAAAAACATTCCATGATTTTTCTCAATTAAATAGACTTTATTGGACCTCAACACTTTACAGTTTAAATGCATTTTAAAATTGCAGTTTCAACGCCTCTTCAAAGGGCTCTATACAATCCCAATGAAGCATAAGGGTCTTATAAACCAAATGATCTCATTTTTAGCAAGAAAAAAAATGCACTTATAAAACCACAACTTCTCGTCTTACACTATCTGTGTGACGCACCAGCGTGACCTCACATAATGCATCATGAGGTCAAAGGTCGTCACGCGTGCAAAACTACCGCCACAGTTTTTACAAGTGTGGAGAAGAGTACCGTTCTGACATTGTTGTATGTGGAATGATATTAATTAATGTCCTTGTGTTATATTTATTGTTTAAAATGGTCGCAAATGTGCGTTTCATGACACATTGTGTGACGTCGCCAGGGGGGCAGGGTTTCATATTTTATTGAAGCTTCCCTGGACGCCGCCATTGCTTAGCGAACACCCATCTGCTGTTAGCATCCCATTGACTCCCATTCATTTTGGCGTCACTTTGACAGCGAATAACTTTACATCTGAGGCGTTTAAAGACTCCATTTGTCCATTAATTATTTCTAAAGAAACATGAAAATGTATAAAAGGCTCCATTACCATGTATCTTACGTTATGTCCCAGTAGAAGCAGTTTTTGTAAAAATAGGCTAACGATTGCGTCATAACCTGCGACTTTCTGTCGCACAGTAGAGAAATTACCGCATGGACTGGGAGAGAAGCTCACAGGCAATCTTTTACTGACTATGAGGCAATCGGGTGGACGTGAAGGCATAAAGTCAAGGGAGATTATTAATCAAAATACTAACCAAAATGTGCTCCTGTTCACGCTCGCCGTCTCTGCAAGATTCAGTAGGTGATTCAGATTTCCCGTGGCACGGCTATTAGAAGACTTACAATTGTCAGGCAGGTTGCTCACGTGACATCCACGTCATTGAGCTCAGTTTGAGTCTGCGCAGTACGCTCGACACCCAGGAAGTGCGTGCTTCTAATTGACTTCACTTGTCTCCGTTGAATCCAATGGGGTCGCTGTGTCCATTTCTTTTACTGTCTATGGACGTCGCGCTGGCTAGTGCAAGAGGAGAAGGTGTGGTTTAAAAGTACATATATAAACTTTTTCTTGCCGAAAATGACAATTTTTTTGCTATAATTTAGAGCCCTTTAAAGCTGCACTGAAATTGCTATTTTAAATCCCATTTAAACTGTAAACTGTTGGGGTCCATTAAAGTCTATTAAAATGAGAAAAATCCTTGAATGTTTTCCTCAAAAAAAGTAATTTTTTTCTCAGCTGAACAAAGGAAGACATAAACATTTTGGATGATATGGGGGTGAGTAAATTATCTGGATTTTTTTGAAGAAAGTGGAGTGATCCTTTAAAGGAGCAGTATGTAACATAACTTCTAGTGGTTGAACTTGATATCGCAGTCTAAATTCAATAAAGGTTTGGGGACGTTTTCCCCTGCACCCCCTCAGTTCCCAGACAGAAGTGCAAGTGACGATGGAAAGCAGCAAGTTTATCTGCTCATTTTTATGTTTGCAATGTTTATTTTTATATTTGCAAGTCACAAACCCGCTCGTGTGGATTTCTAGAACTAAATATGTGGCTCATGTCAGAGATTGCATCCACCGGAGGTCACATTTATGGGCAATTGCATTTAAGCAACCGTGACAACTGGCAACCGAGCTGTCAAAATACACTATTGGGTAAACTGGCAGTGGCAGGATCACACAAACCAAAACAAAAACAGACATTCATGCAAGGAAGGCACTTTAAAAAAGAGAATAACTGGCTAAATTATTGTTTTTCAGAGAAACAGATATGTGAACATCTACATCAACTTTTTTATAAATTTCTACAAATATTTTATTTAGTCAAAAACCTACGCCAATTTTTCATAAACAATTTTTTAACAAAATGTGAGTCGTGTTTGCTTATGCAGAAGTTGACTTCAAGATGTTTGGAAGTTTGTTGGGTGGATGCCAGGATGAAAATTGATTAGAAACGTAACTGCAAACTTCTCCTTAACGGTTCACATTTTCTAAAGCACAAAGCAGCACAAGTTATTCATTAAACGTTAATACTTTAAGTGTGAGCAAAAGCAGCGGCGATGCTTGCCATAGCAAACACAGCTAATCACAGAAGAGTACAGATCATTTATTTTCTTTCAAATATAATCCATTCTTTGGCAGAAGTCTGACGTTTAGTAAGCATTTCAGCTAGAGTTACAGGCTACGATCTTGTTTTCAGGTCCATCTGACCTGACAGCCATCAAGGGTGCTGCATGTTTTCATCCAAACGGAGACAACCATCTTTAACATGTTAATTCTGCAATCTCTCCCTCTTATTCTTATCTCCAGTGTCACAGGGATCCAGGGAAAATAAAGGTTATCTTAACCCGCTGTCAGATAGCAGTGTGTCACAGAGCTCAGCGAAACCTTCATGCAACCATAATAAACAAAGGAGGAAAGGTCTTCGCCAAACCTTCATCAGTCTCATCAACTCTCCAATCCAAACACCACCATCCTTGATAACAGTCCTTCTGAGAGACTCCTGTGACTGGTATTAAGAGAGCCGTTGGGGCGGATGGGAAGTGTTGGCGTGAGAGGGTGCAAAGTATTTGTGAGTTGGGTTGGGCGGATGTGGGGATGTAGAAGGCTTTACAATTGACAGACGACACCCACAGGGAATCTATACCACGCTGACCTTGAGAGAGAGAGAGTTAGAAGGAATAGAGAGCCAGGGGGTGAAACTGATTGTTATTCAGCTTAGCAATTCGGAGATTTCGCTGCTTTGTTGTGCCTAACGTTAGGCCCCAGGAGCCTGGCTGGCATTGATGTTCGGTGCAGGGCATAAAAAGAAGAAAGTGGAGAAGAGTTTCCGTTAGCAACTGGGATCAGACATGCAAAGTATCCTGATCATCTGTGAGCCAGAGGGTGAATTTTTCGGAGATGTCTTTGAGGGGGTCTTGCAAAAGATTCTGTACATATTTAGTTTATTATTATCATCTCTATCCTTACTTTACTATACATAGATCATAGCATTTTTTTATGCAGACTTTTGAAACCAATTCAGTAAAATGGTCCATATAATGACCATTGAAGCGAGACCAGCACATTAAAGCACACAAAGCATTAAATTGCATTTAGAAATGGACACTTACTCACTCCATTTACTCCTTTCAGTTCAAGTTTTATGAGACTCCCTATTCGCACTTGTCAGTTCTGTGCTAGCTAACTGAATTTAACATTATTACTCACACTACAGGGCAATGCTGCAAAATAGCATAACGCTTAACAGCTGTATGTCAGAATGCGTTTCCATCTCTTTTTTTACCTCCTGCTTATCTTTCGCCATCACTCACTGAGGTTTTAACACCCGTTATACCCTCGGTGGTACCTGATAAGATCACTCATGTTCGTGCCCTGGGCGGCACTGCTTTACGCGCCGTTGTTCACAATTGCGTGGTGTCAGAAGCGGATGCCAGAGAGACATGCTTGGGTGACTTTTTGGAAAGGGGAGATTTTTTGTTAGTGTCTCCCAAAAGGAAAGAAAGAACAGATGCGAGAAGCTGCTGCTTTTAATAAAACACATTGCTGTTGTCTTTCAGGATGAAGTCTGCAGAGAAGGAAGAACTACAAGAGATGTGGAGCCAACAGGCCAGCGAGCAGAAGGCTGCAGTGGAGAGGTAAATCACAATCATGAGATCTGTCTGATTTTTTAACTATTTCTTTTAGTGAATAATATCAAGTCTAATTTAAGTATTTAGTGCTTTTCTAAAATGTTGCATTGGTACATGAAATAGGAAAAAAACAGTAAACTGAAAAATTATTAAACATTTAGAATATAATACAAGTATTATTAAAAATGTTCTTGTCCTCATAAACAATCGTAATCTACCACTACTTATATTTGACTATAGAACATTTATTCAATCAGTATAGATGACAGGTATCAAATTAAACCAGACATGCCTTTCTAGTTTACATGAGAGAAGATTAAGAGCAGGACTGTATCATAAGTCGATTTCAGACCGTTTAGTTCTGGTAATAAATTCACAGGAATGAGTAATGGGCCGCTTTTCCAAGAACTAAATATTCCCCAGTACTTTTTGCAAGCGAGACTCTAAAGTGACGTACTCCGTTCTAGAAATCAACGCAAATTGCATTCACAAAGTGAAGGGTGATATAGAAGACATCCAGACAGCAACCTGCCCCAAACTATAAGCGCAAAATCACAACAGTTGTTAAAGACTAAATGTATCAGCTTTTTGTTAAAAGGGGAATAATCTGAATGTGGGCTAATTTTACAAGTTAGGCTAACGTTAAGGTGAGGCGTGTAATTTATTTGGGTGGTTATATAATTAGTCAGTGTTCTATACTGTTACTGTCAAACTCTGTTACCAAGGTAACAATGTTGGCAGTACTGTATGTAACAGAACTGGCAGTCATGCACAGCTGCGTTTACATGGACAATTGTAAAAGGTTTAAATGTTTAAAACGAATAAAAATGCGTCATTTAAAACACCTCAATCGGAATAAAAAGAGCCAAAAATGAGATAAAATGACATGTACACACTTCATCGGATTAATAACGTTAATCGGGCGTTCTGCGCTGTGCAATTTTCTTGTTCGTTTCTTTTTTATGGCGGTTGGCAAACCCGCTTAAAGGTGCATTTCCGCCACCTACTGGACTGGAGTGTATGTGCAATGATGTAAAATTTACGTATGACGCAAAGAACGCAGCTTGTGTTGTTAAGGGAAGTCACATGAAGTGACTTTCCTGTCACTTAAATTTTCCCAATCTCATTCCAATCCTTACTTTACAGAGGATTGGAAGGAGATTGGGAAAAATTTAAGCGACAGGACAGTCACTGGACTGACCAGAGCCAAACCCTGTCTCTTATTAAATAAGAGACAGGGTTTGGCTCTGGTCAGTCCAGGATTTATTCTCTGATCCTCAAACACGTATGTTTGGACTCGCTCTCGCGGACACGTGAAGTCAAGCACGCTTTTTGGACACACGTGAATGGGTGTTTTTGCATGATTTTTGAAAAACACTTTGGAAAAGGGAGTCGGGCAGACTACCAAAACACACTTGGAGCCAATCAGCAGTAGACATTTTTGCCTGGGTTGCGCATGTGTGGGACGGGTCTATCAAAAGGTGGTCCAGATTCTATTGGGGTAGGGGTGTGTTTTATTTAGGTGATTTCAAATGTCAACATTGGCTTTTTAGAGATCATGCACCCCCGCCTTTAATTATGACCTGAAATAGACGTGCAGCGATTTTAGGAGGATGATTTGTATGCGTATCTTGAAATGGTGCAAAAGTATATTTCTTTAGTGTGCGCATGTCAAATGATCAAATCTGATTTAAAACTTGTGCCATATAAACATGCACACCAATCCGATCACATTATTAAGGGTTCATGTAAACGCTATGATAGATTTAGCCATCACAAAGATTTCCTTCAGATTGAGGCAAAAGGTGTCCATGTAAACGTAGCTAGTGTTGCTGCGTCCTAAATCGCATACTGTGACAATACGTACTGAATTAGATGAATTACCTATCAGCTGTTAAAACAGTAGGTACTATATATTATGAATAGATATAGTATGAATGAATTTGGTCAGACTACATCCGCCATATTTATACATCACGTGACACACTTCGTCATAACAAAAAGTGAGCCGTTAACTGGAATGAAGTTAAACAAGTGCAATTTAAACACAAAGGACAGCTGTTTAATGTATGTATTTGCATTTGAATACAGCCGCATTACCACTTTCGGACATTTTTGAATAAAACAACGCCTCTCCTTCTTTTTCATTGGATAACGCCTCTCCTTCTTTTTCATTGGATAACTCCTCTCCTGTGTGCTTCCATGGTAGTAAAGTATCCATTGAATGAATCTCGGGAGAAAAGGTCATCTGGGTACTTTTCCCCTAGTATATATATATATATATATATATATATATATATATATATATATATATATATATATATATATATATATATATATATATATATATATATATATATATATATATATATAATAAATGTACAATATATAAAAATAAAGACTAAACACATTCACAAAGCAGTTACATTTGATGTCCTGATTTTTTCAGATTTTTCAAATGGTTATTTTTTTTACATAATTTGATACTTATTGTCAATCAAAAATTATAGCTGAAAATTATAATTTTTTGTTTTTCCAAATATGTATATATGTATATATATGTTCTTGGGACACAAAGGTTTTCAGTTTTTCAGAGTTTCGAATAAAGATCTGGATGTCAGAGTTTCTCATCAAATTCAGTATTAGATATACTATCCATGTTCATTATATTCATTAGGCAAGGCAAGGCAAGTTTATTTGTATAGCAAATTTCATAAACAGAGGTCATTCCAAGTGCTTTACATAGAAATGAGAAAACAAAAAATATCAAAGATACATGAATTTAAGGGTAATCAATTAAAAGAAAATAAATGTGATTTTAATAAAAACTGTTTAAATGTGTGAAAAAGAATAAAACAGGAATAAAAGTATAAAACAGTTAAAAATCAGAATAAGAACAAGAGAAATAAAAATTATTAAAATAGTGCATATAAAATATAGTGCATTATATCATATAGCTCTTACTGAATGTTAAAAATCTAATATTTATTTGTTTTAGATAAACTCTTAATACTGAAGAAAAAATCTCTTGACCTCTAAACAGTCATATTTTCCATTCACGTTCACGTGTATCAGGACGATATAAATAGAAGCGTGACAAGCCTCCGCAGTCACATTTTATTTGTTTTGATTAATGTCATGGACTATTAAACTGTGCACAGCCATGAACTATGGTGTACCTGTTTGACTAGGGTGTGCTCATGTGTTTGTGTGTGTATAAGTGTGTGTATGTGTGTGTGGCAGAGACAGATTTTGTTAGTATCTGTCAGTCATCTGTAATTTCAAGTGTCTCGGTGCTTTTATGCTCATTCCTGGATGCGATTTTGAGCATTGTGCGGCGTGACACGATTGCTTTCCCGAAGAGAGGTCAGGGAACACACTGTGATATAAAGAGGATTTATGAAAAGGCATAAAAGCTTTTCGCATAGGGCAAAGAGACCTCAGACACAATGACGGGGATCTGTAAGATCTTGAAGACCATAGAAGTATAAAGAGGAACGTAAGGCGTGTGAGCTCAGAAAGCGACATGCATGTCTTCCTGTGCTTTTTGAAGTCGCACCCTCTCCAAGTACGGTACCATAGCAGTGTTTCAGATAGAGAGATATTTTAAAGTTATTACATTCTGTAAAGCATCGGCAGGCTGAAGCTGCGTGTGAAGCTCTGTGATGGCAGATGGAAGCACTTCCCATTTGAGGCTTTGGGTTTCAGAGCTTCCCTCACACACACATACACACTTCTCATCTCAGTTTTCAAAGCTTCTTTAATTTTCACCACCCCAGAGGAGCAATGATATCTCCAAAGCAGGCTCATCTGTCACATGCACTAACGATTTTTCTGAGGACAGATATCAGACTGAAACTTTGTTGAATTCACCCCCCGCCAATCCTTTATCACGCTTTTCGCTCTCGGAAACCCCCACAGATGCACCCATGTGCTCCCCACATTGCGTTCATTTTGTATTTCACTTTATATTGAACATATGTTAAGCTTCAACATTTCATTTATTGTTTAGGCATTCCAGAAGTGGTCTGTGTGTACTTCAGCATTTTTTTATCCATGACATTCACGTTAATCTGCCGCATACAAAAAATATCCACAGATGTGAGTGTGCCTGCGGGATGACGCTTATCTTTGTTTGATTTATAGAACTAAGACCATGCAGTCATCTTCTGAACACGCTCTTTCATTTTTCGTGATTGGTCCTCATAAAGAGGCCTTGAAGATATTGTATCTTCTGTTATAGCTGCTTTATAGAGGAAACTGTCTTGATCTTTAATGCGGTTCACATGGGATGTGTACCATTGTCACACTATTTCCTGAAGTGTCTCTTCCTCTGTCAGGAGGATGGAGGCTCACAGATAAGGTTTGCTGTGTTTGGGAATTTCCTAGTTTTTTCCTGGAAGGAAAGATAGAGAGTGGACAGGGTCTCCTGAAGGTCCTTGTTCAGGGAGGTAGCGGAAGTTTTTGGACACCTGCTGTAACTGATAAGTAAATGTACAGCAATGAAAATGTATTTGTGTAAGACGAAGACCTTTTCACCTTCTCATCTCATTGTCTGTGGAACCAGACCTAAATAGCCTGTTTACAGTTGGTGCACTTCTGGCTATTCCAAAACGTAATTATGCATCATATTTGTTACCCTGCCTGTGAAAACTCAGCTAAAGGACTTTGTTTTCCACATCATCCTACATAATGTACAGAACATTCGTAAAAATATAACCTTGAAATGTTTAATACTGAGTGAGTATTAAAGTAATTTCTGTAAATTACCATGAATTTACCAGAATGAATTTACCAGTAAATACAAAAATGTGCTGTTCACACAGACAGTGACGTTCCATCTTTTTACCAGTAAGACATTATTCACACATCAGTGTCAAAATACCGGTAAACTCGAAGATAATGCATAAGTTTCCTGTGGCGCGTATAGGGAGCTCAGTGTTATATTTGTAAACAATGGCGGGTTATGACTTAAAGATGCAGTGTGTAATTTTTAGAAGGATCTCTTGACAGAAAGGCACACTAATATATAGTACAAAACTATATTATCTATTAACTATATATTACTTTTTATCTACATACACAGCGGGTCCCCTTAAGTGGAAGTCGCCATTTTGTGCCGACATGTTTTCTACAGAAGCCCTTAAAGGAATATTCCATTTTCTTAAAAGAAAAATCCAGATAATTTACTCACCACCATGTCATCCAAAATGTTGATGTCTTTTTTTTGTTCAGTCGAGAAGAAATTATGTTTTTTGAGGAAAACATTGCAGGATTTTTAACGAGAAGTTGTGCTTTAAAAGTGTATATTTGTTATGTTTATTGTCAAAAATGACAATCGTTTTGAGACCCTTATGCCTCGTTTGGGATCATTCAGTCCTTTGAAACTCCGTTGAAAAAAACTGTTAAGTGTTGAGTTAAGTATTAAATGTTGGGCTCTATTAAAGTCCATTAAAATGAGAAAAATCCTGCAATGTTTTCCTCAAAAAACATAATTTCTTCTCGACTGAACAAAGAAAGACATCAACATTTTGGATGACATGGTGGTGAGTAAATTATCTGGATTTTTCTTTTAAGAAAATGGAATATTCCTTTAACGGACAAACTTTTTTTACTACGTTTTTTCTGTCAATTACATGTTTTTCCAGTGACGGCTTACGTAACTTCTCTTTGTGTTTCAAAACGAGGGTAAGCAGTGGACTTTACACACTGCACCTTTAATATCCATGGTCCATATTTTGTTGTTTTCACATCTGTGGCAAACGCAGACGGTCGCGAAGTTGCTTAAGACCAAACACGTCTTAAACAACAGTACTGTTTGCAGATTAGGCTAAGGACATCGGCAATTCTGCAAAAACATGCACCCTCAAAAATTTTATTTTTTGGACCAAAAATATCAAATTTAAGTGATTTTGTGCATAAAACAAAAAATCTGCCAATAGGGTAAGCAAAAGAATCTTGAACATTTTTCTTAAACACTAAATTCAAGAAAAATTCTAGAAAAATTAGCTTGCCCCATTGGCAGGTTTTTTGCTTGTTTCATGCACAAAATCACTTAAATTTGATAATTTTGGTCTAAAAACTAGTCTTATTTTCTTGGGTCATTTTGCTCATCAAGAAAAAGCATCTTTATTTAAGAATTTTAAGAAATTTTTACTGAAAACAAGACAAAAATACTGAGAATTTTTTTCTTGAAAATAATTTTTTGCAGTGTGGTAAGCTTTTTTAAACAACTTTGGTAAACAAATGTGGACGTTAACTTCAGGTGTGCTCGACGTTTAAGCAGCGTGTGTGGAAACGTCCGAAAACAGTGCGGAGGTAATGGTTATGATTGGCCTGAAGCTGACGTTGTCCGTTCTAAATGCCGATAATCTATATTTTTTTGTTCACACATAGCATTTAGTGGTAAATTACTGGTAATCTTACAACCTCTACTCGTAAATTTGCAGCATTGATTTACCAGAAAGGATCTGTTCACACATGACCTGTTAACTGCTATTTACCAGTAAAGACTGTATGTGTGAAAGGGACCATTGACTAAAATCAGTGTGAAATCAAACTTTGATGCTTTAAATCTCATAATTAGGTTATAAGGCTTTAGCCTGGTTTTCACAGACAGAGTCACATATATTCGTCATGGAGAGGGCAATCCCAGAATGCATTGCATCATACTTACATATAACATATGTTTTAAAGAAAATGTTTCTGTTTCACTATTACATTCCATCTGATTGAAATGGGCTATTTTATCCGATAGTTATTTGTATATTGTTTGTGCTTATTATGTAAACACAAAGCTAAGACAGAGTTAACACTAACGCCCCACTCTATTGGAATCAACTGTAAGTGTTAGCAGGTGTTAATCAAGTCTCTTTTACACTTAAGGGAGTGTTTTAAATTAGTCGTTTATCACATTCCTTTTGGGTTACCCTGCTAAAAACCAAGCTTGCACTATAAGATGACTTCATCACAACATCCCATGCTGGGGACCAGCATATAAAACTCACCAATTATGCTTTTCATATTCTGTGTTTACTATGTAGGCAGCACAGAGAGGCAGCTCGGTATCCTTCACAACAGAGCCGCTGTGTGTGTGTGTGTGTGCGTACAGATGTGTGCAGATATGCGGCTTTCATGTGGGTGTAAATGGTTGCATGTGTCGTGAGTCAATATCTTCACGCTTTTCCCCGAAGGCTGTCCCGAGACTTGAGGGAAAATGAGGAGAGTCGGTTGTCATGTCAACAGCGATGCAAGTCCCTGCAGGAGCAGCTGTTGGCGTGGCAACAGAAAGAGGAGGAGGTGACCCGGAGACTGGAGCGGGCGGAGGTCGAGATGAAGGACCTGAGAGAAGCCCGATCCGCTCTACAGCAGGAGAGGTTCGACACAAACACAAAACACACTTACCGGCCGCGCTCCACAGCTGGAGTAAACAAATACTGTCTTGCTTACTCAGTTGCCATGCATTAATACATACAAATACATTTGTGTGCAGTCACACTACAGCTGTCTGGCTTTCTCTCTTTGCATCCGTCTGTCCCACCTGCTCCACTAAATAATCGGTCGGCACGTCTGGACTTGTAGGACGTGACTCATTGTTCATGAACCTGTTTCTTTTTTATCTGTCTTCATTTATACAAAAAACCTTTACACAAATGCTTACTGGCAAAGAAACATCAAGTTCCATGTAAAGGAACAATATGTAGTTTTTTAAGTATTTTATTAGTCACAATCAATGTCTTTATTCATAAATATGTCCTCATTGGTGTCAAATGCCATCTGCCAATGATCTGACTTTTCTTTGTAAGCTTAGAATTTCTTCTCTTTACTTAAGTCCAAGAAGGCTTCCATGTTGTTTTGCCGTATTGATAAACTATAATAGCAAAGAGGGACAAAAAGCACTAGCCTACCAACTCGTTTCCATATTGCGTTTTTATTCACAACACGTGAACTAGCTGAAACAAACAAGGAGATCAGTGAGTACATAATGGCTATTGTAGTTGCAACACGCATTTGGAAAAGCGAGGCGCTAGAGAGCACTATTCATTTGAATGCAAAATACAATTTCACCACTACTTATTGCCCCTTTAAGTAAAAAGCTACTAGGCCTGCATTACAGGGATTTTACCATGGTTATGAAGTGAACAAAGTGCATAAAATCTGTGGTTAAAATCTGTACTAACTTAAAAATTGTGGTAAAATGGTCGGAGCCGATGGTGTAGTGGGCAGCGCTCAGACATGTGGTGCTTTCGCACTTTCGCCGACCCAAGTACGATTCCCGACTCGTGGTCATTTTCCGATCCCATACCCCTCTCTTCTCCCTGTACTTTCCTGTCCTCTCCTAAACTCACTGTTAAATAAAAAAGGCAAAAACTGGCAAAAAAATTTTTTTTTTAACATTGTGGTAAAATGATGGTATTGCATATAGTACTCTTGGCATATTGTGCCTATATGCAATGCCAAAATATTAAAATACTCCAGTAAATTTTGAATATAGATTTATAGATACATTTATTTTGATTATAACCATTTAAGTTTATCCAATCTGAATTCAGAGTTAAACTATTAGTTTTATACACTGTAGTTCAAATGATCTATGTCAAATAACTTGTTAGTTATTGTTCTTTTCCTCACTTTGTAAGTCACTTTAGATAAAAGTGTCTACTAAATGCCTGATATAATGTAAATAGTTAAAAAGTGATAAATGTAATGTATAAAGCAAACTCTTGTACGCTTAAGGGCTCGTTATAGTCGTGCGTAGGTCCTACGGCGTAGCCGCGACGGCGTAGGTTCCGCATCGGTTTTCATTTATACTTTTGCGTCGTCCTCTGCGTCAATGTGCAAACACATGCGGAAACCGCTGGTAGGCAGTAACCACGCGTGTAAGCGCGACCGTCAGAGAAGAAGAAGCTTGGCAAGTTAACCCACAAACGAAGAAGAAACAGCAACTTGTTGTGTATGTTTTGAGAAGACCAGCAATGATGGAAGTAAATAAACAGCGACTTTTGTTGCAGTTTGAGTTAAATCACTCCTCAACTTGGCTCATCTTTGTTTTCACAGTCACAAACGGAAATACCTATGACGCAGTTTTTTTTTACCTGACGGGAGGGGTTCTGGTGGACCAATCACAGCGCTTGTGGTCCGCGTAGATCTGACGCGCTGTTACAATTTTTGCACGGTGCACGTCAGGCTACGCAGAGCTACGCACAGGCTACGGATAGCCTACGCCGAACCTACGCACGACTATAAATCGGGCTTTAGGCATTAACCATACCACAAAAAATAAATAAAAATTCAAATCCAGGCTAAGGTCTCATAATCTTATTATTAGATTTGGGGCAAACAAAGTTTGATTTCAATTTTTAACATTACCTTACTCAGTCAATATTTAAAGGTATTGCGGAGGATTTTCTTTTTCCGGGTGGATCATCAAGACTATTGGTCCTCCTAGTTGTCAATCAGGAGTGTTGCACAATTGCATTTTTTGGGGGGGGAGAAGTGGAGAAGGCGGTTCTTTTCTAAAATTCGAGAAAATCCTTCGCTACACCTTTAAAAAAGGTTATTTTTCACAGAATGTTTTTTTTTTACATAATGCATAATGATTTAATGTAGAAAACAGTTAATTACAAAACAATGTCTGTCTGTCTGTCTGTCTGTCATAAAGCGGTCTTTGTTTGAATCTGTCTCTCTGTGTCAGACTCATTATCCTACCTTGTTTTCAAGGTTCAGCTGATTGGCTCAGTCCAGATCAAGACCTGTTTTTATAGTCTGAGTACCTGTGTTCCTCTTGCATATCTTTTCATTCACCCGCCCTCCACTTCTCAAACCTGTTTTCTATTTGATCTTCCATTGTTCTTTTCCACCTGTTCACCGGGGTAATTGCAACTCAATTCACGTCTATCCTCTCCTTTATTAGGGCCTAATTGTATCAATCCCCACCTGGGTCTTGAGTTACTGTTTGTATGTGTTTTTCTCCCCGTCAGTGGCCTTTTGTTGCTTACCAGCTGTTGCATGTTTAGATGTCTCGTGTTGTTTGTATACACGCCTCTGTCCCTGTGGTCTACCTGTCTGTTAGCAACCAGCAGTACTGGGGCTCTCTATCTCTGCATCGTGTGCTGTATTTATTCAAGCTCCTTTACACCTCAGCTGGTGTGTCTCAGTGCACCATCGGGTGATGGTCTCATTATCCTCCATCTGTGCTCACTCATGTCTCACTCATTTTCACCTGTTGATGTTCAGGCTTGTTTGATCTTCAACCCCCTTTCCTTGTTAAGCCTGTGCATTCCCGATTGGCATACATTTTGAATATTGCTGATAGTGGAAATGGGAACTACATGTATGGTGCTTGTAAGGTCACAATAGTTGGGTGTGTTATTATGCAAAGCTGTTCAGAGTGGTTTTTAGTGCACTGACAATACATACTGAATTAGATGAAGTATTTACTCATCGGCCGTTAAAACAGTACGTTCTATATACTGTAGCATGAATATGGCTAGTGTGAATTTAATTTGGACATACTGTTTGTTCTATGTTGATAGATAATGTGACATTCGTCGTCATAGCAACAATTTAGATGATGTTAATCAAGTGCAATTTAATCACAAGGAACAGCTGTTTTTCTTATGTATTTACATTTGAATAGAGCTGTTACCGCTTTACGACATTGTTGAATATGACACCTCTCCTTCTTCTTCTTTTTCTTCTTCTTCTTCTTTTTCTTCTTCTTCTTCTTCTTCTTCTTCTTACTATATAAAATGAATTACATTTTTGCGAAAATATCTAAAGGAATGAAGAAAAAAGTAAAACGTTACAGGCTCTTTTGTCTGTGTAACACAGCGGGGATTTTTTTTAAGAATGTTCTGGGAACATATTACTCACTTTATCTACTGATTTTTGCCTACTAAATAGTATGGAACAGAGACGATCCTCCCTATACGCAGGCTACGCGAGCTGCGTAGGGCCCCGCACCACTATGGGGCCCCCTTGTTCTTAACTTCATGCAGTGCTGCATAAACTAGCTGGCGAGTGACAACATTGTGCCGTGAGAGCCATTCGAAATTATAACAAGCAGTCTCATCTCACGATACTTTAATTCCAGTTGTCAGTTCATCTATGCAGCTCTGCATGTGGTTGACGCGCCTATCGACATGTGTCTTCATTTGGATATGGTTTAAAGCTATCCGCCCGGAGCAGGAAAGACAAGCATCGTGAATGTGAAGTAAAAAAATTAAGAACACATTAATGTTTTAAATTCCTATTTAGTCTTGACTAACCATGCAATGGATTTATAACAAACACTGCAGTCCAAATCTCTAGATTCAGTTTCAGTCCAGTGTGTTTTGTTAGAAATGCTTGTAAACATTTAAAATCAAAATCTTTCATACGTGTCAAAAAATAAACACATTTATTCATGCAAGATGTTGTGTGACTCCTGTTAGCATTTTAAAACAATGCATATTAGGTCTAAAGTTTGCATATCTAGAGAATTATTTATGTATTTTGATATGTTTATCTGTGGAGTCTGATCATGCCTTAGTTTTTAAACAAATTTGAAAATCTGTTGAGTTATTTGTTATAGTTTATCTGACAGCTTTTTCGGTTTTATTTTATTCATAATTTTATTTTTTTTACCTTATGTTCTACGTCTTTTAAAAAATACGTTTTTTAATGTTTTCTAAGTACTAATGTAACAGATTAAGGGTTTTTCAGAAAACATGTGCCAATGTTATAATTAGGAAGTATTCTGATGAGTGTCACAGTAATGTACATGTGGCAAAAATGTACAGCTATAAGATAATACGTGTTTAAGTTAACATTTTGTTTATAGCTACATTTAAGCAGAGACAGTGAATGTTTTTTTATGAACGGGAAGACAGGGCCCCCTCACAAAGTTGCTTAGGGCCCCCAAAAGGCCAAGATCGGCTCTGGTATGGAAGTAGGTGATTTTGAACGCAGCATTGGTGATGTTCTGGTTGCTAATATAATCATTAATAGTTTAGTTAGTGCACTTACAAATCCTTCAAAGTCTGAGTAATAAAATAGTGATGCTTGTCTTAACATGTTTTGTGAATGTTTCCCAGCATTGCAGTTAGCCTACACTAATACACAGGGTTTTCCACTAGTGTCAACTTTGTCTACTTCTGCCTGACTGTCTACCGTGAAAACTTCCTGCCTTAGTCAATTGGAGTTTGACGTCTTGAAAGGCAGATATCTGATTTTTGAAAGTACAGTGATCGGTTAGTCATATGGCATGAGTCAAATGTGAGGGCCTTATTAGACACATGCTCATACCTGTGCTGTAGGTGAGGTGGAGTCAAAGGTCACAGATGCTTGACTAATAAGATGGAAATGACTATTTAGGTTGTCAAGAAAAAGCCTCAAGCATAAAACAAATTACATTTTTGCGAAAATATCTAAAGGAATGAGGAAAAAATAAAACGTTCCCGGCTCTTTCTTCTGTGTAACACAGCAGGAATTTTTTGAAGAATGTTCTGGGAATTTTTTCAAGATAATTAACTAAATGAAGACAGGGTCTCCAATTCGAATCAGTGTTTTGAACTCAAGAATCAGATCTCATACATAGATGAATCATTCGTATTTTCAAATTTTTGTAAACTGAATCAACCAGTTCATTAAAAAGATCCATTTGTTTACAAATTAAACATTGCTTTCTCATTAACTTTTGTGAATACGCCAAGAGCCTCGGCAGATGTCAAGATTTTGTAGTGATGGTGAATAAAGCAAGTCAAGACATACACAAACACTCCAGCTTTCTTTCAACCTGTTGACAGTGAAGTTTCTATATTACTCGGTCAGTTTGGCATTATTTCTAAAGCTCTGAAGGATAAACAAAGAGGTTAACAGAACGTTCTGACCGTGTGCTTGAACTAACCGTGCTGTTTTACTTGAGAGGGACAAATGCACACATGCACACACAAAATAACTGGGACCCTGCGGTAACCACGCTTTGCCAATTATCACAGTCCTGGCAGACCAGAGCAAAAGAGTTTCTGACCCCTCTTTTACCCTATAAAGGACATCTTGTCCCCCAGCTCACTAGTTTTCTTGCCCAACTGCTTCATCAGTCTTTGTGTGTCCATAGAATAATAAGGACAGACCCGTCTTTCATTCGTTTGCCGGATCACAGTGACACTGTTGATGTGTTTTTAGATGAAGAGAGAAGGAGTGTGACACTTTACTGTGGGAGCGCATTTAGATACTCTCTGGTCTCACATACACACAGCCTGGGGTTGTACAACCATGAGCAACCCCCTTTACACTTGCTAACAAAGACCAGTTCAAAATGAGAGCGTGTCATCATTTTACTTCTGGTCAAATTTAAATAAGGCCGTTTTGAAATGATCTCTTGGCACACAAGCTCAAACACATACAGTTTAAGTTCTACATATTCAGTAATGTTCCTCATTAGAATTATGTGAATCATATTCAGGGTGTGTCCCGCCTGTGTCCTTACGACCCTGCAAAGGACAAGCAGGTTTGGATTTGGACCGTATGCAATTATTAAAAAGTTGTTTATTGATGCATATTAAAGGGGCCATGTCACAAGACTTTTTTAAGATGTCACATAAATCTTTGGTGTCCCCAGAGCACATATGTGAAATTTCAGCTCAAAATACCATATAAATAATTTATTATAGCATGTTAAAATTGCCACTTTGTAGGTGTGTGCAAAAATGTGCCGTTTTGGGTGTGTCCTTTAAAATGCAAATGAGCGGATGAAGTGCAAACACTGATCACAATGATGGTGGTTTGTTGTAATTGAAACTTAATTGTGCTGTGAATTATTTTTTCTTTCTCTTTTTCTCTCTGCACTAAGTGGCAGTCATGTGGTTGGATAGTACAGATAAGGGAGCGGTTCAAAGAGCTCCTTAGGACATCATAAGGAGAGCCAAATTTTAAAAATCCCTTTTTTTATGTGCTTGTAGAGAATGGTTTACCAAAACTAAGTTAGTGGGTTGATCTTTTTCACATTTTCTAGGTTGATAGAAGCACTGGGAACCCAATCATAGCACTTAACTCTTTTCCCGCCATTGACGAGTTATCTTGTCAATCTGCAATACCGCTATTATCCACCAGGCGCTCTTTCGCAACTTATAAAACCCGGAAGTATTGCCCTAGGGTAAACAGCTGTATGTCCGTGTATGTTTTAAAGATCGCTCTGCATCTGATCTCTATCAAAAGTCTTTCACAAAAATGGAATTATCTCAGCTTTTTGCTCAAAATTTGGTGTTTTTGATGAAACCTACACATATTTGAGAGGTGATAAAAACAGAACACATGAAGGTAGGATGAAACTGATTTTTTTGTTTGAAAGCAGAGGGTCTGTTCTCTTATTTCATATATTGGGCCCTATTTTAACGATCTGAAACGCAAGTGCGAAGCGCAACGCGCAAGTGAGTTTGTGGGCGGATCTTGGGCGCTGTTGCTATTTTCCCGGCGTGAGAAATAACTCTTGCGCCGGGCGCAAATCAATAAGGGGTTGGTCTGAAGTAGGTTCATTATTCATAGGTGTGGTTTGGGCGTAACGTCAAATAAACCAATCAGAACGCTATCCAACATTCCCTTTAAAAGCAAGGGCGCAAGTTCCATGGCGGGTTGCTATTATTATGACGGATTTACCAGGCGCACGCCAGGAGCGGTTCACAGCCGAGGAGACCGACGTCCTTGTACAGGGGAATCCCACGCTTGCCAGCATAAATCGGGCACGCCGTGTAACGGGAGGTGGATCTGCCTCAGGACTTGACGCCAGCAGAGGACATCGCTGCGTCCACCCTCACCGCTGAAAGGGTTTGGGGGCTTTGAAATCGGACCCAAGAAACGCAAGCAAGGTCCAACCCCAAAGTACTCTTACAAATCAAGTTCATATACATTAAGGTTTCTTATGAAAACATTTTAATTATTATTTACATAAAATAAACGTAATACAGCCACACAACAAACTTATGAAAATATTTTAATCGTTATTTGCATGAGAATAAATAAAAACTATCACCACAATGCTCACCACTATGATGCCCCTTATCTCGTGTATTAATATTTTTAAGTGTAACAATTTATGATTTGCAAAAATAACTGTTGCATCTGTGTAGATTAGATAAGCAAAGTGTATGCGCGTTGTGCACCCTATACATTATGGTCAAGCATGCGCCCTTAAAATAGCATAATGAACAACGCGCAACGCGCCACTGACTTTAAACTTTTTTTTTCTGGTCAGTGGCGCAATTGTTTTTTGAAACTGCAAAATAGCATCAGGGATGGTTTGCGCCGGAACACGCCTCTTTTTTTGCGCTGAACCACCCAGGGAGCGCAAGTTCATTCCCTAGTTTGCCGACGTGCTTCTGTGACGGGAAAAACCCGCTGTGCGCCGGGGCAAAATACGAATGATACATGCGTCACGGACAAAGTCAATTGCGCTGGGTGCAAGATAGAGCCCATTGTATGTTTATATATTTAAAAAGGAGCATTTTCTGGAAGGCATTAAACTTTTGTGAAAATCATGAAAAATGCTGGCGGCGAAAGAATTAAACATGGAAAAAGTCAGATTTTCATGCCATGGCCCCTTTAATAATATGTTTATAGCCTTGTACAAAAAGTTTTTTTTGGTCTATACAGCTAATTTTGCCCTTCATGACAACTGTGAGGGGTGAATTTTTTTGTAACTCATCCGTTTAAATTATATTAAGCTTTAAAGTTCTGCATAATTAGGGGCGTGGCCACCCGAGTGATGGGTGAGCTACCACTGCTGTCACTAGAATCGAGCTAATCGGGCGTGGTTTCAACAACCAGCCACCTCAGCTTCACCCACGTCCCGCCTCTTTACCCATTTTTGGTTATCCACAAGTGATGCGCAGCCAAGATTCAAACACAATCTTGACAAACCTATGGGTGACATCACAAACATCATGTCCATATTTTTTACAGTCTATGATTGTTAGGAAAAGGTGCAATTTGTGGTGCATAATTTTAGGATATTTTAACTATTTAATTTTAAAAGATTACATCTAAACTTTCAAGAAACTACAAGCATCAAGAAACTGCCATGGACGTTGGGGGACTACAGTACTATAAGATGTTCAATTATCAAAGTTAAAATTTCACAGAAATTTATGTGAGCCTGTTTATAATTGCTTTAGATAGTTGAGTAAATTCTGTTTTTTTACAATATTATACAATATGTGTGTGTGTGTGTGTGTGTGTGTGTGTGTGTGTGTGTGTGTGTGTGTGTGTGTGTGTGTGTGTGTGTGTGTGTGTGTGTGTGTGTGAAAAGGTGAACCTGGACTGCTTATGTATCCAGTGTGTGCACATACATTTACAGCTCCACTCCATCCAATCATTTTCTATCCAAATTCTGTTTGTATACAATCATAACAAGCTGGCTAGCAAGTATAGTACATTTTATCTTTGTGAGTGTATGTTTACACATTTGTGTTGCTGTTTGTCATGGAAACCGTGAGACAATTTACCACCACTCCTAAACCGAACCAAAAAGTAATTATATACACATGTCTGTCAAAAGTTTAATTACTTATTTTTTACTGTTTGCAGATTAATACATGCATACAATTTCAGCATGTATGTGATTGCCATTGACAGGTTTCATTATTCAGAGTTTTTATTGGCTGAAGGGATTTTCTGTTACTAATTAACATGGAGGTTAATGTCATTATAAAGATATTTGTTTGGCTCACAGAAATATCATTTGAAAGATGCTTGTGAGAGAAAATAATATGAAAGCAGAGGGAGACAGAAAAATTCTCAAGTTGGAATGATTGAGAGGACATGATGAAAAATGAGTGTGTGTACTTAAATATGATTTGGTGACAAATTGGTACCCAAAAGCAAGCAAAATCTGACAAACATCAGCAAAACCTTCCTTTGGAGACGTCTTAATTTGTAAAAATGCTATAAAATATAGTAAACAAAGGTTTTTATTGTTAAAATGTTAAAAGTTTTCTGTTAGGGTTAAGGCTGAATTATTGTTCGTGTGTGCAGTACGCAATTTTCGTCATAAGTTTTTATAATTACAGTATGTACTGTACTCGCACTGCCGGATTTTTGCAACCCCACATACATTGTGCGTAGTGCAAGAATGTACTATGTAGCCCAGGAGATGCATTGCATTTTGTTGCAACGTGCATGCCTCAAACATCTGTGTACACGTACCAGTGGCGGCTTGTGACTGCTCATCCGAGGGGCGCAAATTCAAAATATGTGTTCGTTACGTCATGTGAACCATGTGCATCACGTGTTTTGTCAAAATAAGTGCCTGCTGCACATGTGTCAAAACCGTTTATGATAAAAGAGATGCTCATGTTCACAAAATACACGCAAGACTCTCCCTTAACAGTAAACTCTGATTACCCATGATATTATGAGAGTATCTGGCAAACGCGAGCATCTTTATTATCATAAACCCTTTAGACGCGTCTGCAGCAGGCACTTATTTTGACAAGACATGGATGCACATGGGTTCACAGCGCATCGACGCGGAAGACGACACAAAAGTATAAATGAAAACCGACGCAGAACCTACACTGATAAAACAAACTTTTTGGTGTAGTAATATTTATTAGATTAACTCTCATAATTTCTACATAATAATATTAACATTTATTGAGAACTAGATTTTCATAAGTAAAATGATGATCAATACACAATTAATTCAAGTAAAAAATGAACTGTGTGGGAATAGTACGTCTTATTAGATATTTTCTTGTATTATTTAACTGTTTTATAGTCACTGCACATAGTCCTAAAATAATTAAGTACATTTTAAATCCATTTAACTAAAAAATCTAAGTAAAATTTACTTACATTTATTTGCACATGTTGTAAGGAATACCCACAATTCTATGCGCCTGAATATTTTTATTTTTTAAGCTTTATCACATAATAAGAACTGATAAGAACTTTAACTACTTAAATATTTGTTAGCAAAATGTCATAAAGGTTTAAGCTCTTATATTATTGATATTGTTTTGTTGTAAATAATAATTTTGTGAAGTCACCGTTCAGGTGATCAGTGTTTCTTTACATGAACCCTGTTCAGAACATTGTATTGTAATTCTCTCCACAGTGCTGATAATGCATGTCAGAAACACAGTTTGTTGTCAGTCATGAATTTTGTGTTATAATGCCATTTATAACACTAAAAATAACTAGGTCCATAGAAATATGTAAAGAAAATAACAAACAGAAAAAAAGGATTTATTTAATATTATTAGGACAGCAATGCTTCAATTTAAAAAAAAAAAAACCCTAATAGACTTTACCTAAACGATTAAAATAAATCTAACTTCTAAATAAAATAATTAAGTAACATTTAATTAATTATTTAACATATGTTTTATCATGCAATTTTAAGTAAATTTTATTTGATTTTAGTAGGTAAGTTTTACTTATAAAAAAGCAGTAAATTTTACTTAAAAAAAGTTCGTGCAAATTGTTACGAGGATTTTTTAAAGTAAATTTTACAAGTTGTTTTTTTCAGTGTACGCCATAAGACCTACGCACAACTATAGAAATATAAAAAAATATTCATTTATTTTAGAAAATATGACACGTTGATTTAGATTAATTTATTCAACTGTATATCAAATTAATCAACCTTAGAAATATACGCAACATAAACAGAATAATATTAACACAAAAAATAACTTATAATACTAAAACAGTGACAAGAAAATTTTTTCTGCTAAATACACAATTTTATTTCATAAAGGTTTTAATTGTTTATTTTAGAATATCCAGCTGTTATATGCAGCCGTTGCAGGCGCGCAATGAATCTTGGGATACCCTCGGCTTTTAAGGATACATTTATTCTATCCTTAGCAGCGCGGATAAATAAGGACACATTTTGAAGCTTCATTCTAATGCTACGCACACACAAAACGTATGGCATCGCGTTACTCGCTCTAGATTACTCGCGGGATTTAACTTCGTGTCATGCAATTTTTTTTCGCTTGAGTTGAATATATTCAACTAAGGCGAAGTTGGTTTGAGGTGAAAAGCGGATGTTTTTGCTGCAAACGCGCGGCTCATATCGCATCATTCGCATCACCCCAAGCGAGGACGCATCTTTATACACATACACAGCTTTATATCAGACAATGCTCAAACCTGCTGAAAATAATGGTTGAAAATAACCCAGCATTTTTTAAAGTGCACATTTTACTTCATAATAACACTTGGCACTGACCCCTTTTATCCATACTTAATTTTTCCTATTTAATCCCATGGCTGTGAGCAATTCTATATTTAGTTTTCGTGCCCTCAAAGCTGCATTTAAAATCCTACTTATAGCACAAAATGTCCCTTCTCTCGTTTTTACTTCACATCTCCAGTAACTTCTCGCATTTCAACAGCATTTGGTTTCTATCTGCCATTTCAACATGTTTGCCAGTGATTTGATTACACAAGTGCAGTGAAGTGTGGACATTCCAGACTGTGTCTATTTAACACTTGTGTATCCGAGAGCCACTTCCTCCAGCTAGCACCATTACAGGCAAACTCTTCCTGTCAGAGAGCTGCGTGTCTGTTTGTCAATCTCCAGCCTGTCTAACATAAATAGTATGTTTGCTCACCGACAGCTATCCTCTTTCTCAAGGTGAAAATATGCATCACTCATTCAGTTTTCCTCTTGTTTTCTATTAGTCTTCCTGCTCCTGTTCTTCTTGTAACTTGTCTCATCTTTGGGAAATCACTATTAACACATCTTTCTGTGTACGTTAGTTGACCTCTTTTAGTGTATCTAACATGTGAAAAGGATTTACCATCATGAGGTTCCAAACCCATATAATTTAGTTACTATAGCATAATGCATAGCGTATTGAGTTAGCAGCCATGGGAACACACATACTTATAAAATATATGCCTTGAATGTACTGTAAGACGCTTGGGTAGTGTCTGCCAAATGAAAATTTTTGAAATATGTACTGGTTGGTCATTTCCATGCAATTACAGTAAAATGAATAGGAACCATAAGTGTGTCATAAAGTAGTCAATTAGCATGTGTTCTGTATTCCATGTCTTCTGAAGTTATACGATAGCCGTTTGTTTTGAAAAGTAAGTCATTGTTCACTGAAAAGCTTGACATTTTAATGTCGTCTTTTATGTTCCACAGAAGAAACAAAGTCATATGGGTTTAAAATGACAAGCCAAAATACACTAACCCTTTAAGGTTTGCTATCTTGAGTAATATCTTATATATCATGTATTTAGGACAGATGTAGCTTTAACTAGAGGTCAGGTTAGGATGGAGGACACTGCAACGTCTGTGATTCAGTCAGTCTGTTTAAACTTTGATGTTGCTTGTAAGCTGTTTGTTTGTTTATGTTCGTGTCTCCGTCTTCACCAGTCTCGAATGGAAATAGTCTGTCTAAGTCTCTGTCAGTGAATGTCTCATGAAAGGAATGTTTGAGCCACAGAGGAATGTGCTGTAAAAATGAAATATCTACCAAACTGTCTATCTAGTCACTAGGGTTCCTCGCATCATCTATACAAATAGCAAAAGATGATTTTACAATATTGATTTATACACTGTAAAAAAATAGCTGTAATTATGCAGCTGGTTGCCAGTAACTAACTGTAGAAGATAAAGACTGAAAATGTTTCATGTTCATTTAACTTTGAACAAACTGTTGCCAGTAAATAACATAAATGTAAAATCTACAGTAAGTTACTGGTAGCTAGTTGCCAGTAATACCCAGTAATACTGTAATTTCTACAGACATTTTTTTACAGTGTAGATTTATAAATGGGTTATGAAGATGAGTCAAACTGTGATCACGGTTTAAAAGCAAGGAGAGAAAACGCTAGGATTTGTTTGCTCAAAGTAAAAACACATTTTACAGAGCTTCAGATATATTAATCTTTATTAATGGGCATCTGGTATGGAGGGATGTACTGTAGATTTTAATTCCTACGAAAATTAACTTTCATCAGCAATTGCTTTCATCCATTAAATACTGGGTATTTAAGGTACACATTTTATTAGTTTGGTTGTTCCTTGGAAAATTTTCCATTTTATGCATTTGTGTTCAAGGTATACGTTTTTATTGGTATGTGTTTTCCTAGGAACTGAACCCATAATTTTGCACTGCTTTTGTTAAAATTTAAAAAGGACCTATATTTGTAATTTTATTTATTAGTCATAACATTAGTCATGATTTTATTTAAGAACATATCATGACATGTGACTATCATTAAAAATGGCAATTATGGAAAATATGGATGCTTCTGAATGTGTCACGCTTACTCTTGTTCTTGGCTCTTGGTGTGTACTTGCAGTCTTTCAATGACCGTCTCCCTAAAAGACACAAGACATGGACTGTCTCTTTTGTAAGGGTGGTTTTGAGCGCCCCCTTTGGGACTACCCTCTCCCCTCGATGCACAGCAGACTTTTAGCACACAGTTTATGTGACATTATGCCACTAAAGTTGGCCATTTTGTGTAATTTTTCCCCACCTATTTCTCTGCAGTTTAAAAGAGATGTTGCAGATGTATAATAATAATAATAATAATGATATCATCGCATGCTGTACTGTTAAGAGCATTAGTCAGGGATGGCCTTTATACTTAGCTCAGCTTATTTATATTTTTTATTAAAAGTACTGGATGTCTAATTGTTAGATGCATGTATGTTAATGACATTTATGGACTCTCTTTCCAGGGAGGAGTTAAACAGGATTCATGCAGAAAAACTAAAGAGATTGGAGGAGAGCTTCAGGAAGAGACTGGATGATGCAGAAGAGCACAGTTCAAAGGTGAGGTCACAAAACAAAGATCTCGGATGAATATATTAATCCTAATTCAATAATTGTATTAAAATTTTTATTCCTAAAATGAAACACTATTCTGAATTTTTCTGTAACTATTTTGGTTTGTGACATTTTTAGGCCCTCGATACTTTACTTCGAGGAATATAATTCTACAGCCTCTTAAATTTGGTATTAGCATCCAAATCCATTTTAGGCCCACTGTGTATAAATGTAATGGATTTATTTCCTTTTTACACGAGGGTGACGCATATATGTTTACATTTCTATTCCGTTTCACTACCTTGGAAAGCTACTGACACACTTTAATTTAGATCTTTTTATTTTTGTGGGCTGAGGTTTCCCCTTAGCAAAACAGTATTAAGAGGAATTTGATTTAGTGAAATTACATTTAAGACTCACTGGTTTCCTGCAGTTATATGGCAGACATGCAAGTCTACTGTAGGTGGAAGCAGCAGACACAGAGGGCCTCTCTTCACCAAACTTTCTCTCTTTCTCCGCCACACACTTACACAGACCCTGTTGTGTTCTCACATGCACTTCGTCTTCATGAAAAACATGGTGACCTTGGTCATGCCCCGACTAAAAATACATGGCGTGTCACCACCCCCTTCTTTGTTGTTTGTAATTGCTGTAACCATTTTATTCAGCCGCTGACACTTTAATATTTCAAAACCCACTGTTGGTGAGAAATCCACATCTTTGATATGACAGCCGTTGGTTACAGAATGACTGCATAAACAGCTTTATATTGCTTTATCCCAACCACATGAGGCCTAATTAATCATAATAAAAGGGCATTATTATATCTCATTATGCTTTTGCTTTGTCAGCTGCTTCACTGTGTTATTATTCAATGACAAGTAAACATGTCTTATCTAGGGTTGTTACGTGCTTAAATATATATATATATATATATATATATTTGTTATTTACAGTATTTGACTTTTCAGTTGTACAGTTTAGTTTTAGTTTTATTTGTGCGCAGGTCATTTGTTTGTATCTTTGGAAAATGACTGGTTTGAGTTTACTGAACATTGTAGTTTTAGTTTTCATCCACTACAGGTTTGCGTTACAACTTACCCCATAGGTGGGGTTCATTGTAACAGGCAGGGGGTTAGTGGTAACACTTGCTAAAAATTAAGTTTGCAGGCAAATATTTTAATACTATTTTGTCTTTATACTTAAACTGAATATTGTTTATACATCTGCCTATATTAGACAAGTTTCTACACTATTCATCCCTCATCTAACCATAGTTCAATTATAAATGGATACAAATGTCTGAATATGTGAGAAAAAGCAGCACAATAATGACAAAAAAATAATAATTTATGTGACCCAGTCTGTAGAAACCATACTAAAGTATCAAAATCTAATTCTGAGATAATGAAAATCAAAGTCTGATTTTAGTCATTAATTTCATTAAGACTTAAATCTTTGACGTGACCTTATTCAATCAATATTAATATTATGAACAAAAATAAATTTTGACACACATTTTTTAATAAGACAGGCACGTTTATTTTGTTGGCAGCCAGCAATCATTTGTGTGTCTGTAGCCTATTTAAAACAACGGCAAGAATTACGCTAACGTTAGCGGTTTTCATATCGTAAGTGCTGAGAGGTTAAAAGTAACACAGCGTTACAATTAACCCCGCTGGGTCAAAATATTTTCAAGCCCACCATAAAAGCTGCTTAGAGCTGCAGACATAATTCAAAACGATGCTATGTTTTAGTCAACAAGACACTAATTAAGATGACATAACATTGGTTTTGGTCTCTTAGACACCCAACTCAGAAACCGAAAAAAAAACATATGATGAAAAAATTTACCAAAACACTCTTTCATCAATAACTCTATGGAAAAACATTATACATTATCATAAATTTGTGGGAGACCGTTTTTTGGCAGCATGAAAACAATTCGGAATAAACAAATCGCTTAAACCTGTGCAACAATATTAACGGTCCGTGTTACAACTAACCCCGCATTAGTTTTTGGCCCGCACACCCCATCAGTTGAAAACAAACTAAAGTCAATGTATTGTTTTAAAGTTGCATTGTGTAACTATGTTATTATTATCAGTAGTGTATAAAGACATTACATAATGAACTGTATTTTTTATTACCTTAGAATGAGGCACTTTAATCTACGTATACCTCGGGTCCTCTTACATGGAAGTCGTCGTCATGTAAACGGACAAAAGAAACTGTTCTACAGAGTGCGTTTTATCCCTATGTTGTCTCAGGGGACATATTTGTCCTGTGGCAGCTACCATATGATTTTTGAAATTAGGTGGGAGCTGTTATTTACAAATTGCAATATCATCACTAGATGCCCCTAAAATTTACACACACCACCTCCACCAGACAAACATGTCGTCATCTGAGACAACATAGGGATGAAACGCGCTCTGTAGAATAGTTTGTCAGTTTAGGGCTACTGTAGAAACATGATGACGACTGCTTTCATGTAAGGGGACCCGGGGTGTATGGAGATAAAAACGGTGCATTCTAAGGTCATAAAACAATACAGTTCATTATGTAAGATCCTTTTACACCACTGATAATATAGTTACGTATATTATATTGCATTTCTTTCAAGATATCCTTAAAAAAAAAATACACAGTACACCTTTAAGTTGTACTGTAGTGCCCATGTATAGTTTGAGTTTAGCTTTTGTTGGTTTTCAAACTGCCAAGTGTGAAGCGAGTGTGCAGGTGTTTGTGTGGTTTGCATGGAGTTTACTAAGTGATTAGATGTTGTCATGCAAGTTTTTCATCTTTGTTGTTTATTTAACTTTTATGCATTTATATGCGCATATATAATGGAATAATTGATCAATTCATTTAATTGAAGCTCTAGGTAAATTTGAAGAGTTTGTTTTTCCTTTTTTCAAATTTTTGACAAAACATGTTTATTATTATGTTATCGGGCCCTATTTTAACGATCTGAAACGCAAGTGCGAAGCGCAAAGCGCAAGTGAGTTTGTGGCCGGATCTTGGGCGCTGTTGCTATTTTACCGGCGGGAGAAATAACTCTTGCGCCAGGCGCAAATCAATAAGGGGTTGGTCTGAAGTAGGTTCATTATTCATAGGTGTGGTTTGGGCGTAACGTCAAATAAACCAATCAGAACGTCATCCAACATTCCCTTTAAACGCAAGGGCGCAAGTTCCATGGCGGGTTGCTATTATTATGATGGATTTACCAGGCGTACGCCAGGAGCGGTTTACAGCCGAGGAGACCGACGTTCTTGTAAGAGCAGTCAAAGACAGAGAAGTTGTTTTGTATGGGGATAGGAGAAACCCGCCAAAATTGGCGTCGGTCAACCAGGCGTGAGAGGAAATAGCCACAGTCTCATCAGCTGGCATCTCCATCGTTGCGCCAAGCGCTACAATGATGTTAGGAGACGGGGGAATCCCAAGCTTGCCAGCATAAATCGGGCACGCCGTGAAACGGGAGGTGGATCTGCCTCTACACAGACGCCAGCAGAGGACATCGCTGCGTCCACCCTCACCGCTGAAAGGGTTTGGGGGCTTTGAAATCGGACCCAAGAAACGCAAGCAAGGTCCAACCCCAAAGTAAACTTACAAATCAAGTTCATATACATTAAGGTTTCTTATGAAAACATTTTAATTATTATTTACATAAAATAAACCTAATACAGCCACACAACAAACTTATGAAAATATTTTAATCGTTATTTGCATGAGAATTTTTTAACGCAGCCACACAATAATTAAAAACTATCGCCGATGATTTCCCTTATCTCATGTGTTAATATTTTTATTGTAACAATTTATGATTTGCAAAAATAACTGTTGCATCTGTGTAGATTAGATAAGCAAAGTGTGTGCGCGTTGTGCACGCTATACATTATGGTCAAGCATGTGCCCTTAAAATAGCATAATGAACCACGCGCAACGCGCCACTGACTTTAGACTAGTTTTTTTTGGTCAGTGGCGCAATTGTTTTTTGAAACTGCAAAATAGCATCAGGGATGGTTTGCGCCGCAACACGCCTCCTTTTTTGCGCTGAACCGCCCAGGGAGCGCAAGTTCATTCCCTAGTTTGCCGACGTGCGTCTGTGGAGGGAAAAACCCGCTGTGTGCCGGTGCAAAATACGAATGATACATGCGTCACTGACAAAGTCAATTGCGCTGGGTGCAAGATAGGGCCCATCGTGTTTTTATTGTGTTTTATTTTGCTGCTTAGCTGTATTTTTTTTTTATGTAAAAAACTGACTTATCTCGTTTTGGATCCAAACTCTTCATTTATTGGTGACAGTATAGACAGTAATATGATAAGGGTATACTGAAGATGTTTAAACTTAATTTGACCTCATCTCTTGTTTGACCCGCATTTGTGTACACGTCTATGTGTTTGCATTTGTGTGCAGATGGAGGCTTGTCTCAAGCAGAAACAGGCTGAACAGGTGAAACAGCTGAATCAGTTGGAGATGGAGTTAAGGAGAGAAGCGGATATTGAATTGGACATCCACAGACAGAAAAGCCAGGAGCTACTTGAAAAATACCAGACTGAAAACCAGCAGCTGCAAAAGAAGGTACAGTTAATTGACTCGTGGCACACCCATGTGACCTCCACCATTTTTGACTGTGGGTTAAAAACGTTCCACTCTTCAAAGCAGTGAAGGGGGGTTTATTTATGATATTATTAATATGAAAAATGTTAGCCGATCAAATCAAGGTCAGAGTGGTTGGATAGAAAGCTCTTTAATGTTAAAGAAGCTTACAGTAGTTTTCGGGTGAGGTATATTTGGTATCTAATATAAAAATTATAGACAGTTTTTTGAAATGCGTGACTCATTTTAAAGGAGTTCTCCACCCTTAAAACTGGGGACCATTAACTTTACATAGTAGGAATAAAAATGACTGTGGTCAAGTGGGGACCATTTTTGGGTGAACTACTCCTTTAAAATGCTACGGTACCCACTACTTTCATTGGTAAGCACTGACTGACTAAAGTAAACCTTTGGTAGTGAATCAGTGATGTCAGAGCCAATGTGTGGTTACTACATAAATGTAATGCTATAGCCTGTGTTAAAATCTTCAGACATTACCTTGAGACTATTTTATTTTTCCTTTCATGTATGTAGCATTGTTTTCTTGCTTTCTTTGGCTTTATCAGAACAGTCCATCGGGTAAGAACTACTGGTTCTCGCTCTCTCTGTGCCATGGCTCTTTTTTTCTCTCCCAGACCCCTCGTGTGTCTTTGTTTCTTGGGTCACACCTCTCTTTTGTTCATGCTAATAAATGAAGTCTGATTACTGTCTGTTCAGTGGAGCCTGATATCCAGTATGTGTTTGTTTGGTCAGAGGCAGATTGGTAGAGGCAGGTCTACTGGTCCATAAGTGATGTTGAGAGGTTTTGTCTGCATGCATGCCTGAGATGAGGAATTGTTATGCACTGCTGACATTTGGGGGGGACCAAGATAGAAGAGGTTTTGAATTGGATGTAATGGAAAAATACCTTGAAAAATCTGGGATTTAAATTTAATTTAATTTAAATGAATTGAAAGTTTTAAATAGAAATAAACAAAAAAAAAAGTTTTTCAATTTTAAAGTTTTTCAATTTTAAAACATGTTAAACAAATCAATGTTAGATACATTATTAATAATAAAAAATATTTCTGGTTATATATGTCAAGTAAAGGATAATGTATAGGCAGCCAGTTCATATCGCAGAAATAAGCCACAGCACTGTGATCACACTGTCAGCACTTATTTCAAGATAACAACGAGGTGCCTGTACATTATTCTACTTATTACACTGCTATTTACCTCATAAGTAAGGTAAGGAACAATAAATATATATTTGACATATATTATTAGATAATTTTAAATGAATGCAGACTTTCCACGAGGAAAGGATTTTAAGGATAAGATAAGATAAGATAAGATAAGATAAGATAAGATAAGATAAGATAAGATAAGATTGGTTTAATCGTTTGTAAATATAATGTCATTTATGTTATTAAAAGACATATTGATATTAAATTTATTTGTAATATTAAACTGTTCCTGTCAAAATGATTTGCAGCATCTGGGTTACCGAGTGTTATTCCGATCAAAATCAAGCACTCCAATGAGTCGTGTAATAAATCAGCTTATTTGTGACATTGTGTTATCATCATGTTAATTCACTTTGTACAAAAGGTCATTCCTCGTTTCTTAACCCTCTGGGGTCTAAGGGGTTTTTAGGGCCCTGGAGAACTTTTGACCTGCACTGACATTTGTGCTTTTTTCAGTTGCTTAAAAACACAATAATGGCAAAAGTCTTATAACACTGCATTCAGCACAAACTGGGCTATTTTTTATATGATTAACATGTACATGTTTGTATTTTTGAGAGAAAATGTTTATGCGTGGTTTTTGAAAAAGAAAAACATTTTAAGTGACTGATATAAGTCCACAAAACCCATACTAAACATGTTTTCCCAAGACTTTTCAAAACAGGATCTACTATAGTAGTCTAGAGTTTTTTCTTTAAAATGATGTGAAAATCATTCTGCTTACTCCTTCACATAACACAATATATTGATTTACAATTTCAAAGTCACTTTTTGGTTAGGAAGGCAATATGCAAGGAGGCTGGAAGCTCTTGAATAATCTGTGATTGACAGCTGAAGAACAATACACTTGCATAATGAGCTGCATAATGAGCCTTTAGGCAGTAAGACAACGCCATTATTGTTACGTGTTTGTTTGTGAAAGCAACACAAAAGAAATGCCTTTCCATGCATGATCCTGCGTTAAATAAACTTACTTTGCAGAGATATACGCAAATAAACAAGGTTTTAGATGTGTTTAGATGCGTCTTAATACAAAGTGCATCAAATATGAGGCATTGTGTGTGCGTTTGGCCGTTGATTGCGTCTGACGGAAGCACAAAGAAAACATTAGCGTCTGGAGATAACTTTTATTTACAGGCAAGAGTAAACAAGTAGATGTAATGTTTACAATCGTATCTTTTATAAGAATACCACAAAAAGAAGGAAAACACCATCGTTATTTTGAATTGTACCATGTTCTTCCCTCAACTTGGACAAATTAACATTTTTCTTGCTCCGTGAACTTAATCGTTGTCAGCACATCCATTTATTCTAGCCTCATTCATTCCTAAGGATCCAAACAGGGATGAATTTAGAAGCCAGCAAACACTTGCATGTTTTCCCTATTTAAAGACTGTTACATGAGTAGTTACACGAGTAAGTATGCTGGCTCAAAATAAAATGTGGCGATTTTCTAAGCGAATAAAAAATGAGAACTATATCGTATGGTGAAGAAGCACTTAGTTTGCAGCACTTCGACCTCGGGTGCAGTAACATTATCACTTCTTAGAAGGGAAAACATGGAAGTGTTTGGTGGCTTCTAAATTCATCCCTGTTTGGATCCTAAGGAATGAATGGGGCTAGAATTAATGGACACGCTGTACAACGATTAAGTGCATGCATTGAATAAAGATAGGTATATATTCATTCGTTTAAGTTGAGGGAAGAGCATGGTAAAATATTGAAAAACGGTGGTGTTTTCCCTTAAAGCCCACAAAATGTTCTTTTGCACAAACTATAAGAGTCAGTGCCATGCATGCTGTCAAAAACCGAATGGGGTGAAATTACAATTTTACCCTCCAAAGTAAATTTTGAAATGGCTGGATTATTTTTTGTTACATAAACATCATACAAATTTATGTAAACACATTCTTGTGGTAGTTATACAGTTTACAAAGTTGAATTAGTTTGGCAGGAAAGCCTCATCATGTAATGTTAAAGGGATAGTTCACCCTAAAATGAAATTTCTGTCATCATTTACTCATCCTCATGTTGTTCTAAACCTGTATGAATTTCTTTTTTTCTGATGAACACAAAAGAAGATATTTTGATAAATGATGGTAAACACACACCTGATTGTAACCATTGACTTCCATAGTAGGAAAAAAATATTTTGGAAGTATTGTGATAAATGATGAAGAAAATATTTTGATAAATGATGGTAAGTACACAGTTGACAGTACCCATTCAATTCCATAATATTTTGTATTCCTACTATGGAAGTCAATGGTCACTATTTGCTGTGTGTTTACCATCATTTCTCAAAAATATCTTCTTTTGTGTTCATCAGAAAAAAAGAAATTCATGCAGGTTTAGAACAACATGAGGATGAGAAAATGATGACAGAATTTTTATTTTAAGTTGAATTATCCCTTTAACTATAGATTTTTTTTTACAGTTTTCTCAGTCGCTTTGTAGCATTTCTCGAACCATTTTTAAATTAGCATTTCTCAGAACAATTTCTACAAACTGCACAAATTCATGGATTTCATGCAAAAGCATGTAACCTTCAAACCTTAAAATCCTTAATTCATCTCTCAAAAGTACATTTTTATGTCAGTGAACATTTTATGTCAGTCTCATTAAAATGGCAAGTCCTTGTGTCATTGTTTATGAACAAGACAAATGTTTAGCCATGTTGTCAATATAACAAATTGTGAGTACAAAATTACCCTGTAAAAAGTCTGTAAAAATCTGGCAGCTGGTTCCCAGTAACTTACTGTCGATTTTACATTTATGTTATTTACTGGCAACAGTTTGTTCAAAGTTAAAAGAACATGAAACATTTTCAGTCTTTATCTTCTACAGTCAGTTACTGGCAACCAGCTGCATAAATACTACAGTTTTGAGCTACAGTTTTGATAATGATGATTGTAAATAAACATGGCTGCAATTTTTAATAATTTCGACAACATTCACATTTACACTTTTCTGTAAAAAAGTTTTGAATAAATCATATTTTACAGTACAAATACAAAATAACAAACCTAAAAAGGTAAAAAATTCAAATCTCATCTCCTGACGAAAACCCTGATGTCCCAGGCTGTCAGGTAGATTCTCATCCACATCACAACAGATATCTTTCCTGGCAGCGTAGCAAATACTCACTCTGTCTTATACTGTGATCAAACAGATTAGGACAAAAAGGTCAGCCATTCTGCATGTCATGACTTATACAATGAACTAGTTAAATGTTTCGAGGCAGGCCCGGATTGGCCATAGGGAGGACCGGGAGAATTCCCGGTGGGCCAGTCAGTTTTTTGCCACTAGGGCCAGTGTTATCATGGCACCAGGTTGAAGGTTGCTGTCTCCATACTATGCGGCCACCACTTATTTGCGTAATTTGTGGGTGGTAGATGTCCCCATCACTTTATGCCCAAGTTGATTGTGCCCCAACTCCTGACCACAGAGTAATTCTTCCGTTAGGGTCCATAAACATCTAAAACGTATGGACAATGCAGGATGCACCGCTTTCTTCTGCTTTTCAAAACGCTCGTCTGAGTTTTTTGACACGTCTATATTTGAGTGCGCTTGCATTTTATTCTAAACGATAAAGGATCTACAAATCATATATTTAATCTAAGTCATAGATGTAACAATGAATCGTCTATGAATAGTTATTCATCATCTATTTCAAGAGTAACAAATCTATTTGATGCAAAATCATCAGGGGGGAAAACTATGTTTCATATCAAAATGATCTTTTCTCAAGTAAAATGTTTAAAGTCCATTATATATTTATTCTGTTTGACACAAGATAGGCCTCCCATACATTATTTGGCAATATACATGATCTAAGGATATATCAGGATTATTTTTTCCATCTGTTTCCCCTGCATACTTGATAAATCTTGCTTGTGTATTGTTTATCAGGCGTTTCCAAACGTTTTCAATCCAACAGGTATTCAAGACCCACCATTTATTAAAAATATAGGGAAAACACATAGACATTTTGTTTCCTTTCAGTAGTTTCTGAATAAGTTTAAAGGGGACAGAGAATGAAAAACCATTTTTACCTTGTCTATGTTGAATAATGGTAGTCTACCCGCATTCACAAACATACAAAAAGTGCTAGACATGCTAAACATCTCAGTCTCATAGAAATTCCTCTTTTAGAAATGTCAGCCAGAAAACGGCCCAATCTGAAAAACTGATACTTATGTCATCACAGGCATCTCACTGCCCCTCCACTTTAAAATAATTGGCTACATTTTTTGAGTGGCAGCAAAGTCAGCCAATCAGTAATGAGATTGCAAGTTAAGCCAGAAGGGGGAGCCAAATAGGTACAAAACCACTTGTTTAAAATCCCCCACCCTAATAGAGCTATCTGAGAGAGGTTTTTAGGAAGCTTCTAAGGCATTACAGACCCAAAAAAAAAAAAAATTGTCTACATGTCACATCACAGAACAAGGATAAATACCCCGTTCAATCATTCGATGTCACCTTTAACTAAGTAATATTAAAATACCTTATGGTAGGGCTGCACGATTATGGCAAAAATCATAATTGTTTAGGCTACTGTATTTGCACTGAATTGGAAATGATATTTTTGAAAAATACAATGAATTGCAAGGTGCACTATTGCAGACGTATATACTCCTTCTGAGGATTTATTTATATTATTTTAATATAGGCAGTCGTGAACTAAAGTGGGCCGGTCTAAGACATGCAACTCCAGGGCAGAAAATGAGTCCCACTCCGGCCCTGTTTCGAGGTGTAAGACTATTCAAAAGAAATTACATAAGCAATTGAAAAGGTAGCAAACAACAGACCATTGTACATAAGCATCTGCATGATTGTATGAAAGCATTTGCAATTTTCAAAATAATGAGAATTTGCTTTTATGTTGTGCACAACTGAATTGATGATGAGAAGATTAAAAAAAGTGTTTTGCAAATCTTATTTCTCATATGAGAAATGCTCCAAAGCGACTGAGAAAACTATTATTCTAAAAACCTATTTCAAAAATAAGAACCTATTGCTTGAAGATGCTAATTAATTTCTTTAAAGTCGACAATCTGAAAAGCTCTATTAAAAACAGCAGACTGCACAGCACACAATTTATTTTTTAAACTATGTTTGCATGTGTTTTTCTGTCTTAAGATTCCCCATCTGCTGCATTCAGCCACACAGGAGCTCAAAGAGGAGCTTGCAGTGCTGCAGGAGCGCATTAAACAGCAGCAAGAGGAAAGCCAGCGTTCTCGTGAGAGCGCCACGCAGAGGGAGCAGCAAGTACTGCAGGAACTGCAACAAGCTCAGAAGAACTTACAGCAGCTCAGAGAAGAGAAAGCAGCCTTAGAAAAAGAGGTACAGTAAGACAAAATGTGTTTATATTTATACCAGTTAAGGGCTGATCAATTATTTATTGAGTCCTGTCACAGTCCAGTCAGAGAGATTTGACAGACTGCAAAACATGTGCTGAATAATAAAGTAAAGCTGCCACTCAAAGTCCAAATTTTTACTTAGAATTTATTTTCTTGATATTTTGGCGTTTGCTTTGTTATACATCACTGTTTATCATCATCATTATTATTATTTGTTATCTCTCTCCCACTTCTGACAAATTCAAGCACACAGAAGAAAATTGTTATCAAAGGCGAACAATTCGGGTGACAAGCTTTGAAATGGAAAATTCATTCAAAGTACTGTGCATCAATTGTGATAACAGAGAAAATTACAGAGACTGACATACTTGACAGCTTATTACTAAAGCATGCTGATATGGAAAACTGTGTTAAAAAAACAAACCTGAATGACCTACGTCAAGACACTGTAGATACTAACTGGAATAACCAGAAGTATAGACAGCAGCTTAGCACAGTAGCTTATCGTCCTTAACCTTACCCAATGATCAAAGTCAGAGTAGATGAGATTTAGTGAAATAAATGAACAGAAACTGAAATACAAACCAGCTGAGGTGACATGAGCTTGTCCAGTGTTTATATGAGTAAGATTTATATCTGGGACAATACTCTGTTAACATGCATGCCTGTGTCACAGTCAAAGGTTTCAGTCAAAACACTTTTGAAAGTACTTTCGCTCACATTCTCAGACTCCAAAAGCCCCTTTCCTCTGACCTGACCCGCTCCTCTAGCTGCTGCATGCCTCGCCAGTTCATCCAGTTCAAGGTGCCGTGACATGAATTTCACAGCTGAGATATTCTTTTAATGCCGACCCCTGAGCGCAGCATCCCTACTGTACCTCTCCCTACCCCCCACACTTTCAAAGCAAATGGTGTCCTTTTGTAGGAAAGATTTCACTGCATTTTAACAATCCATTAAAGCTATCTAAGATCTGACTGTGATATAAAATCAATACCTGAGGGCATTTAACGCTTCACCTTTTATAAAAAGCACCTTCTTGATGTTCTTTTCTCTCTCACTCACTCTTTCTCTCTCTTTTCATCTGGTCTTTGAACTATGCTTGCTTTCCTCAGAGGCAAACTTTAGCTTGAAATTTATAAAGATTTATGAGGTCCAAGATTCGAGAGAGAGAGGTAATTGGTAAAGACTGTCTGTCCAAAACCTAGATCTTCCCATAATGTAGACCAGGGGTGTCAAACTCAATTTCATCCCGGGCCACATCAGCACTACGGTTAATCTCAAAGGGCCGGTTGTATTTGAAAGACTGTATAAATGTATCAACTCTTTTATTACTGTACATTGCATAATTTTCCCTGCATTTGCTTACTATTGGTTTTGTTAATAACTCAATAAATACCTAGCTTTGAAAGTAGAAGCCCAGGCAAATAATGACAAAGTGTATAGAGTACAACTATTCTACAGATTATTTTTTAAATAATTGTGATGACAAAAACACATGTTGTATGTGAGTAAAGTACACTCAAAATGTTCTGTTATCCTGCATTTTGCAGGTCAGAAAATGAGAGGCATTTTAGATACTAATAAAGAGTTTTACAATCTCCACCACAAAATTATGCATTTATTAAACACATCTACCCTCGCTTGTCATTTCTTGCCATCTTTACAAAAAAGCTGTGATTTTTTTTACCTGGCTTTGAGTGTCTGATTGACTGACGTCTCATGAGTTCAGTGTTGTAGGCTACAAATCAAAAGATTCAATCGTTTATTGAAAGTAATCGGTTCAGATGAGTCATTAGTTCGCGTATTTAGCGGGAATAGACGCGTAATAAACTAATCCCAGCTGGACATTGCGAAACATTTCTGTACACGAGACGGAAAACATTTTCTCGCTGGATCCGCGTGAGCGGGCGCGAGAGAGGGAGAGAAAGAACGAGCAGATACTGTCCGTTTCCATATGCGGAGGTCGCATAAGCAGCGTCATCAAGCCTGGTTTATTTAAGTTAACTGACCATTACATTCGCAAGTGATACGCATATTACAACTATTTACTATAAACAAAGAATAATATTAAACTTTATAATTCTTAATATTCTTAAACAAGGCAGTCTTGAAGAAGTATGCAGCCTGAATCTATATAGGAAATAACCTGCAAAAATAAAACTTATAAAAACAATAAAATAATCTGTAAACTCTCGCGGGCCACATAATTAACATAATTTGTAAACTCTCGCGGGCCAGATGAAATGAGGGGGCGGGCCGGATTTGGCCCGCGGGCCTTGAGTTTGACACCCCTGATGTAGACAATAAGATTATGCTGTTTTCTGAGAATAAAAGAGTTCCATTAAAATCAGCACAGAAAATTCATAAAAAACTGGCAATCTACATTAAGGGTTCAGTTTTCGTTAGGACATAGACGATAGACCGTATAGATCCATTAACAACAAGGAGAGTAACTTATGAAATAAAAAAGATAGAATAGCAGAGTCATCACAACAGATAAAATAATAAATATACAAAGGAATGACATTGTTGTGATCGCTTTCAGAACAATGAATGATAAAACACTGAGAGTCAATCCGAGTCCATACGAATTTAACTCATTCCCCGCCAGCCATTTTTTTTAAGTTGCCCGCCAGCATTTTTTGTGATTTTCACAAAAGTTTCACAAAATGCCTTACAAGAAAAAAAAATTCAAAAAATATATAAACATACAAATATATCAAATGAAAGAACAGACCCTCTGCTTTTAAACAAACAATAAAAAAAAAAACGTTTCATCCTATCTATATTTTTTCTCTGCTTAGAAACTCTTAAATAAAATTTTACAAAAAACTGAAATAATTCCATTTTTGTGAAATTTTTTGTTAGAGATGAGATTCAGAACGATTTTCAAAACAAATACAGTTTTTAAATTAGTAAATCATTTTTTTGCTTCAGTTTTTTTTATAAATTGGGTAAGTGGATTGCAGTACTACAGATTAACATAAAACCTGATTAGAAAACACGTTTTTTTGTGCAAATGTTTTCTCTTAATTAACCAGATAGCTTCTCAATGGCGGGGAAAGAGTTAAAAGGTCTACAGTGCAAGAAGAAACAATGTTATTGTCCATTAAAGCTAATATAGTTATTAGCTAATATAGTGTGGACGTTAATATAGTTATTGTTACATTTATCTTTATACTTAATGTTCTTGGTGTAAACAGCCTAAAAGGGAGGGTAGGCAATTTCAGAAAAGCTAGTTTTGAAAGCATGCCACGCTTTTTCCAAAACACATAAACTTTGCTTTTAGCAATGTTTTTTTTGTACCCATTTCTAACTCTTTTTTTGTTTTTACATTCTCCTCAACCGACAAAACATGGCACAAGAAAAGAAACGTGAGGTATTCACTGTTTGCCTTTCATTCTCGCTTGGTCTGCATTTGTCGTGATAGAACATGCTGGTTGCCAGATCTGCATAACAAAACCAGCCCAACAGGCAATCAAAACTAGCCCAGTTATCCTATCCCAAATGCCAAAACTTTGCTTTAGCAGATATCTAGCAGATAGCTGACTGATTTAAAGTGCACCTATTTCATTGCTAAAAACAATGTTATTTTGTCTATTAGGTATAATGCAATGTGTTTGCGTGGTTTATGGTTAAAAAAAAATTACCGTTTTCCACATACCGTACATTTTTGTAGCTCCAGATATACTGCCTTCCTCAAATGCATTGATTTTGTACAAAACTCATCGATCTGAAAAGCGCTGTGTCCCTGATTGGCCAGCTAATTTGTACGTTGTGATTGGGATGAATACATCTGACGTCAGCCAGAAATATGATGCTCCTTACCATGTTTAAAAGAATCGCTCACAATGCAATGCTGACAGGCGTTAATTTACAGGTTGTGAGTCAAAGCGGGAGGAATTATAATAATGTCGGTCTTGTCCACGTCAACAGGCCCAGGAAATAAACTGTTGCCTACAATCCGTGTGTTTGTTGTAGTCCAAGAAAAGAGATTTACGTTGGAGATGATAACTCACGTCATCGTTTACCTTGGGGTTTGTACCTTTTGCATATCATTACAATGTACAAACACACACTTTAACACCAAACGAAATGTAAAAACGTGAATATGGCGCTAGTTGCTCTTTAACACACAGAAAAAAAACAGCAGCAACAGTTAAAAAGTATATCAATTCGGCAAGAAAATCATGGACTCAACTAGCCCCATAGTAAGATAGTCCTCTCGTCAGCCTGTGAGATCGCAGATGCATGGTAGTATTGGGGGCCAGGGCAATAATTTACTCATTTGTTTATTGTTTATGACAAGGATTGGTGGACAAAAAGAATCTGATTTACTCTAAGGCAGCTGGCAACACCGTCAAGATGCAACCTTCTTAAACTTAATGTTTTGAAATTTGTTGTGTGCTAGGGAGCGGGGACAACTCACTTGCTGGTTTTGAACCCCTGCGTGCCTACCAATCTCTCTAGTGAAAGGAAAAGTTTGAATGTAACAAGGACATAAGGATATATTGCTCTTAAAATAGGTCTCTTAAATCCCTCTGAGGTCACAGCAGATGTGTATGCATTTACAGCTCTCTTCACATGCAGATATATTATGTTTATGCATCACATTTAGCGTCTTTCATCACTAAGACTGCGGTCCCCGCATCCCCACAGTGGGGAGGGGTCAGAGTAACTCTGGCAGCCTGACAAATGCATCGGGGCTTTGCTCAGTCAGCCTGACTGCGGTCGGATGCTTGTATGATATAAACTCTCTGGCGCTCTGCGGCTTCACGTGTCAGTCGAGGAGCGGAGTGAAGCAAAGGTCACTGTGTCTACACAGATGCCCGTACAGTGTTTAACCTTTACTGACATGCACACTCTGGTCTCTCTGGTGCTGTTGAAGTATGCATGCCTTGTTAAGCAAGCACATCTGTGCAGCAGTTTGTGTGTGTGTGTGTAGATGAGATGCATGCATGGTTGGTGTGTGGGTATTTAGCCGCAGGGAATAAACTGGGTTTGTGATTAGTGCTAAAAACACATGAGCTGCAGCGCATATTTGAATTACTCTATATTAAGAGCATTCTAGCATTAGAAGATTTCATTGTTTGTAAAATTTCGTAATGAAATTAAAGTTATATAATACCCAACAAAATGCATAAAATTGATGCATGAAAAGGTTATTGCAGTGTCTCAGTTTGACCATTGGGTGGCAGTGTTTCACCAACAGATTCATATTTGTTTCATCATGTAGGCCTTTGCTGGTCATGTTCTCAGTAATGTGGCATAAGTGCATCTGAAGAGTTTAAATGTAAATATAGAGCCTCATTTACATAGATTCTAGCTGCTTTAGAGTCTTTCTAAACAGTAAAAGCTACAGCAAGACTTGACATCACTGTACATACAATGAGCCAAACTTGAATTAATAAGATGACTCAGCTTACAGTACCACACATAAAGCTGGCATGCCAACCAAATGGTAATTTTGAATATGATATTTGCTCTGTTTACACCTGGTATTAAGATGCATTTTGGTCGATCTGATCACAAGTGGACGAGAGAGAGACACAATCCCGTCCACACACAGTGTTTTAATTCATCTCTTTTCTATCCTGATTAGAGTCGGTGTGTACAGGGGTGTACAAACTTAAAGGGACACTCCACTTTTTTTGAAAAAATGCTAATTTTCCAGCTCCCCTAGAGTTAAACATTTGATTTTTATTGTTTTGGAATCCATTCAGCTGATCTCTGGTGGTACCACTTTTGGCTTAGCTTAGCACAATCCATTGAATCTGATTAGACCATTAGCATCGCACTCCAAAATGACCAAATAGTTTTGATATTTGTCCTATTTAAAACTTGACTCTTCTGTAGTTACATTGTGTACTAAGACCGACGGAAAATTAAAAGTTGTGACTTTCTAGGCAGATATGACTAGGAACTATACTCTCATTCTGGCGTAATAATCAAGGACTTTGCTGCTGTTATATGGCTGCAGGAGGCGCAGTGATATTACGCAGCAGCCGAAAAAAGTCCACATGGTAACTTTCAATAGCAGGGGACTATTTTCGGGCACTGCGTAATATCATTGCGAGTCAAGTTTTAAATAGGAAAAATACAGAAACTCTTTGGTTATTTTTGAGTGCGATGCTGATGGTCTAATCAGATTCAGTGGATTACGGTATGCTAAGCTATGCTAAAAGTGGTAGGCTACCGCCAGACGCGGAGATCGGCTGAATGGATTCCAAAACGGTAAAAATCAAACTCTAGGGGAGCTGGAAATGAGCATTTTTTTTTTTTTAAAGTGCAGTGTCCCTTTAAAGATGCCGTAGAATGTAAAACTGTATTTACCTTGGCATAAATTAATAATAAGAGTTCTTTACATGATAATGACATATCGTGAGCCTCAAACACTATTGTTTACTCCCACTTATGTAAACCTCATGCATGCAAAAGACTGCTGGAAAACACGCCAATCTCAACATGACACCGACTGTCAACATTAAAGGACAAATTCGGTATTTTACACTTAAAGCCCTGTTTTCAGATTGTTTATGATGAAATAGAACGGTTTTGACTGAAATTTGGACATATGATGCTGGCCCGAGAATTTTGGGGTGTTTGTTGTATCAGCCCCCACCTCTACAATGGCTGCATAGGTGCACAGGAACAATCCTTCCTAGAATGCGTTAAACTTTCGTTTACAAAGATGTGAAACTCACCGAGTGGTCAGGGGTGTTCACTGATATGCTCACACAAAAATCGCTGCAAAAGATGCTTTCCAACAGGTGTTTTACCATTTGTTGTAAACATGTGGACCTATTTTTCCAAACGCCTCACACCCGTATATTCTTCCGCTGAGAGATTGAATAATAGACATTCCAGCCCAGGTGGTGGCGATAATCCACCTTTGTCAATTGCAAGAATACAAACAATGTTCCTGGCGCGGAGTAATACCGTACCTCACAGCACATCTAATACAAGACAATAAATACGATAAAACCTGTTGGAAAGCATCTTTTGCAGCGATTTTTGTGTGAGCATATCAGTGAACACCCCTGACCACTTGGTGAGTTTCACGTCTTTGTAAACGAAAGTTTAATGCATTCTAGGAAGGATTGTTCCTGTGCACCTATGCAGCCATTGTAGAGGCTGTAAAACCTGTAACTGTGGTCACCTTTATCACCATTTGTCAACACATTTGTGCACTTATATTCTACTTTGACTTTTAATTTTCACTATTCTCTCTTTCTTTAACATGTAGACCTATCTTTTAGAGGAGACAGTAAGGCGAGAATGTGAGGAACGAGAAGAACTGACCTCAGCCCTGACCCTGGCTAAAGAACAGCTGCATCTCAACACAAAACCCCTCGATACCCAAACACACACCCGACTCTCCAGATCTACAGCAGCACACCCTGACCTCCCTTCTTCTAAACTCACGCCCAATCTGATCCATCCTCACACACGCAACCATGGCACAACCTCCACTCAGGGCAGCAGACGTAGGGGTTTGGCTGAGTTACAGTCTGGGAGTGTGAGCAGAAGTGTGGCTTCCTGGCATGGAACATCAAGGCCTGTTTCAACCCTTCCCAAAATCAACAAAGAGAGAGTCTCTTCAGTAAATGACTCGAATCTGACCGCTTTATTGAGCAGAAAGAACAAACTCTGATTCTTATAAACATCATTCGGTTGCACACGCAGTATCTTGGGATGTTTCCGTATTGTTTACATTTGAGCGGGTGCTCTTAATTTGCATGTTTGTATTGTTATGTGTCTTTTGCGAGGGCTATGACACATGACACAAACTAAAGCCAACATGTATTGATCCAAAAAAACATGCATACGTATTTTCAATCCTTTCATAGCAGCAAGATATTCAAACACCACCCACAGATCCAAATCTCCAGCGATACACAATGGCTTTTACCCTAAGACATTGCCCTGATGCAACTGCTAACACACAGAAACCACTCAAAAGGTCTGTGTCACGAACACTTAGCCACATCCTTCTACAATTTTGATATGTCAAACACGGATACACGCACCACACTTTTACAAAGTTTGTCCACACGCACATTTTCCAATTGACTTCTGCATTATTTTTTATATCTTATGCAATTGACATTGGTGTCAGTGTGCCCAAGGACTTTCCATATTCTCTCTATTTCCACTTTTTTCATATTGCTGAGGGGTGTGATGAATGAGTGTGCGACATTGAAGTTATTTCCTATCTCAAAGATGGCAGGAAATAACTTGATCTTGTTACTTTTATCCTTGGTTTTCTTTCTTTATTACTTTCTTTGTTCAATACCTTGTTTATCTGTGCTTTGTACAAGGACTATTACGAAATGTGTCTTGAAATGGTCATTTTTTATTGCCAAAACCTTGATGATAAATGTTTCAGTGAAACCACTACCATGTGCCAATAAATTGAATCTTGCATTGTTGTAAAGAACTTGGTTCCCAAATGCATTTGTAATACTTAAACTAAATAACAAGAAAAAGGAAATGATGTGTTTTGTATGTGTGTATCCTAAATTCTGAAATTTTCATCAAGTTAACGCATGCATACCCTTCCAGATGAACTTTTGACATCTGACCCAGGGGCTTTTATGTATGGGAAAGTTGTGTGCCATATGATCTCCCTTCACACTTCCTGTCAATCTGACCTCTCTACCTCTTCCTCTTCGCTTTGAAGTGGGAAAGTCTTTAAAGTAGGGCCAAGTAGAGTAGCTTTTGTGTTTTTGTAAGTACATCTGTCAGTCTCCAAAGAATTTTTATTTTTAGATGAACTGTTCCTTTAACAACAATACTACAGATGAATGCATTTCCCTGCTGAAAAAAAACAGCATACCAGCATATCTTGTGTTTTGGTGCTGGTATGCTGGTGACCACCAGCTAAACCAGCACAAAACCAGCATCAGCACCTGCTAAACCAGCACTAGCACCAGCATCCCAAGCTGGTCACACCAGCATCCCAAGCTGGTCACACCAGCATCCCATGCTGGTCATACCAGCAAGACCAGCATATGTTGTGTTTTGGTGCTGGTATGCTGGTGACCACCAGCATAGACCAGCATAATTCCCATGCTGGTTTGAAGCTGTTTTTTCAGCAGGGTTGGCTAGGTGACTTACAGTGCACTCAAACTATATATTTTATCAGTATTTGTGTTCTCTGAGATTCGAACTCATGACCTTTGATGGTGATAACGCATATTGGGTCAAAGTCGTACTTTTATTTATGGGTTATTTCAGGACATCTATTTCGTTAATGTCTCTGATAGGACACTCTACGTGTGCCATTACAAAAAAAAAAAAAAAAAAAAAAAACGTTTACTGCAACCCCAGGGGCGTTTTTAGACCTGAAATCATTTGTTTTTTAGACCTGCAATTGGCTCTGAAATGAGGAAAATATTGCATTTTTTAAAATGATTTTGTTTAGGTTGCTTCACAACAAGGCGATCAAACTTGATAGTCAGACATGAGCAAACTGACACCTCATTGGTCAGAAAGTTTTTGAGTCGTTTTGTCTTTCAGGGGGTTAGCAAGCTCATTGCGTCATTCACCAAAATCAGTTTATTTCTGTTAAGAAGTTACAACGCTGTCAAGGATGCATGAAAAACGACAATGTAATGCACCAGTTTGGTGAATATTAGTTGCAAACGTTTTGAGAGAAAGATGGGCGTGAACTTGTGCAATGGATATGCTGCCCCACAGGGTTCGTCTTCTTGGGAGATCCATCAGGTATGCTTATGTATCGCGTATATGTCTATAACTCATGTCATATGAATATATAGCATGTAATGTATATGTGGGTTGGTTTTATCTGCTGTGCCACGTCTGAACTAACAGAGAGCACTCCCATCAGATTTACGTTAGATCAGTCCAAGAGATTTAGATGTGAAACATCCTTTCACTTATAAAAATGTACCCTTATGAAAAACACAGTTTTCTTCTGAGTGACTATGGTGGAAGTCTATGGCTTGTGGTTTGGATACTCTTTTTATTATCTCCCAACCAGCTGAAGGCTACGTTACACAGAAATAGGGATTCACTAAACACGACCTTGTGTCGTAACTTCGCTTACTTAGGTGCACTGCACAAAATTCTTCTACACAAAATAGGTGACTTTGATTTTATGCGAGTATGCGACGCTGGACAGACTTCAAAATGTGCGTGACATCACAGCTTTCGAAACAGTCTCGCGGTCCTTTGATGTCATAGGTTGATCGGTCTGCGCAGTGCCTCACGCAGTCGAATACGCCTTAATTCTTGGCCAGTGACGTATTTGTTGACGCCGTATTCCGGGAATAACTAGGCTTGTGCTGACATCTAGTGGCTTGTTAAAAAATCACAATCATTTTTGTCTGAAAAGAAAGTGTAACTAACTGCATCCTGGAGAGATCTTCAAAAATGAGGGTAGGAAACTCCAAGGGTTGGAGCTCCATCAGGAGGCGGAGCTTTTTCATATTGAACGAATGACAGGCAGGGCATGCCTAACTTTTTTGTATTACACCCCCTCATGAGGAGATCCCAGATCTGCAGTTACTGTATATCTAATCAGATGCGAGGATAAAGTTTAGTAATGCGTCAGTGTTATTACAAAAATCCAAAAAATTCTTATTATACTTTAAAAATGTTTCTAGGAGTAAGATAGCATGTAGAATATTGATGTGCCTTTAAAATGCCCTCTTCTGTTTATATAATCTTATACACTGTATTGTCAGTGGTGCAGTGCAGGACAGGGTATATGAGATTTGACTAGAGCTGCAAATGCTAAAAGATTATGCTAAAAGGAATGCTAAAAAATCCTCAGTTTATTAGCCTTGGAAATAAAGAAAAGGAAAATATGTTTAAATTCAAAGACTCACTTGAGGACTCCAGTTATTAGCATTTCACAGCATTTTACAGTTTCTAAACTATTTCTTAAAAAGTGTAAGAAATCAGGATTAATATACAAGTAAAAATACTTTACAACCACTAGTGGGCGAGCACTGTTGTGTTTATTCATTTAGAAATTTAGATATTGTGAGTTAATCACAGCTGTGTGATGCAGCATCTATGCTGCTACTGTAGGTGTCAGTGCAACATAAACATTAGTTCATCACCTTAAATAATAAAGATTTATTAGGACTGGGGCTGTAAATCTGAGTGGGAGCAACAGAAACGAGTTAGTAGATGATTTTTCCTGTCATCATAGAGCTTTACTGGTATAATAAAGTCTGTTTTTTTCACTAAGAATTCTTCACCTTCTTAAAAAAAAAGGGTTCATTCACCAAGCATGCATAAGCACAAATTTGTGCGTGAGATATGCGTACAGATGTTTTGACGAACAAATCGTGATTCAACAAAACTTAAATATCTTCTAAATTTACGAAAGAATTCAAGAACAACTAAAACCACATGTATACGCAATAATCATGTATATAATTAAATACTAGGAAATAATTACAATGTTAATATAATAACATTTACATGATTATATTTTATATTATAAGATTTTCTGTATTATGTTTTATTGTACATTATCATTATTATTATTATATACATTATATGTTTCATTATTAAAGCCTACTTTTTCTACACACATAAAGAAGATGCACGTAAAGACAAATCTTCACGTTTTCCTTCCTCAGTTTAAATCTCTATAATGAAAGCGTTTGCTTAATGCCTAATGTAAACGTCATGTAAATGTAATGAGAAGTCCAAATGTCTACCTTCCTATCAGGCTGGGCCAATGGGGCTAGTAGCTAGAGCCCAATGGTTACCAGTAGCTCTTTGGGGTATATGGGCTTTAAGGCCACATGATCCAAGGTGGTACAAAAAACTCTTAAAGGGATAGTTCACCCAAAAATGAAAATGTGTCATCATTTACTCAATTATATGTTGTTACGAAATGTTTGTAACAAAACCATTTGTGGAACCCATTCACTTCCATAGTAGGAAAAAAGAATACTATGAAAGTAAATGGGTCCACAAACGGTTTGGTTTGGACTTTAAATAAGCTTTTATAAAACTAAAGCGTCTGCTCTCCGCCTCTTTTATTTAGCGAGGGTGTAAAGTTGCACAAGCTTATTGAATCAATTGCTTTGAAATTAGCATGTTCAGTAACAACACCAGCAGCTACTCCTACAGACTGCAATATTACTGCATGACTGCGTCAGTAAATGTGTCCTTCTCCGCCTCGCGTAATTTAAAATTTTCGTTTTTAACAAGTCGCAAGTGGACAAAAGAGACGGATTAAAAACACCAAATGTAAACGGAAATGTGTCTCTCTCGTCCACTTACAATACAATTGAACAAAGTGCGTCTTAATACCAGGTGTAAAAATGTTGTGAAGAGACACTATGTGACTGCCACCACCTGAAGTGGGTTGGCTGGTGTCACTACAGTGAGTGACCTGGGTCGCCATTAGCAACCAATAGAGCGCGCTCTGCTGGACAAACAAGTACTTACATCTTTCAAAAGCATTTAATGTGTTCTGTAAGAAACGTTAATCTTGGCTGCATATCTGCGGTTTATATGCCGATACAGATATATCTGTGACAGGCTCATATCGGCCGATAAAATCGGCAAAACGATGAATCGGTCGGGCTCTATTCATAATTATAAATGCACATTTCCTTAGGTTGAATACAGAATCATTAAGCCGAAATGAATTAATTAATGATTGTGGGGAAGGAAGGAAGGAAGAGGCAGAGATGTTGTGTTCACTCCCCCGCATAATTTCTTGTAAGCCTAATTTATGTACAGAAGACAAAGGACCCATTCTCTTACTGTATATACTGGGTTTTTTCCAAGCTCAAAATGACGAGGAGGTGCTGCTATCCTGATGCACACATACATGTCAGGGCTCGACAATTGATTGTTTTCCTGTGACATCACATTCTAAGAGGAGTGCCCCACTGGAGGGCAAGACAGCATTATCTGCTATTGGCCCCAGGTTAAGAAGTAACTCATTTCTTTTGTTTAGCCTAATACTGAATAGTTGTTGAGCAATAAAATGCACTAAACGACAAGAATACAATCCTGGGCTATGCTTCTAATAGAATGCAATTTTGTGCCATAAACATATGTGCCTCTGTCCCCATTGAGGGGAAACAATTGCTAGCAGCCATTAATATACACTCACGTAAAGGATTATTAGGAACACCATACTAATACTGTGTTTGACCCCCTTTCGCCTTCAGAACTGCCTTAATTCTATGTGGCATTGATTCAACAAGGTGCTGAAAGCATTCTTTAGAAACGTTGGCATATATTGATAGGATTGCATCTTGTAGTTGATGGACATCCAGGGCATGAAGCTCCCGTTCCACCACATCCCAAAGATGCTCTTTTGGGTTGAGATCGGGTGACTGTGGGGGCCATTTTAGTTCAGTGCACTCATTGTCATGTTTAAGAAACCAATTTGAAATGATTTGAGCTTTGTGACATGGTGCATTATCCTGGAGGTAACCATCAGAGTACGGGTACATGGTGGTCATAAAGGGATGGACATGGTCAGAAACAATGCTCAGGTAGGCTGTGGCATTTAAACGATGCCTAACTGGCACTAAGGGGCCTAAAGTGTGCCAAGAAAACATCCCCCACACCATTACACCACCACCACCTACCTGCACAGTGGTAACAAGGCATGATGGATCCATGTTCTCATTCTGTTTACGCCAAATTCTGATTCTACCATCTGAATGTCTTAACAGAAATCGAGACTCATCAGACCAGACAACATTTTTCCAGTCTTCACCTGTCCAATTTTGGTGAGCTTGTGCAAATTGTAGCCTCGTTTTCCTATTTGTAGTTGAGTGGTACCCGGTGGGGTCTTCTGCTGTTGTAGCCCATCCGCCTCAAGGTTGTGCATGTTCTGGCTTCCCAAATGCTTTGCTGCATACCTCGGTTGTAACGAGTGGTTATTTTAGTCAAAGTTGCTCATCTATCAGCTTGAATCAGTCGGCCCATTCTCCTCTGACCTCTAGCATCAACAAGGCATTTTCGCCCACAGGACTGCCGCATACTGGATGTTTTTCCCTTTTCACATCATTCTTTGTAAACCCTAGAAATGGTTGTGCGACAAAATCCCAGTAACTGAGCAGATTGTGAAAAACTCAGACCGGCCCCAACAACAACCATGCCATGCTCAAAATTGCTTAAATCACCTTTCTTTCCCATTCTGACATTCAGATTGGAGTTCAAGAGATTGTCTTGACCAGGACCACACCCCTAAATGCATTGAAGCAACTGCCATGTGATTGGTTGATTAGATTGCATTTTGCATAAATTTAACAGGTGTTTCTAAAAATAATAATAATTTAAAAAAAAATGAAATATTTGATATATTCAAAATGTTATGAGTTGTATCTCCTAGGATACCTTGCCCTATTAAGCTATGAAAAAGGACAAAGTCATCAATATTTATTTTTTAATTTGCAGTAACAATTATGTGATTCTGACTTCCCCCTTGTTGCCATACATATTTTTTCATCCATTTTAAACAGTGTTAACAACAGGTTTACAAGTAACAAGAAATGTTAATATAATGTTACGGTTCTTTGTCAAGGAACGCAACAAAAACAGGGAGACAGCACACAACCGCTAAATTTGCAAGACAATTTATTAAACTAAAGAGCATAAACATGAAATGTAAAGTAGTCAGTGTAAATGAATAGTCAGCTTGTCAGCATGTGCGTGTAAGTGATACAAGTGTAAGCAATTCAAGTCAATAAAACCAACAGAAGATTAATGTCCAAAAAGCTGATCTAAAGCGGATCATAATGAGAACTCCTCGGATGTGGCTGTGGTCTCCCCGCAACCTCTATAGAGGGAATGCATTGACGTCACTTTTCCACGTGACCACGCGGGAAAGAAGAAGATGCCTTAAAAGAAGATGCAAAACAGATTTTTATGCACTACATAGGACTACGTTAATTAAATACAACATATAGCTAATGTGTTCATTTACAATTAACAAACAGCAAAGTTCAAAATGAAATATAAACTTTTTTGATAACATTCATTGTGCTATTTTGCTGTGTACTGAAGTCTTTGATGTACACGGTCATAGACATCATCTGTCACTCTTGGTGTCATCCTTTCCTCAACTCAAAAAAGCTAATTTTTATAATAATTTTAATATAATATAAACACAAAACGTTCTGTTAAGATCCCAATCCTCTGCGTGATCTTATAAAAAAGCTATTTCAGTTCTCCCTTATTCGGTTCACTCGCAAAATTTTCAGATTGATTTAATGAGCTCTGATTGGTTTACTGATCTCTGATTGATTCATTGAGCTCTGAATGATTCATTGAGCTCTGAATGATTCATTGAGCTCTGAATGATTCATTGAGCTCTAATTGATTCATTGAGCTCTGATTGATTCAGTTGGTGACTGACTTGTTTCAGGCGTTTAGTAAAACAAATCTAATTAAAAGTATTAGTTTACGAGTGTCACAGTATACACTCTGGAAAGAAAGAAAAGTTGACGTGGGTTGAGGGGGCCTAAAAAGGAAATTGGCCACGAGGCATCTGTAAATCATAATCCGCCCCCAGTTTTCACTACATGCGTCAATTGGCTCCATAAATGCTTGGAAGTCAGCAATTTAGTAATGTGTTTTGCAGTTGTATTTTGGTGGTGATGCATTTGACCTTTGTTTGGCGTCATCCCTGATTCTTCCCACCCTTCACATGCGCAATCAATAAAATGTAAGTAAAATGAGTTACATTAAAATGTAATTCAAAAAATATATATTGCCTGTTGAATAAAGACTTTAATCCTTACAATGTTAGTTCCCAGGTTTTCTGAATTTTTTAAAACACACTCTAAAGTCCCCTTGTAGGTGATCATTTTATCCCTCAAAACTCATTTTTAAGCATGGTTATAACATAAGTAAAAGTTTTTCCTGTGACAGTTATTTCTTCATGCTGTAAAGCAGCTTGAATGTAACTCTACACCCTTATTACAGCTCCATTTAGTATAGCTGGATGCGTAAATATGCAAATTAGTTTCCTGCCTCTACTCAGTCGCACAACTCGGACCATATATATTAATATGTGTAATGGTGCTGGTGTGTTGGAGGATGAAGAGGATGTAGGAAACTGTGGTGATTTCAAAACGTGGTTTTGAGACTTTCTTTGGAAAATTTTGTGGAGAAAATACTCATCAATGGTGTTGAATGGTGTACTTGCATAACATAGACATATAAACAACTAAAAAATATTTTCACCAAAGGGGAAATTTAAATAGGATGATTAATGATTGCAAAAAAAAAAAATTTGATTATAATGACATCTGGTGCTTTAACAGTTGCTTTAATCAGCAATGTAAGATAAAAAGCAGAGATTTCTGTGGTTGCACACGTTTGAGTCATTTCCTAATTCTATTCTTAGGCCCTCCAACTCTTTCTTTTCTTCACCCTCTGGTCTAATAATAACCTAAAATCACATGTCAGAATTATTAAGATGTATTTTTGGAATTCTTAAATGAAAACATCTGTGGCAACGGTTCTGTGGAAGGAAATTTTGAGCACTGACATAATGCTAAAAAAAATCAAGCATAGACTAACACAGTCTTTCTGGTAAAGCTGATAAACGTGAGGTCTGTCCTCGTTGTAAACCTGTAAAGCAACAGTGTTTTCTAAAACGTTGTTTCCTTGAACCTTTACGTATACTTAATTCGTTAATTAAGGGGCCAATCCAGCACACACGCATCTTCTGCTATAGGGCTGGTTTTGTAGCATCCAATATGACAAAAGGAAATGTATGATTTGGTATTATTTGAAATAGGAATACACAAGTGTCTTATATTGTATTTGGGACAATGCAAGTTCATGAACATTAGTATAATATACAACATGTTGGTCATAATCAAAGAGTAGAAAAAAGAATAGAAATGCACTTTTATTCTGCACTTCCTGTACTGATTATTAAGATAAATAAGTAACAATCATTTCATGCAAGCACTTTTAACAAGAAACATGATATCCGCAGGTCATTAAAAAGCCTGGAGAAGCAATAAATTCACATCCAACAAATTCAAGGCCCTAAAAAGTATTAAAGAGACATTTCACCCGCGGAAACATTAATCTTTATTGAAAGTGGGTCATATTTGTAGTCGAAATGTAACATAAATTTCCAATTCGGTGCCTATTTGACTGAGAAAAGACAGAAAGTGACTTTAGAGTGCATTTGTATGAAAGACAACAACTCCCACAATGCACAGCTCTGCAAGCCACTCCCACTAATCCAAAACACTGCCTACTAAGCTAGCTCTATGGGCTAGCTACTAGGGATGCACCGAATATTCGGCCACCGAAAGACTTTTATCACCGAAACAATACGGCCGAAATGTTGTGATGACGCAAACAGAAACCGCGACCTGCACGTGCTTGTCTGAAGCAACATGTATGCGGCGTGGATGTATTTAACCGCAAAAAGGCGCTAAAGTACGCACAGAGGCACATGCGGTTGTGTCCGGTCCAGACGTGATCATCACAGTGAGTACTCTCTTCAAAGATCAGAACTCTTGATGTGTAAACTTTAGAGAGAGTCGCGCAAATGTGTCTCATACTGTATAGTCCATTAACATACATGTGCAGAATAAAGTAATGAAAAACAACGTAACGTTTTTATGCTGCTCTGTTTGGGATTCGTCTTCGTTCTCTGTGTGCGCGCGCGCATTTAAGTGCCCTCAATAGTGCACACACGAGTAAGACGCAAACAAGCGAACGTAAAATCTTTCTGTTATTGACAGGGCACATATAAACAAAATTATCTCCAAAGTATTCTTTTTCTAATAAAAACATTTGTTTATGTCTTAAGTGTATGTATAGATTACAGTCATAAACCAGTCTCTGCTTACAGTAACCTCAAATAACCTACTGAAGTCTAACAAAGAGACAAATAGCTCTAAAAATAATAATATATTTAATTTATACAATAAAGACAGTGTTATGACTCATTTAATTTGATTTCTGTACCAAATGCTAATGTTATCCCTTATTAATGTGCAGCTTTGTTCTTTTTTATAAATGTTTGTAATTTCTTTATTTGTTATTAGATTTTCCCCACCCCCTTTTTGCTGATCTGAAAAATAATCCGATCCATGCCTCAAAAACTGTAATGTGATCTGAACCGTGAGTTTTGTGATCTGTAACAAACCCCTAGTAAAGTTAGTACACAGTGATAGCCATAAATGCATTTGTACTAATAATTGGCATAATAATTTATTTCGGTGTTTCGGTTTCGTTTTTTCGGCCTTGGTTTCCTCATTTTCGGTTTCGGCCAAGAATTTTCATTTCGGTGCATCCCTACTAGCTACCACATTCATTTCACACAAAACTTCTAGTAGCAATGCAACTGCAAGCTGTGTAGTAAATAAGCCAAGCTCAGCTGGCTGACGTTACGTAAAGTATTAACCGGGAATAACTGTGTGATAATGCTTGAACAAATTGTGTACATACATGCCACATAATTTGCTCAGTGAGAGAATTGAGCTCTAATTTGGCTTGCCAGGATTTTAAACCTGGGCTTGAATAAAGTCAGGGCCATTCTCATACACATGTGGAGGTGCTCATTGGTGAGCCTGGAACGATATTTAGTTTTGATTATGTTCATTGTAGAGAAAGCTGCCTCACAGTTGTATGTAGAGCCAAACATGGTCAAGATGTGGGCTACTTTCCTCAGACCTTGGAAAGCTGTCTCAGGGACCATTTGAGCCAGAAACTGGAAGGGTCAGATCTTACAAAGTGCTCTTTCAGGGCCACATCTGCTTGGAGATCAACCAATTGCATCTGGAGAGACCAAGCATTTAGCCTGGCCCTGGACATCTGTGATGCGAAATGGGTTCTGAATTAAAGGTCCCGTTCTTTCTGTTTATTTGAAGCTTTGATTGTGTTTTGCAGTGCACAATATAACACGTCTTCATGTTTCATGTGTAAAAAATGTGGTATTTTTAACAGAATTTACTTATCTGTATAGGTCTGTTTTCACTGTAATCAAAATGGGCCGATGTCTTCCTTGTTCTATGAAGTCCCTCCTTCAGAAATATGTAACGAGTTCTGATTGTGTAGCTTGTTTAGCGTTTTGTGATTCGATAGCAGAGTATGTGAGCGGTGCGGAGTGGGAGCGGAGCGAGGAGTGGAGTGGCGTAATTTTGCCAGGAGCGAGGAGCTTTTTTTTATGTCGGAGCGTTGTGATGTTCTCTCGCTCCGAAAACGCTCCACTATCGCTCAATTACGAGTCAGGACTCGTCAGACTCCGGACCAAACCACTGTGAATAAAAACGGAGGGGGACTTAAAATGTTTCTTAACATATTTTGCAATCGTTTGCATTTGTATTGTTGTCTTACTAGTACTTTCACAAACATTTATATACGCGACACTGGGAAACTACAACTCCCATGAGCACTCTGCATGCACCAAGCGCAACGCAAAGAGACCATTTGTTGAGACGCGCGCGCGATCAGCGGAGAGTTGCGGACCAAAGCACCACCTTCCAGAGAGCGCGCGAGGGCTGATGGATTTGCGAATGCACAAGAGGCCGCAGTCTGAGCGCATACACACTTCGGGAAATATAGAACAATTGCATGGAAGTGATTGAAGAGATATAAATTGCGTGCACACTCTCAGGGCAAGTGCTTGGCACCTGCGACTTGGCAAAAGCTCGTTTTTCTTAAAGTGAATACAGCATTGGAGATATAGCTTTAATAAAAAATGTGTTCAACCAGCCAGCATTTGTTTTGTTTAGATTCAGAATAGTTCTAGTATTAATATAAAAGTTGGCTTAAAGTGAAGGCAGTAGACTATATCTATATTTTTTCGTTTGGCTATTTGTCTAAATTAATATTTTAGTTTGTGATTTATTTCTTTTATTTAATGTAATGTTTTTCGTTTGATGATTTATTTTATATGAGGTTTTTCGTTTAATCATTTCAACACATTTTTTGTTTTGCTTTGTTTAAAAGTGAGCTAAATGATAGCTTAATTTGTGCTAATATTAGCTATTTCAGTATGTGATGTTCTTCAGTTAATAACTGCGTATAAAATAAAAAAATATGTTCAACCAGCCAGCATTTGTTTTGTTCAGAATAGTTCTGTAATTAATAGCCTATAAAAGTTGGCATAAAGTGAAGGCAGTAGCTCTATATTTTTTCGTTTGGCTATTTGTTTAAATTAATATTTCAGTTTGTGATTTCTTTCTTTGATTTAATGTGATGTTTTTCGTTTGATTATTTATTTTATATGAGGTTTTTCATTTAATAATTTATTTAATTTCAACACATTTTTTGTTTTGCTTTGCTTAAAAGTGAGCTAAATAATAGCCTAATTTCGGCTAATATTAGCTACTGTTTCAAATTCCAATAAAGTATATGATGTTCTTCTCTTAGTACTGCATATTCGGTGTTGTTTTAAAAAAAATTTTTTTTGCCGTAGAGCGAAAACGGAGCGATTCGTAAGTAAGGACGGCGCGGGGAGTGAGCGAGGAGCGGAAAATTGTATACCCAGAGCGGAGCTTGAGCGGAGTAATTATGAAATGCTTTGAGCGCGGAGCGCAAATTCTTTCCACTCCACTCCGCTCACATACTCTGTTCGATAGCAGCTTAGCTTGCCATTAGCTGTTGACTGACGTATTCCTGTGGGCGGAGTTTAGTCAAAAAACTGTTCTAGTGACGTCATTAAAGCAGGAAGTAGAGGGCTGTAGTCCAAACCGACCGTTCGCTGTAGGCTTTGAAAGGGGAATTCTGTTAAAGAAAATAAATATCCTGCCAGTGAACTTGAGCTTTATCATTTTACAGCTATTATTTATGCTCTTACAGTAACATTACACACTAACTAGGGTTTAAAAAATGGGATCAGAAAAAATGTGACCTTTAATATGGTGAGCTGCTTTCCAAAGCTAAAGCTGTCAAATCGGTTGCTGTGAAGTTTACAATCAGCTTATCAATAAAGTCAACAAAAGAAGACACATCTCTCTGTCTGGCCAGTAACACACTGCAATAGTTCAGACAGGACAGGACAAGAGCCTGAACTAAGACTTGTGTAGCATGCTTAGGTAGGAAAGGTCTAATCTACAAGAGCGGGTGGTGCTGGCAACATGCTTTGTGAAACTGAGTTGATCATCAATGACCACTCTCAGGGCGGAGTGATTTGCACAACTCCGAACTCTCTGCTCATCACCAGGGGCTTCTCGGGTGCTGTGAGGAAATCACTCCGCCCAGTAGCAGTGCTTCGCCTTCTGAGAATATAGTTCCCAGTATGTATACTGTTAAAAGATGGCTGTGTCTCATATGACCTTGTTATTTGTACACGGTGTGACTATACAAATCACAATACAGGGCTCCAGACTAACTTTTTTCACTAGGAGCACAGTGGCCCCCAACTGAAAATTTTAGGGGCGCAACCAGAAAATTTAGGGGCACACACCGTAATCAACATGCTAACCAAATATTCACATTTCTACTAATTTCTACTGTATTACTAATAAATACTTTAATGATAGATGCAGAAAGTACAATGTGTTTTTTCAAATTCAGTGACACATTTTATTGTGCACTTTTGGAAAAAAAGGTCAAATTTACTGGTTGCACATGTGCGACTGGATGTAAAATTCAGTGGCACACTCTCAAATTTTAGGTGCAAAATGCCACCATTTGGGGGGAGTCTGGAGCCCTGCAATACATAAATAGGAAAATGTTCGCGTTATTATGTCACTTATTTTAGGGAAATTAAGATTAGAGAAATGTAATCAAAGTTACGTCTACCTGACAGCACTCTTGCAGCTGCATTCTGTACTGTCGGAAGGTGCATTATAGATGACTAACTGATACTATAATAAAGTGAATTACAGTAATCTAATCGTGCGAGTACAAATAGATGGATAATCTGTTCAAATTGTTTGACTGATTTGGTTATCAAAGTCGAGGTTATTTTTTTATCAATGTAGAAAGCCAAATTATTAACAACAAGGGAACAGTAAGAAGCGAGATGGCCAAAATGAGGGGCATGGTCATCATATGATTTAACACCAAATAAAATAATTTCCTTCTAAGTTTATTAAGCATTAAAAAGTTCTGATTGTAGCCATGATTGTAGCTCAGCTAGACAAGAAAGCAGAGGACCTAAGGGTTTACTGCTTTTAAGCTGCGGTGGTAGGAAAAGCTAGGTGTCATCAGCATACAGGTGAAAAGGAACACCATGCTTCCTAAAAGATAGAGCACAGTGGTGACATAAAAATGGAAAATAAGAGAAGAGCTAAAATTGAACCCTGCGGGACACCAGAGGTCAGATTGCAGGGAGATGAGCTATGCTTGCCAATAGACACACTTTAACTTCTTTTTGTTTAAAAGGATGTGAACCATTTCAGAGCTGTACCCTGCAGACCACAATTTTCCAGCCTAGAGATCAAGATTTGATGGTCAACCATGTCGAGGCTGAGGTCAAGTCCAGAAGTACCCGGACCACTGGATTTCCTTTGTCTGTTTCTAAAAAGGTCAGAACTGTTATCACATGTAATAAAATGGCTTTACTTTTTTGTTAATACAATTAGTATTTTATAAATAATTGTTAAATGTAGTACAGAGTCTGTAGTCTATCGCACATAGAAGACCCCCCCAACCCAAACAAACACCTGAGGTCTGCTGATCTCAGCCTCCTTACAATCCAGTGAACTAGATTCAGCCACAGAGGAGATCGAGCCTTTGCTATTTCTGGCCCTACTTTGTGGAATAAGCTCCCTATATCTATTACAGCTGCACCCTTTTTACCAGTTTTTAAATACAGACTAAAAAAACACTTATTGTTGTCAGATCTTTAGACTCTTGTAACTGTTATATGCCTCTTTATATTATAATACGCTATTTTTTGTAATAGTCTATGTGACTGTGTTTTATTGAATGTTGTTTTCTTTTTTGTAATGTACAGCACTTTGTTCTTACATTACAGTTGTGTAAAAGTGCTATATGAAGAAAGAAAGAAAGAAAGGAGAGCGAAAGAGGGGAGCGAGCACGCGTCAGGAGTTTGAGCATGCGGAAGAGGCGGCAGCGCAGAGAACTGACTGTAGGTTGGATTTACTTGCATAATTAAGTTGTTTAAATGTCATGGTGCATTTTTTACAGTGAGGGTAAGAAAAGTTGACACTAAAAGTAATAGGTGATGTGTATGAAGTTACAACCAAATACAGTGCTACAAATTGAAAAAACTTTGCAACAAACTGCTTCCCGGTCTCTGTGAACACTAAACTAAAAGCTTATGTTAAATCTGATTTTAGGAGACTTTCCTGCAAAAAAAACAACCCGTAGGTGCGGCAAAGCAACTTATCACGATCTACAGTTATGTTTCAGAGTTGTTTGCCTAATGCATCAGATCAAAACACATTTAATATTCTGCATTTGTAAAGGAAGAAACATTTATGGTTCCATAACGTTATGGTTCTATTGGAGCACCTAATCCCTACCCTAAACTCGGTGTAAATCAGAGATATAAATCAAATAAAGAAAGATTAATAATGAGTGACATAACAACAACAAAGTAACAAAAATAAACTTTTTTTTTAAAGAAATATGAATAATGAGTCACATAAAAATTTCAAGCTGATGATGGCAACAGTCATAATCTTTCTTTATTTTTTTCTTTATTCTTTATTTGAGCTGCACAGTATTATTTCTTTCTGCATTATACTGTATATTCAAAATACTGTATTTAAATTATCACAGAGGTACTGGGATAATAGTTTAGAGTTTACATATAAACACTAATGTTAACAATCTAGTGCAAACACTTTTTATCCAGTAAAAAACATATTTATTAGTGAAAAAAATCTTACCAATTAAAATTATTTAAAGAGATTGCAGCAATTCATTTTTTGTCTCTAGTAAATTCTGTGTTATCTTGTTTAGTTGGCATTCAGAATTGTGTGAGATCATTGTGATCTTCATTTAAAACCTAAAAGATCGAGATTCCAATATTTTCCAGAATTGTGCAGCTAACCCAATTCTGGGTAAATATTGGACAGAACACGTTTGGTTAATAAATAAACCTATGCTTGATTGTTTTAATGCAATGCTGCGTTGTTTCAACTAATGGTTGGGTTAACAACAACCCAGCATAGGTTTATTTGTAACCCAACATGTGTTTTGTCCAATATTTACCCAGCATAAAAATAACCCAGAAGGTGGCACCACTGATATATTGCAGCAACAGACCAAAACACTCAGTGCCCATCTTGGTATTTATTTTGTCTATGGGTACGCCAAGGCAAACATGAAGTAATGGGTACGTGTACATTTATCAGCAAGTGGTTTGATAATAGTCTTACTTTTGTATTTGTTTCTGCTAGGTCTGAAAATACATTTTAACCTCGCTGCAGTTAATGCTCGATGACAGCAAGGCCACAAAGGCATGCTTGAGACGTTGAAACGTTGCGATTAGCTAATCGTGAAAGGATGTGATATGAGAAATATGCATTGAGGCTTTGTGACAGTCTAACCAATTTAGTGAGCGCAAGTATGGCCGTGCTGTCTCCGTGTGAGGCACGTCATCCAAAACGTGCTTCTCCCTCAACAGACGAGGGGTTTCAACTTGACCCACGTGTGCAGCCTGTGTCTCTTAAATTTGCTTGTTAAATTTGAACGATGCGTTTAACTCTCTGGGATCCAAAAAAACCGTGGCATTTTGCCGTATTTTTTCCTCTTTCATGCGAAATATACTTAAAATACTCCGTCATTCATAATCATACACATTCATGTAATACATCATTCAAAACTGTGAAGTGTCTACTTTGATTTGAGTGCCTTCATGAAAACAACAAAAAGTGCTTTTGGCAAATAAAGAAAATAAATACGGTGTGCATTCAGACATCGCTGTCTCCATGACTATATTCCTGAAACACGTCACAAGCATGAGCTAATAACTCCGCCAATACTTGTCACTCGAACGTGATACATATGTCTAAAAAAGCCTGAAATATCTAATTTTAAATGACGTCATTTCAACATTGTCTGTTTGTGTAATCTGCATGTTAGTAAAGAGAGTTAGAGTTTTTCTGGGTCGATCTCATTAGCACTAATGTGATCCCACCTACCGCATGCACGCTGTTTATATGGTAATTACCTGACACGGGCTATGCAAACAAGAGCAACACCCCCAAATAACGCTATAAAAAGCACCAAGTTTATTCACTTATCAACGCGTTTTGAAGATGACGCTTTACAGGTGAACTTCTACAGATGCTCCTGGACAGTGAAAAAGAGTTCACCATTTTTGAAGAGTAAGTTCTACTTACATTTGTTAAAATGTTGTGTGATGTAAACTTTTATATACTGTACACTGACTAATTGTAAGCAGATAATCAGAGTGATTTTATAGAAACGGCTCGTAATTGGCAACTTTTATTTACATTAAAATGTTAGTTTAGGTATTCAACTGAACTCTGACTAGTGTAATGTGATACAATGTTATAAAGCATTATCACAATTTAGAATATATGTTGACTTATATATAAGTGTTTATGCCGACTTATCAACAAGTCTTGTTTATGAATATCTGCTCGGGTGTAACCGTATCGATGTGCTGTAATTGTGCTCGGAGATATTTCATGTGTTATTGTTTAGCCATAAATATGTCCAATAATGGCCCGTTAACAAACATATACAACGCATCTGTACACAATTATCTTATATCAGCAATGCTTTACTGCCTTAGTTACTGCTTTATAAGTTTGTTACTGTGGAGAATACATTATATTAATTATTACAAACTTTTGTAGGAATGTGGCTGCATCACTCTTGTCTTCACCTGCTACTCGCAGTGGATGTGCAAACAGCAACACGACTGACATTCATCCAATGTAAGTCACATTTACCGTATTTTCTGTTTTACTTTGGAAAATACAACATATATATTTTTAGGCATGCGTCTCCAACACTTTCACCATCATGTACTTGCACGAGGGCACGTAGCAACGCGACCGACATTCATACAGTGAGTCACATTTACAGTTTTTTCTGTTTTCAATAATAGTATATTTGATTTGTTGCTTTGTACTTAAAGGGGACATTCCACAAGACGTTTTTAAGATAATAAATCAATCTTTGATGTCCCCAGAGTACATATGTGAAGTTTTACCTCAAAATACCATATAGGTAATTTATTGTGGCATGTTAAAATAGGCACTTTATGGGTCTGAGCAAAAATGCACAGTTTTTTGTGTGTATCCCTTTAAATCTAAACGTGCTGCTCAGGTGGGCGGAGTCTCAAGCGCTCGTGCTGTAGAGAAGACAGAGCATCGAGGAAGATTCTCTCACAAAAGAAGTTAGTGAGTGATGTTGTTATGTGGATGTATGGAGGAACCCAATAGCAGACAGGAGGTACTAACAAAAGACTTTTATTATCTATACAAAACAGAAAATAAAACCCATGAGGGGGCAAAACAACATAAACAGGATACAAAAACAGAGGGTGAGAACACTAAACAGGACTAGACCTAAACTACACTAAAACACTAAAAAAGATAACACTAAACACTAAACTTGACAAAACACTAAATATAACTCACACTTGACTATGACTAGACTGGACTGGACTTGAGACAGAGTACTTACAGGATAGGAACAATGCACAAGCGCAGGACAATGAATACAAGAGGATTAAATAGGGGAGCAAATCAAGAGGGGAGCAGGTGATATAAATCAAACAATAATGAGGAGAGGATGACAAGGGAGCGGGGTAAAAGTGACGAGACACAGGGAACACGTGGTCTAGTAAACCAATACTGAGACCACGTGAACCCACACAAAACATGGGTCTGTCATGATTCTGCCACAAGACTAGATTAAACAAAGGACAAGATGGCAGAACCATGACAGATGTTCAGCATAATATAGTTTAAAAAGTCAATCATCTGTTTTATGCATACTAAACACATGTTTATCAGCAGATGGGGAACATTGTGAAATAAAAATAAAGACTTTTAGGTCTCATGCTGCTTTTAAACAGGCACAATGCTTTTCAGCATGTTACAATAAAATCCACTTCCACAAACACTCAGAAGTTTACTTTTTGACCAAACCACACGAGCACATTTAAATGATCTGTAATAAAACAACACGTTTAATGCTTAAACTTTAGAGAAACAGATCAAATGACATGTTTTAGTTTATTATCTACACATATTGAACACATTCGCGTTTCTGTCAGTCTCTCACTCTCTATCTTGTAACTCCTCGTATTCATTTGAAACTTGAGAGAAACATTAAACAACATATTTACTTATTGTGTATGATAGTGAATACGCGTTGTTCACTCACTCTGTCTCGTGAAGTGCATTAATCCTCGTGTTCATTCATATAAACTTCACAGAAACATATTAAACAACATAACTTACTTGAAAGCGAACCGTCACGTTGCTCTCTCTCTCTCTCTCTCTCTCGTTCGTTCGCTCACTCTCTCTCTCTCTCATGCACTCACTCGCTCTCTCTCTGTTGCACTGAGGTAAGGTTAATCCTTTAGAACGTTAATTCAATCTTTAGAAATATTATTAAAACTACAAGTTGTAAGATTGTAGGCTCCTGTTTGTGTTTGAGGGAATACAAACACGTCGTGCTGTCAGTCATTCTTTCTCTCTGTGTCTATCGCACTCGTGAGGCCGTTCATGGTTGGATAGCGCAGATGAAGGGGCGGTATCATTATAATAAAATCCCTTACCTACGTCATGGGGGGAGCGAAATCCGCATGACCTATTTATTCACATGCTTGCAGACAGAGCCTTAACAAAACAAAGTTACAGGTGTAAGGGTCCAAATATGACCCCATCCATCCGTTTGGCCCAACGACGGAATCCAAACGAGGATTATAACGCGTTCTGTCTTTTCCGGCGCTTGCAGTTGACATTTTGGCATTTATGTAATTTTGTATTATTATCTGACTCCAAGATAGTGTTAATAGAAATCGGATTGATAATTACTTTTAACAGTTACAGAATTTGGGCGGATGTTTGGTTATTCTTGTTTAGCCCTACTTGTTATTGCATCCGTTCATTCAGCTACTCATGTCGCTTTGGACTCACGCACCAGCCGTTTATTAATATTTAATAATCATGCGGGCCCACGATCACAACCGAATCAGGCTTGGTCGCTGCTAGAGGTTAGACCATATGTTCAGAAGGCCGCCCTTTACGCGTGCTCATCTCTGAACATACTTTATTTAGTCCCCATAGAGGTGCAACTTAATTATTACAATATTTATTTCTAACCAGAGGCTCACGACCACTATCATAAAACACACTGACCGTCTTCTCCAATGATAGCTTTGTATAATCGTGTCATAATTTAATATGCAACTTAGATAGATTAATATTGAAATAACCAGAGGCTGAGGCTCATCTGATTTAGAGTGGTCAGACAACATTTACTTGTTACTCTAAACAGGAAATTAGCCTCCACGCATCTAATTTAACTTAAACTAACGCCAAGTGCTAGTCGGATCTCCAAAATCCTCCGCTGATGTACTACTATGCCATCTAGTCTGGGATTTTGGTCCGTAATACTAGCCTGATTTTCAGACATTGCGGTAACAAGGATACATCGTAATTTACTAATCATGTCAATAACTTTCATAGCAACACAGAATAATCCAAACACAATTTATTAACCAGGTAGGTAAAACATAATTCAGAAGCCAATTTACATTCCAATTCGAATACGAAAATCAAACGAAAACCCATTGCATACCTGGTAATGAGATGAAGATCTGGTTACAGATTCCTCAGAGTAAAATAACAATACATGATGCTGTGCAAGGACAGCATCATGGGGGTGCATTTCTCGATATTGAAAGTCCCGCCTAAATCTTCTACACATCTCCTTAAATAACCAGAGAACAAAGCATATAGGAATTTGGTAATGATTGGTTGTTGTAAAAACTAAGGGCTGTCCTTAATCTGTATACAGTGGGTGATTGGTTTATGCTTAGAAATGGAGGTGTCTATCAACATTGAATGAAGTTTCACATATACTTTAACATTGAATTCTGTTGTTATAAGAGTGAGACCATTGTAACCACTTGCAATGAGACATTCCAATAGAAAACAAATAAGATACAGATTTTAGATTCTTTGTGCATGTAGCATTTCATATACAGTTTGCTTTTAGAGAAAAGAATACAAATGTATGACACCCTAAAGGTGTGTCTTTGAAACCCAAATGTGTCTCAGTGGGAAGTCCACTGTGAATCGTGGAGAGAGGCTTTTCCCGCGCACTCACTTTGCCCCCATGCAGTGTCCTTTGGCGAGGTGCTATCTTATTTAGGAAATTATCTTAAACAGGGTTGGTATTTTTCATGTTTTCTGGGTTGGTAGAAGCACTGGGGACCCTATTATAGCACTTAAACATGGAAAAAGTCTGATTTTCATGGAATGTCCCCTTTAAGAAAATATATGATAATGGTCACACTTTACTTTACGGCAGGGATTCCCAAAGTGTGGTACGCGCACCCCCAGGGGTACGCGACCTGCCACCAGGGGGTGCGCGAGAGGAAAAATGTAATGGCGGTCTGTTTCTTTAAGTGGGATTTTTCCATACAATAAATAAATAAAAAAATTAACAGTAAACATTTCCTTTGTAATCGCTTTTATTTTAAATAAAAAACTATAATTTATTAGTTTTTGATAGAAACGTAGAAGACAGCTGCTGTCTTTTTCTACGCACTGCTCTTATGTTATGCACTACAGCCGCTATATGCGTGCCAACTCGTTTCATTCATTCCATATATATTATAAATAAGCTTAACTGACTGAAATCGGGGAAACTGTCATGTGGGACGTCTTATGATAAAGTTGTTAGTCACGAAGGAAGAGAGGGACCAAGAGAGAGAGACTTTTTTATGGCAAAAATAGAAATAATGAAATGTGACAAGACATGGGCACAGGATACGCGAGCAATGTGTTTTCATGCATGGTAAAGAGACCGCCAATGAATTATATAATAAAATACATAAATACTTACTGTAGAGAACTTAATAAAAGCTTTCATTTAATTTTGTTTGAAACTTGAGCTGTTATAATGAATCTGCAAACTATTATACACCTTTTGTGCGAACAGTAAAGGCTTTCGTTAATGTGTTTGATGGGTCTGCACGTGACGCACTGGTAAATATGAGGAAACCTCTCATATGTCATCTATTAGCTGACGGCAGTAAGTGTACGTTTTTTACCATAGTAAACTCGAATGGCGTCTAAATATCACAGTGGTTAAACACATACACGGGGCGCGCATCATCTACGCTGAGCGTAGTTTCAGATGGTGCAATAGGCGTAAATATTTTTCACAATGTTGGACGTAGCTAAGCCCGACGTAGGACTATTACACCCAACTTCTTAACGTCCGGCTAGTGCAACCGGCCCTTGGTTATTTGCGCATGATTAAACATGAGTATTTATGGTGAGAAAATAAAGCTTTTTTCGATTTTTTTTTTTTTTAAATGGGGATTGGGGGTGCGCCAACCCGTTTGGGACATAGAAGGGGGTGCGCAGGAAAAAAAGTTTGGGAACCCCTGCTTTACGGCATCACTGTTACAGTGTAATTATACATTTAAGTACTAAGTAATAATCATTAACAACATATACTTCAATAGGGTTGAGGTTAGGATTAGGGTTTGGTTTAGGGTTAGTTGCATGTAATTGTGCATAATTAACTGTTATCACAATAATAATTACATTTAGCATGTCTAACAAAGACATCGTAAAATAAAGTGTTACAATGATAATAATATATATTTTAGCAACTGAGACTCATGTGTAAGTACAGTTTATTAAAGTGTCACTGCTACAGTAAAATACTGAGTAATATTTTTTTACTAGCATGTACGGTACTGTGCAAAAGTCTTAGGCCACCATGCCAGAAATAGATTTGTTGTTTTTGCAATGTTATAGTGATCATATATAATTGTTTCTCAGTCTCTTTAATGGAATACATCCAGAAAATACAGGAAATGTGTATATAGCATTGAAAACTTTAGGGTAAACTCCCCTTCCACTTGAGCAATAGCAGGAAACTGCAGGATCTGTTAAACCTAAATAAAATTAAATCCTAATTTCTTATTTTAAAGAAATTAGTCTTTATACTTCATTCTGCTCAAAAACGCTCAAGATGTGTTTCGTGCCAAGAGAGGTCACACTAAACACTGATGATGCCTAAAGAAGACATTTAGTCATGAAAACGTATTTTTTTGTACATATTTCCTGTATTTTCTGTTTGTGTCTTAATAAAATAGATTGAAAAATAAATATGGATGGACATTAAAACTTCTAAAACAATAAGTCTGGTGGTGGTGGCCTAAGACTTTTGCACAGTACTTTACATAACAGGGCCACGCTATGCCTGATTTTTCTAATAATTATTTTATTTATTTACAGAATTAACACTGACAGTGATAAGGCACCTGTTGCAAAGAGAGCCAAGACTAACATCCAGGCAAGCAGCAGGCAGTCTGTTCTGTCATGGTAAACAGAGATATTGTGGTTTCACACACACTTTGAATTTCTTTCCTGCATGGGAACGTGGACCACTGATGAGTCCCGCAGTCCCACACACACCCCTGAGTCTCTTCAAAATGTTTTTTTTTTCTGAGAATGCAGTTTCAACTTTATGCCATAACACCAATGCTCAGGCTGCCAGGACAACAGCAAAGGGTTGCAAATATTTACATGGTCAATGTGATCTCCATCAAGGACTACTGGAGACAGGACAATGTTTTCTCCGTGCCTTTTCCTGCCAAAGTAATAACAAGAGAGAGATACCGCACTATTACATGGAATGTGCACATGAGTCACACAGAAGAAGACAAGATTAATGACAGGAAAGGGGAACAGCCGAACATGACTGTCTTTTCATGGTCAAACCTCTGATGAACACTTTCCATCAAGTTTAAACATCTATCATCCTAAAAGAAACTTTGCTGTAGATGAAAGAAAGGTGGCATGCAAAGCAAACACAGGATTGAGACAGTATGAAAGCTAAACCAATCAAGGCTTCAAGTTGTTTGTGCTAGCAGATTCTTCAAATGGATATACTGTGGACTTTTCAGTGTACACTGTGAAGAATAACTTTCCCACAGGCCATTAACTTACATATGATGCTGTGACATTTTGGACTGTGAAACTTTAGGCTCTGGGTATTATGTGTACATGGACAATTTTTACACAAGCCCAAAGCTCCTGACAGACTTGTTTGCCGTGAAGTTTGGTGCTTGTGGGACTTTAGGAAAGAATGCCCACGGAATGCAACCAATTCACTCTCAAAACAATCTGGGGCTCATCACACGGAAGCAGAATGGAGCTCTACTGTTTGTGAAGTGGATGGACACACGAGTGGTATCTGTCTGTTCAACAATACACCCTGCTTATACAGGAGAGACAGTGCAGAGGAGGGTAAATTCACCAGACACATGGAGAATAAAGAAATTCAATGTCCTGCACCTGTGACTGCCTACAATCAACACATGGAGGGTGTTGTTGATCTTTCTGACCAGCTGATACAGTACTACACTGCACAGCACAAGACAATGAAGTGGTACAGAAAGATCGTTTTACACTTCTTAGACCTTTCTGCCACCAATGCCTTTATTATGCACAAGGAGCTATGTGGTAACATGACCCACAAACAGATGGTTGAAGAGCTTCTGTGGCATAACCAAAACCGACCAGGAGTACCCATGTGCCAGTTTCAGTAGCTCAGATGTAAGCAATACCACCACTGTTGGTCACTGGAACTGTGTGCGCTGCAAGGCAGTGGATGGTAAGAGACAGGACACACACGGAAATGCAAAACATATAATATTCCCTTGTGTTTTCAGTTAAATAGGAACTGTTTTGAACAATGGCACTACGCCATTTAACTCCATTCTCAAAGATTCACAGTGTGTGACTGCTTACAAATTTATACCTTATTATTTATATTGTGAAGTTTTTTAGATGCACACCAAACTGTACATTTACAGCTGACATTTACAATCATTCTCTTTTAATCAGAGCCATATTGTACTGGTCGACACTACTTCATTTTTTATTTTCATTTTAAGCATCTGTCTTGCAGTATAGTGTCTTTTTGCTCAGTCTCTTGTCTGGCACTGTTTGCACTAGGTTGCACACATGCATTTTATGTTTTTTGGGAGTCCAGTGTCTGCATGTACCACGATAGTCCTGAAGAAATGAGAATAATGAGCTCAATGAGCTATTAGAGGGTTGGGTCTTCTTCTCCTCAGGTGTGAGTCACATCAATATTCATGACCATAGAGACAGAGCGCAGTTATGCTAATTTGAAAACCACGGCCACCGGGGGGGAAACAATCCATCCGTCTCCATTGACTTTGTATTGCGAGATGCTTCCTCCTTGTCATTTCTGGCTTATAACAAAAAACAGAATAATGCCTAAAAGCTGCTTTGTGACAGGGTGTACATCTAACAAGCCAAAAAACCCAGAAATAAGTTTTCATAAGCTGTCAAGCCGTAAAACCCAGCCTTTAAGGAGAAAAAAGTGGATCGCAGACTACGTTTCCCTCTAGTGGGCGCAGTTCTACTAATAGGAGTACTATGAAAAGTGATGATGATGGTTTTTAGGGGTCGGAGGCTCCAGGTCTTTATTTACAAACTCAAACATGCATAAAAAAATTTCCAGTAAAACTAAGTCACTCATATAAATATTTTAAGTTTTTGTTAAAGTTGCAGCTATAATAAACCCACTAATTTAAATACTGTTAGTCCAAGCTAAAGACCATTTTACATTTCATAAAATAAGGCAGTGTTAATTATATTCTTAATTTCTTTATTTTTGCTTCCTTAATTTCATCAAAAAATATAAAAAACCCTGATAAGAATACAGTTAAATCACCAGACCCATATGTAGTATCAGTTAGATCTAACCATCTAGAAAGCCAGATGCACATTGCATCTGCTATACTCCAAGTCAGGTTTCTGAGATCAGGAGATAAACTATTGCTGGCAGTTCCCCGCTCTTCAAAAAATAAAGGGGCGATAGAGCTTTTATGCTCATCGCCCCAAAATTATGGAACAGCTTCCGTCTGCATATTCGGCAGGCCTCAGCTCTAGAAGGTTTTAAGTCTCAGTTAAAACGTATCTTTTTAATTTAGTGTTAGTTGAGAATAGACCATGTTTAGAGATCCTGAAACTGAGTAACAATACAATGGCCAGGGTCATACAGAATTTTACCAAAACTATTTCCACTCGAGACAGGAAACGCAAGGGTCGATCAAAGAAGTTGAGTTTTTGTGCTATGCGCCAGGTGGAGAAGCTGGCTTCAAAAACAGATGCTTGAGTGTTGTCAACATTGCCTCAGGGCAGGGGTCATCAACTAAAATAGCTTGAGGTCCAGTAAATGAACCCTCCTCTCCAGCCGAGGTCCAGACAGTTATGTACTGCACGTAAACACAATTTGATGGCTTTCCCCAGACTAAAGAAACTAGTGTAAATATTTGTTTTTATTGAACAAAATATAATGTTATCGTGTATATTGAATACTGTCTCTTCATATGTATAAGTAAGGGATATTCTGGGATATTCTGTTATTTGTCTAATTGTCATTATGTATAGATGTATCAGGCATGCTTTATGGTGCAGAACAAGTTTCCAAAAGGATAAATAAATAAATCTCATCTCATAATGTAGAGGCAGCCGGTAGTTATCGGGAAATAAGCCCCTTCAGTGTGATACAAGACCCTCCGCTTCGCGTCGGGTCCTGATCACACTGTCGGGGCTTATTTCCCAATAACTACCGGCTGCCTCTACATTATCCCGCTTATTACACGGCTACTTGCCACATAAGAAAAAAAACTGGACATGAATATGAATTTGAAACATTTTATTGGCATATTTGTTTTAAATTAACATTTTTATCCTTCCGCGAAACTTTGCACAGATGCATAAAATTATCGTAATACCTTATTAAGATCCTCTGCTTCATACTTGTCTGTCTCCATTTTTTCTCTTTTAGCCAGTCTTTGAGAAGTTTTAATGCCCATTCTGTATTTTTTTGTGTTGGCTTCGTAGCTGTCATGCTCTATTTTGTCAAGTTCAGTCTCAGTAAGCTCTCTGTGTCTTGTCGTGGTTGTCGAGTGTTTGTCACAAGATGGCGCCAAACAGACAGTCATCTTTATTGATCTTTATTGGCGCGGAGCGATTTTACTCGTGCAAGTAGTCCGGCTATGCGTTATTATTTTGGAGCGGTTATTATTTGAAAAGAACGAACCTGCAAATGTCTCAACTGACCAATCAGAATCAAGCATTCCAGAGAGCCGTGTAATAAGTAAGGGATAATGTAGAGGCAGCCGGTAGTTATTGGGAAATAAGCCCCGACAGTGTGATCAGGACCCGACGCGAAGCGGAGGGTCTTGTATCACACTGAAGGGGCTTATTTCCCGATAACTACCGGCTGCCTCTACATTATGAGATGAGATTTATTTATTTATCCTTTTGGAAACTTGTTCTGCACCATAAAGCATGCCTGATACATCTATACATAATGACAATTAGACAAATAACAGAACAAACACAAAACAAAATATACAAAAGAGTTCCCCTCGCCCCAACAACCCCTCACTCATGTACAAAAAATCAGGACAAAAGACCCCCACTACATAACTAGGACAAAGTGCAGTTTTGCATACCATTATAGTCCCGCAAGGGAGAAAGTACATGGTACTATTGTAAAGTGCTGTCCTCCAGGTACCCCTTCCTTATTTATCAATACAATGCTAGTTGGTATAAAAGACTTACTAGCTCGATTTGTTTGAAAATAAGGTAGCCTAAATCTCCTTCTTGATGGCAACATCTCATATGCCTGATGTAGGGGATGTGACTCATCTTTATGTATTGCTTGACCTTTCTTCAACACCCTTCTTGCACAGGTACTAGCCATGCTTTCTAATTCTGTTCCAGCAACCTTACTTTATCCCGCTTATTACACGGCTACTTGCCACATAAGAAAAAAAACTGGACATGAATATGAATTTGAAACATTTTATTGGCATAATTGTTTTAAATTAACATTTTTATCCTTCCGCGAAACTTTGCACAGATGCATAAAATGATCGTAATACCTTATTAAGATCCTCTGCTTCATACTTGTCTGTCTCCATTTTTTCTCTTTTAGCCAGTCTTTGAGAAGTTTTAATGCCCCTTCTGTATTTTTTTGTGTGTTGGCTTTGTAGCTGTCATGCTCTATTTTGTCAAGTTCAGTCTCAGTTAGCTCTCTGTGTTTTGTCGTTGTTCGTTCTTCTATCCATTGTTTAAATGTTAAATTTTGTGCTCATTTTTCCGTGGCATTCTCACGGATCTCCGCATTTTTCCGTGGCCCTGCTACGGACTGTCTTTTTCCGTGGCATTGTCACGGATTGGTTACTCAACTGTTTTGTCCTATTTTCTTACCATTTTCGCTTCGGTTTAGGGTTAGATTTACATGAAATGACATCCCTACCCAAACCCAACTCTAACCCCAACGCCAGGCGACAATTGTTTAAAGTTTAGAAAATATAAAAGAATAAATCAGAAAAAATTATATAAACCAATAGTTAAAGAGACATACTAATGCAAACACCAAATCTAACCCTAAACCGAAAACCCTAAAGTTCTCGTGAATTCAGGTATGATCACGCAATAAAGTCATGGCTCCGCCCTGCGGAGCTGTCCGGCATCCGTCAAAAATAGAAGCTCTGCGTATTTGTGCCGGAGGGCTGCGGATGGCCGGAGCCGTGACGGATTCGGAGCGCAGTCAGTGGAAATACACACATTGACTTGAATGGAAACCGATTGACTCCGCCGCCGATCCACAGCCGTTCCGCAGTCGGGGGAAATCCGGGGTAGGTGTGAAAACACCAAAAGTGACAGAGGACCCGTGTGGGTCACGCTTACTGGGCTTTTAGTTAACTCATTTTCACACCCTACGTCAGACTGCTGAGGGTACGTTTCTCCAAAGTGTCTATGTTTAGTTTCGTAATGGCGTTTAATGTCCCCACTTTTGACAACCGCAACAGACTCCGAGCAGATAAGTCTCTCTGCTCTCTTCACTGCACACCTGTCTGTGACTGTTCGTACTGACGCCGCACTCGAAACCTGTGTCGATGTAGGACCCAAATAGCTCTACTGGGCTGACCATATATGTGCCTGATATAATTAGGTTTTATAATAATGTTAAATAGCGTTTGCCATTTATTTATTTCATCTTGTCAAAAGGCTTTGCGGTCCAGATGTACGCATCTCACAGTCTGGATTCAGACCGGAGTCCGCAAGTTGGTGAACCCTGCTTTAGGGGATGCAGAAGAGGGTGGTCAGATTGTCAATGCTCAGACCATATGCCAGCCACACACTGCAACAATTCAGTCTTGGAAAACCTCTGTATGACCCTGGCCTCTGTACTGTAACTCAGTTGTTACTGATCTTCTTATAGCTTAGGCCATGAAAAGCTAAAACTCATTGAATCCTACCTGAGGTTCACCATGTCTCAGGAATGCCTTTGTGGCCTTGCTGTCAGGCTACTGATTTTCTTATAGCCTAGCCCATCTTTGTGAAGAGCAACAATTCTAATTCTCAAATCCTCAGAGAGTTCTCTGCCATGTGGTGCCATGTTCAACATCCAGTGGTCAGTATGAATTGTACTCAAAGCTACTAGATACACAAATTTATAACATACTGTAAACTTGATGAACAGGACATGTGGCTTTGCATAGTTAAGTGATATACATATATAATCACTTGTACTCGCTTTTGTTGCCAGCTATTTTGACATTAATGTTTGTATGTTAAGTCATTTTCAGAGGACAATAAATCTTTACTGCTATACAAGTAGCACATTGACTACTCTAAAATATATTCAAATTTCATTTCTGCAGTGTTGTTCCTTGAGAAGATATACTAAAATCTTGAGGAAGCATGTGGGTTGAAATGTCAGGGGTGTGCTTACTTTTGTGACATAATCAGGGGTGTGGTTTTTCCGGATAAATATGGAAATTCCGGCTTTTACAATGTAAAAATGAGTCTCTCGTGAATCATGCAAATCCATGGAAATTTTTTTGTGCGTGTGTGTGTACCTGGTAAATATCACGTTGTGGGGACCAATTGAGGTCACATTTTGAGGTCCCCATAAGGAAACAAGCTTATAAATCAAACAGGATGATGTTTCTTGAACATCTAAGGTAGCAGAAGAGTTTTCTGTGATGGTTGGGGTTAGGGAATGGGGTAGGTAAGGGGAATAGAATATTCAATTCAATTTTATTTATATAGCGCTTTTCACAATAAGTAATTTGACATTAATAGAAGCAAAGAAAAGCACAGAAAATCGACAGAACGCACAACATAATACATGATAGCAATGCAGGTAAATTTGCTGCGGCAATGAATCAACATTATAAGCGAGCGTATTACTAATGTAACGTATAGGAGAGGGTGCTAAGTTAAGCCCAAGAAGGCTGCCTCCCCGGGTTGAATATACAGTTTGAATGGTATGAAATGCATTACGTCTATGGATTGTCCCCACAAAACATGGAAACCAGAATGTTTGTGTGTGTGTGTGCGTGTGTGCTCAGGTACAAAACTTCCTAAATGGAAGATTCTCAAGAAAACAATCTTTGAAAGTGTCCAGCATCAGATTTTTTTTAAAAGCCCTTGAAACCAATTTTTTTTGCACATGACATTAAGGTCTGACCTTACTATAACAATATTTAAAAAATATTTCCTATAGAATTATTTATATTTTTTAGATTATCATTATAAAAAATTATCATTACCGCAACATGATGTTACATTAAATATATGCATTTACAAACTATAATGAGAACTAAAAAGTTGTCTAAGTACTGTGATAAACAAAATTTGTACTTTTATCTGGAGAGAAAAAATAAGAACTGCTTACCTGGTAGCCATCTTGAGTGTCACAGTCAATTATGTCCCTTCCAACATTTTTTTTTTTTTTTTTAATGTTAGTTCCTTGAGGGCTTAAACAATGATTGAAAATTGTTAGGGAGGATGAAATTTTTTTTCTTGGACACATTTATATTCCTTATTATTGTCTCTACATTTACCAATGATCACCAAATACCACATGTTTCTTTACTGTAAATGTTTATAGTATAACATGCACTGAAGCTTTTTATTTAGATTTTTTTATTATAAATATTTTCATGTCAAGGAACCCAAATCCAGTCATGGACACGTTGCAGTAATGAAATTTTTCCCCTTAAATGTGGAAAAAACAACAAAATTGGTTTGTATGATGTCATTTGAAATCATGTGCAAAATAGTACCTGAAGAGATGTTTAACTGTATGCTTCTTATTTTGAGACTCTTACTTTGCATTTACTTTTTTTATCAAAATGTTTTATGACACCTCATAAGTCTAATTTCACGAGATCACCCAAATGTTTCTGAAGTGTTTTATTGTAAATGGGCATTGTTTATCAGACTCTTAATGCGTGGTTCAATTTCTTCATTTTTACATTCTGACTTTTAATATTTGCAATGTTTCTATTTGCAACTGTATACAGTGCATATAAAAAGTCCATACCCCTGTCAAAATTGCAGGTTTTTGTAATGTAAAAAATGAAACCAAGAGGAATCATGTTGGAATTTGTTCCACCTTTATTGTGAAATTTTCATCTATATATTGAAGTAAATAACAATAAGAATCATTCGGGGTGAAAAGATGGCAAGTAAAAATTGTACAATAACCAGGTTGCATAAGTGTGCGCACCCCTAAGCTAATACTTAGTTGAGTCACCTTTATGACAGCATGCAATCTTAATGAATAAGTGTCAATCAGTTTCATACATCTTAACTTTGTAATATTTTGCTATTTTCCTGGCAAAAGCATTCTAACTCTGTCAAATTGGTTTGTTGTCTCCTGTGCACAGCCCATGGGATTTAGATCTGGATCCTGCTGGCTGGGCCATTTAAAAACCTTGATCTTTGGTGAAGCCATTTCTTTGCTGATTGGAGGTGTGCTTGGTGTCATTCTCATGCTGAAGGTAGGGCTGCACAATTAACTGAAAAATTAATCATGGTATCGATTCATACATAAATGTGATCTGATGATCTTTCTAAATGATGCCGATTCACTTGCATATATTTACCTGAATTTCGATGCTGCATTCACATGTTCACGTATTTACATTACAATCCAGGATACTTTTTCAGTCAAATTTGCTCACACTCACACAGTGTTAAACCAAACCCTATTCAATCAATCAATCAATCAATCAATTAATCTTTATTTAAAGCACATTTAGAAAACAGCCGACGCTGACCAAAGTGCTGGACATCAAATAAAAAACACAATTGAATCTCTGTAAAAACAAATCATTAAAATATAAAATAAACATAAAAACAACATGCTAGGAAGACAACAACTATTAAAAATAACAAAAATTCAGGCAGTGTTAAAAGCTTAGGAAAATAAATATGTTTTCAAGGATGACTTGAATGTGGCAATAGAAGGGGCTAGCCTGATATATAAAGGTAGGCTAATCCATAATTTGAGTCCAAGAACTGCAAAGGCCCAATCACCTCGTTTTTAAGTCGAAATCGCGGTACAACAAGTAGGCATTGGTCATATGATCTTAAGTTTCATGTCGGGAGAGTAGACTGGTCAAAAACTCAGGGGCCAGATTATTAAGTGCTTTGTAAACATAAAGTAACATTTTAAAATCAACTCTAAATTTGATGGAAAGCCAAGGTAAGGCTGATAAGATGGGAGTAACCCACCCTCTAAGCAAGTAAGGAGTATCTAATGATCAACTAAATCCAAGATTTAACACGGGAGTGAAACTGTCAACAGAGCAGATTTAGTACTGTGTAATGCTTAAAATCAAGACTGAAAAGTTTCCTGTACAGAGTTCATGTTTAGATAAATTTGCAGATGGGTAAATAAATATTTTCCAGTATCTTGGAAAAAAAGGGAAATTTGAAAATACAGTAGAATCAAGATTAGGTTTCTTTAGATAAGGAGTCACCACAGCATTTTTTAGATCTTTTGGGAAAGAGCCAGTAGACAAGCATTTATTAATAAACATTAAGAGACCTGGACCAACAGTGGCAATAGTTTGTCTAAAAAATAGGGGTGGAATCACGTCCTGGGGACAGATAGTGGGTTTTAAAGGCGGGGTGCATGTTTTTTGAAAAACACTTTGGAAAAGGGAGTCGGGCCGAATACCAAAACACACTTGTAGGAATCAGCAGTAAAGGGTGGGTCTACTAACCGACGTCATTGCCTGGGTTGCGTATGTGTGGGGCGGGTCTATCAAAAGAAGATCCAGATTCTATTTTGGTAGGGGAGTGTTTGCTTACGTGATTTCAAATATCAACATTGGCTTTCAGAGATCATGCACCCCACCTTTAATTTACAGACTATATCCATAAGTGGGACCAGGTCCATGGGCTCAAACTTAGACCAGGTCGAAGAACACACTGGAGCATCATGAAATGTTATCACTGAATTTGATATTTGAGATCTTAGAACTGTAATCTAAAATGTTCTTAGAGGGTTAGAGAAGGCTCTAAAATAATATGCACAGAAGAGTTTAAAACAGAATTAACAATAAAAACAAAGATTGAAGTTTATAATGATTTTTGCAACAAATTCTGCAATTTTGCAGCCTTTGCCGTTTTCTGAAAAGTATGACAAGAGTCTCTTACCATTTAAAAGGAGATCTGTAGTTTGTCTTTTTTCCGTTTACGCTCAGCACGTCTGCAAACCTGCATACTGTCATTATGCCAGGGCACTGGGGCTGGTTTATGATTGTTATGCCCGAATGGAGCAATTGAATTTAGAATTTCAGCACAGGTAGAGATAATAAAGTGAGGTGTGAATCAGTATCTAAGGTGTCCAGGATGCTATCAGTCTCCAGAGAGTTTCGTACATCAAGATAGGCTTCAGAGAAATCCTGACTGTATCGTTGAGTAAAACGGCGAGTTAAACATACTGATGATGAGTTTTTAGTAATATGACTTTTAAGGGGGAAAAGTAAAAACTATGGGCTTGTGGTCAAAAAAGTTAGCAATCCCCCACTACGGCCAGATAGACACAGGGAGTTTAGAGAAGTACAGCCATGAGGTAGCAGTTTAGAAAGTGGTGATAACTCACCCGGTTTCATCCAAGTCTCTATGATGTATAATAAATCCAATGTTTGTGATGTAAAAAAGTCATTTTAACTCCACCTTGGCATGCACGAGAGAAAACAGGGCACAGCCATCGATAGACGTCTTTGTGGAGATTCCATCAAGCATTTCACTAGTTCGCCTGCGCATTCAGTCTATTGAATGATGGTAAAATAAGACTTGGCTTGCTGTCCTCAGAGGGAACTCGAACTCGAGGCTCGGCTCGAGCCCCAAGTTCAAACCCCCCATGGTAAGACTGTACAGAGAGAGAAATGAGCAAAATAAAGGAGGAGGGATGCCGGATGAATCATCACTGGTAAGGCGTGAAGACTGACTTGCTTTTATGGGCTCTCAGGATGATTGACGGGACTTAATGTTTAGGCTCCTCCCGAACCTACGTTTAAAATTTCATTACATTCACAAGTCATAAACATACTACAACAATAAGAATAATAGTTAAGTTTATAAATGTTAATATTTTGAAAAAAGATATTTAGAAATGCGACCTCCGGAGGCTGCAGCCTTCAGATTGAGAAACGGCCTCTATATCACCGACACAAGTTCCCCATCAGAAAGGGTTTTTAGCAGGAGGGGAACATTTTGCATGCCTGCGTTCCTCCCTGATGCCTCAAAATGTTGATCGTTTAGTGTTTTAAAGGGTTTGTGTTTTTAAAGTTTTAAGGTTGGCCACTTTGAATACAAAAGCACAGGTGCTCTTTATTCTAATTATTTTTATTTATTAATGTCAACATTGTTTATGTTTAACAGCTCACACATTTTAAATGAGGAAATAAAGTCAGGAAAATAGACTTTTAAGACACATTATTATAACTTAAAGGGATACTTCACCGATTTAGCATTCAGCTTTGTATCTGTAGAAACCCGGCAGTATTACTGAATGACCATGTTTCCCTCCATCATTTCCCCCTGAGAGGAGAGATATCTGCATTTTGTTTCTGCAAAAAAGTCCTCAGATGATGCAAAAATCGTCATATTACATCATCGGAGGACTTTTTTGCAGAACCAAAATGCAGATATCTCTCCTCTCAGGGGGAAATGATGGAGGGAAACATGGTCATTCAGTAATACTGCCGGGTTTCTACAGATACAAAGCTGAATGCTAAATCGGTGAAGTATCCCTTTAAAGTCATGTGTAGTAATTTTTTTTACTTGAGTGCAATAAATGTTTTTGTTGGGAAAATGAGAATCGTGTGAGATAATCGTGATCTCATTTCCCATGGAGAAAAACCATGATTCACATTTCAGCAAGAATCATGCAGCTCTAGCTGAAAGGTCACCTTTTGGGTTTTGGCTAAAGAAACATATGGTTTTGGGCTAAAATTGACAGTTATTTGAAGCTATTTATTGTGGGCATGGTGAGGTTTTTTGTGACGTGCTCTGGTTTTTTAGCACCAAATATATATATATAGTCAACATTTGTGGATCAAAAGGGTTCATCAAAATTGTCCCAAGAGAAGAAGAGTATTGGGTATTGGTTTTAAAACAACAGTTACTAAAGGTTTTGTTCCACTTTAAATGTTGACTAGTGTATTTTAAACTTTAGATCGGCTTGGGTGGTTTTTGGTTGGAAAAAGCTCATAGCCCAAACATAAAGAATTAAGGAGATTATTGTAGGGAGCAACCAGAAATTGTCAGATATTGTTCCAATTCTTTTAATGTGGCTGTAGGCCTTTTGACAGCCTCCCTTACCAGTTTTCTCCTGGTCTTCTCATCTATTTTAGGCGAATGTCTTGATCTTAGTAATGTCACTGTTGTGCCATATTTTCTCTGCTGAATGAGTTAGCTCTATGTGGCCCATAGCTTTCTCAGTTGGATGTTACCAAACTGATGTCAGATAAAATCATTTAGCACCAGTCATACTTTATTATGGTTTAATTAGACATTTTACTTGATGACAGTTATGTACTAATTTATATTTAACTTAAGCAGAACTCCACCCTAAAACACATTATTCTCCAACACTATATTTCATCACATATATTTAGTTGATTGTGCTGCCATCAAATGTACTAACTCCATACTGTATAAAAAATTAAAGCTTTGAACTGCTACAGTAACCGTGATGTGACACGTCATCAAATCACCGGAAGAAAAATGCACACCTACATATTCTGAATGTTCTGAATGGCGAGATGAGGCGAGATGATTGACAGAAGTTAATATCATTCTTTAATTGACAGCTGTGCACAGGATGAGCTAACATTAGCTTGCTTTGCTCGTGTTCCTAATAATAACATGATAACAACTTTCTACATAGTATGTTTATCGTCGTTACACAAAACAAGCAACAACTAAGCCAAATGATGTTTTAGATATTTTGACCATTTTACATTACCTGAGTCTGCGGGAAAACTGGGCTGAAAAACAGTACTCGAAGTACTCCTGACGAAAGTGCTGGCTGCATATTCAAATTTTCGATTAACCTGTTAGTGGTGTGTCAACTGAGGGTTGCGTTGAGGTAAACAATAAAAACTAACTCCCGGTGGCCTGAATTTGTTGTCCTTACATCCTCATACTGCAGTGTTCCCCAAATCTTACCCTGGAGGGCCAGAACACTACAGAGTTTACGTCCAACCCTAATCAAACTTACCCACCTGTGATTTTCTAGTGATCATGAAGACCTTGTTTAGCTTGCTCAGGTGTGTTTGATGGGTTGGATCTAAACTCTGCAGTGCTCTGGCCCTCCAGCGTAAGATTTGGGGAACCCTGACATACTGCATGGGATTTTATCAAGGGTTTTGGTGATTTACTCTTCAGAGACGGTAAAGGCAGAGTTACTCTTTGGTTGGGTTCGACTGCTGGCTAACTTCAAGTTGACTTGAGTTGATTTGAGGCAAGTTGAGTTGTAAAGAAGCTATTCAAATTGTTCGACTTCATGTGGCTCCGCAAGATTCGACGGCCAGATGACGTCAAAATGCGATGCAATTTTAAATACCTGCAATTTTAACATCGGGTTTGTAGACTTTTTATATGCACTGTACTAAATTTCAGTGCAAAAAAACTGCAATTGTGCGGTCACACGTTTTTTACATGGGCACCCTGTGAGACCGTGAAAGGATGCTGCTGTCAGGTGAGCGAGCGTGGCACTCACAACGTTCAGGTGAGCGAGCGCGGCACTCGTGAAAATCAGGAGAGGTGGAGGAGACAGGGGCAGACTTTGGGTGTGCTGGTGCACCAGATTGGTTGGACGATTACTAAATTCTCTTAAAAAAAAATTTGAAATGGGAGGCATTTAATTGGTGGACAAAATTGTAAAAAATCCATTAGAGGTAAATTAACAAGGTCTCGGATAACGAGACAAAACCAAGGACCACCCAATCCCAACCGAAAGCATTCAAGTATTCAGCTTAGCATTGGCCCAGCTCACCAAATGTATGAGGTCCTCCACATAGTCCTCCAGAGGCCAATCAGTTTGGTTGAGATCAAAGCACATATTCCTCTGGATTATGCATTTGTTGGCCGGATGTTCACTGAGATAAGAAAATCCACAGAACAATAACTTTAGTTGTAAGAAACAGGCAGAAAGTCTCCACATAAACCGACACTTACAATAACATTAACATCTGACAAGGACTGGGAAAAACAGGAGAACTAACAGTCTACAAACATTCATCTGCACAACACCTGCCTCAGAAGGATATTAAACATCTGGTAAAAAAGACAAAGTCAACAATGTGGACCTGTGGAAAAGGACAAGCAAAGACCCCATAGACTTCCAAATCCGAAAGAGGAAGTGGAGCTGGATTGGACACACCCTGAACGACCCCTGAAATGGAACCCCCAAGGGAAAAGGCAACAAGGTCACCCCAGGAAAAGCTGGAGAAGACGTGTAGAGGCAGAAATGTCAAAGTGTGGGCTCAACTGGGGAAAGCCTGAGCAAAAAGCCATAAACAGAGTGAAATGGAGGATATTTGTCCACCCACTAGGAGCTAAGGGATTAACAATATAATGGGACATGATCAGGGGTACTGCCTGGCAGGTGAGGTTGGTTGCAGACGAGAGACAGGTGAGGGAGCATGAAGGATCATGGGGAATTTAGTCCAAGGGACATGACGGGAAAAACAAAGGAAAAACAAGCAGGTAGACAGACTGGGACTGTGACAGCCGATCATGTCACCGATCTTTATTATTTATGAGATCTTTGTTGTTTTGCTGTTTTATAGGTTTTAGAGTTGCAAAAGTTCAACATATTAGGCTATGTATAGTCTGGCACAGATGGGGTATCTTTTCTGGAAATAATGCAGACATGGAACACCTACTACATTCCGAATAAAATAATCTTTTTTTGGAAGGAAACAGGAAAGGGAAGGCATTTCGGCAACTAATACGTTTTAATTGAGATTATTCTCAAGGGAAGGGGTTGACATTCCAGGCATAACCATACACCCACATACTGTACAACACTACCGGAGGACGCCCAAACATGCTTGGAAATTCAGTAAGGAATGCATGTAAATCGTTTAGAAAAACATTAAGGGAAAGATTCCTACTTAGGGCCGACACAGTGTGGCATTTTAAAAATGTGTCATGCTCTGTATTTAATTCAAAATGTGGTACTGGAAACATTCCTTAGATCCTCCTTACATAAGTGCTAGGCATGCATGCTTTAACCAGGCTCAAATGAAAGGGACATTTTTAACCCAAAATAAATAGAATTTTGTACTTAAAGTTTTCACTACTAGGTTTATACAGTAGGTGTCCAATGTATGCTCATGATAGCTCTTGAAACCATCCACAACTGATTTTGCACTGACTGTTGCAAACTAACTATACAGTATACTCACAAAGCTCTAGTACCAATGCATTGGGCCTTTTATTTTTGAATGCAATTCACAAATAACTAACATAATAATTTCAACAGAGCACTGTATTTCATATATATTCATATGCTGTCAAGCACCATGATATAAAAGTGTCCAAGTTTTTTTAAAGTCATATATCTTCACCCCATTCACACAGCACTTTGATCCCAGAAAATTGGCAGAGAGCCTTCTGTGTGAACACAAACGTGTCCCGTAAATGTCCTGGGATTGTTGTCGTAAGGGGGACCTGGTAACACTGCCTTTTACGGAAATGTCCTGTGTAAACAAGAGGCAGAAACCAAGTAGAGGTCTTCACGTGTCCACTTAGATCTGAAAACCTGAAGTCCGACCGAGACCCGATCGTGTTCGGGTCAAAAAGTTTCATGTTTGCCTCGGACACGGTCGGGTATAATATTAGCGGCATTGGGTCTCGGGTAATGTCAAATTAGGACCCCAAAACCTGAACTCTCTTGCTTGTGCGCGTCAATGTCCTTTTCAAACCTCTCCTCTATTTGCCAAGAGCACTTGCGACATTGTGTGGCTGGTGGTAGGTTAATTTTTGTTGAGACAGACATGGTAGTCAATTTCAAATGTAGCCTACATTTTAGCATTTCCTGAGTGTCGTCTTCAGATAACAAAGTAAATCAAATGGTGCAGCTCGCCAAATTGGTTGTGAGACCAGCGGGGTATCTTTCTGTCTGACTGCTGCGTGCGGGGCTGCACACTGCACTCACGTCGGTGCCGTTTACATTCGAGTCCAGTGGGGTTAAAAAAAAGTCCACTGTTTCGGGTCAGACTCGCATCTAATTTTCTCGGGTTTGTCTCGGGTCGGGTCTTTCTTTAAAAAAAAAATATTTATACACTTCAGGTTCAGGTGTAAAGTGATTCAGGTCATTTCGTGTTGGGTACATTTCTTTGGACCCGAGAAGACCTCTATAACTAATTTTAGCTAGAAATGTGATGCTCGGGCATGTCGTTACGATTGACATTTGTAATTGACAGCTTCTCTGAGAGGGTTTACGGAGCTTTGAGAGAAAATTGAAGATATAACTAATATTAATTTTCGATTTCTGTGTTACTTCACACCGACAAAATAAGTTGTATTTAATTTCAGTCAAATTCGAGCGGTGTGTTTGAATTGGGCGTGCGAGCGTTTCTTTATTTATTTATGGAGCAGCGTGGGGATGGGTGGATGGTGGCAGGGTTTTTAATTTTGAAGTGAATTATCTTTAACTCAAGTCACTTTTACTCCTGTTTTATTCTTTTTAACATTTTAAACTGTTTTTATTAAAATCACATTTATTTTCTTTAACTGTTATTTTAAATTCTCATGTATCTTTGTTTTTATTGTGATTTTATCGTGTATCTCTTATTTTTACATTTTCTTTTTTTATATATTGTTTTCTCATTTCTATGTAAAGCACTTTGACCTTTGACCTCTGTGTATGAAATGTGCTATACAAATAAACCTGCCTTGCCTTGCCTTGCCTTGCCTTGCCTATTTACAGTCTATGGCAGAAGCAGTGCTGTAAGGGCCGTGCTGGATGCCCTTTTTGACACGAGGGATTTAAATGTAGATTAACATTTATGATGAAATATCTGCAAACTGGACTTAAGCAGAGATCAAGGAGCTTCTCACTATCTGCACTGAAGCTAAGATCATTCACCAGCATAAGAACAACCTGTCGCACTCTTTTTATGATCTTAGCATAAACAAACATGCATGCGTGTGTAATCGCAACAATAATTTATGCTTCAGCTCTTTGACACAGGGGATTAAAATTCTGATTAACATAACTGAAGCGGATCCCAGGGAGCTCATCACTATTTGTGCCGAAACTGAGATAATTTACCAGCATGATAGAACAGCACATCACACGTTCCTTTATAATCTTATCATAAACAGAAATGTGAGTGGTTCTCAAAAAAGAAATCACAGATATTTAGCAAACTTCTGACACTGCTTTGTATTCCTTTAAGCTCTGTGTGAAAAGGGCTTTTGTTGGACAAACAATACTTTACCACAGTTATTGTTGGCAAGTCATTGTTAAGGTAAGGGCTCTAAACTTTCCCATGTATGATTTAATCACTACAAACCTCAAACAAGCCGCATTGTGAAAAACAATACTGTTGCCTGAACTTGTCCTTAATCCTTTGCTAAACCTTTTGACCTAACATATATTCCGGTTACACCTTTTATTTTAAGGCGTCACTGTTACATTGTAATTATATATTTAAGTACTAAGCAATAATCATCAACAACATGTACCTACTGTAGGGTTGGGGTTAGGATTAGAGTTTGGTTAAGGATTAGTAGTCGATTATTTTTTGTTTCGCTTAAGCAATATAACAAAGCAGTTAAAACAACAGGTTGTGATCATTAACTCTTTCACCGTCATTGACGAGATATGTCGTCAATTAAGAGAAAACGCTTCCCCGCCAATGACGAGATTTTTCGTCTTCCACAACTTCCACAACTTTTTAAACCCGGAAGTATTGCCCTATGGCAAGCGGCTGCATGTCCCTGTCTGTTTTAAAGATCGCTCTGAATGGGATCTCTATGAAAAGTCCGTCACAAAAATGGAATTATCTCAGCTTTTTGCTCAAAATGTGGTGTTTTTGCAGAAACCTACCCATATTCAAAAGCTGATTACAAAAGAACCACTGAAGGTAGGATGAAACGTTTTTTTTTTTTTTTTGAAAGCAGAGGGTCTGTTCTTTCATTTGGTATATTGTATGTTTATATATTTAAAGAAGAACATTTTCTGGAAGGCATTAAACTTTGGTGAAAATCATGAAAAACGCTGGCACTGGCTGGCAACTTTTTTTTAAAACGCTAGCGGTGAAAGAGTTAAAATACATATCTTAGCCTACACATTTCATTTGGATTGGAAAATTTTTAGTAATTACATCTCTGCTGAAAGTGCACCGCAAGTCCAAGCTGGAGGTGACGATGAGAAAAGTGCCCTTGTATGCTTTTTGGATTCATTAACAACAAACAGTGTATCAACGACTTGGAAAGCGAGGTAAACAACAATAAAAGAAATAACATGATGATAATGAAACCTCTTTTCTGACATGGAAGCATGTACTTACTTGCAACTGTTACTAGAGTGTGCATGTTAGTTAGTCATTATATTTCATCACGAGATAAGTTTAGATAGATGATGACACAAACTACATTGACTCATTTTGTCATTGATCCACACGTTACTCACCATCTGATGTGCGCAACATTCACTGATTTTCAGATGAACAATTTGCTTGCCAGCATCTTCTGTACTTTTGACCCTTTTGCAATAGTGACTGTATGAAGTTTCAACTCTATTGAGCAGGGGTGAAAAGAGTACAAAAAAATCATACTTACTGTTAGTTCCCAAAAAATGTAGTGTGTCATTGGTCATTGCTGCCTTTTCTCTACTTCAAAGACCCAATATTTTAAAACACTGACTGGAATTCATTCACAGATGGGTGTAGTCACTCACAGTAACAGCGTACTTCAAAAAAAAGGGGGGGGGGGTATTGTCACGGTTAGCAACACGATGAAACGAAAGCGGATCCAAATGCAGTTTATTCCATAAAATATACAGGTAAACAAAGCAGAAACATGGGCTAGGGACACGCAACATCTAAACAACGATCGACATCAGACACTGGAAACACTATAAGGTTTAAATACACAGGGTAATCAGGGAAAACAAGACACAGCTGGGGAACAATCATCACACGGACCGATGAACAAAGAACTACAAAGAACTACAGACATAACTTCAAAATAAGAGTACAAGACAGGGGTACACAGACAGAGTTCATTACAGGTATTATGATGCTTGTTTATAAATATATGGAGTTATAAAGATCAACTCGTGAATGGATGGATACTGGAACTTCTAGTTTTTTTTTAAATCAGCTTTAACCCTCTAGGTTTTGCAGTTTTTACCTTCACTGCCATGTTTTAGTTGCTTTAAAACATAATAATGGCAAAAGTCTCATAACATATGTTTAGCACAAACTGGGGTAAAATATTATGTAAGCACCATGTATAGAGCTGCAAAAACTAATCGATAAAATCAATTATGACATTCATTGGCTGCGTCCGAAAACTTAGGCAGCTGACTTGTTGCCTCTCTGCCTCACGAGACAATGACTTCGGAGGCATGAAGGCAGCTCAGAGAATCGCTTTTGGACACACTTCAAAGGCAGTGTGTTTGAAATATAAACAGAGAGCCCCTTTGTGATAACTAATCACATATTTGAAAACTACAATACTAGAAATTCTCACTAGAAATGCAAATAAAAGGTGTAAAAAGTGAAACTATACATATACATCCAAGTACTGACCAGGCTCAGCCCTGCTTAGCTTCAGTGGGCAAGCTATCTTGGGTTACAGGGTGATATGGCTGCTGGTTTATACAGCGCAAGTTCACTTTTTTTCATACTGACGAGCTGTGCGCTTATAATTAAAGTCAGGTGCTGTTTCCTAATACAGCGCGAGCTCACTTTCACTTCATACAACGGCTGTTTCTCAATATGCGTTCTTCAGTGATCTTGCGTCCTTGTGTCCTCGCTCTACGTCATCATTAACCGGCCAGTTCAATTCCAATTGGCCTGGCAAGACCAATCTTCACGAGAACGCAAGTCCGTTCATTGCATTCTTGGAATTGAGAAACAGCCAACGTGAGCTGCACATTTATTCAGGCGATCTTCTTACCAGCCGATCAATTAATTTTATTTGATTAGTCGATTAATCGATTTTGAAAATAATCGTTAGTTGCAGCCCTAAACATGTATGTACATGTTTGTATATTTGAGAGAAAAATGTTTATGCTTGATTTTTGAAAAGCTAAATTTATAAGTCACTGATATAAGTCCACACAAAACATATTAAACATGTTTTCACAAGACTTTTCAAAACTGGATCTAGTAGTCTAGAGGGCTTTTTTTAATGATGTGAAAAACATTCTGCCTACTCATTCACATTAAACAATATATTGATTTACAATTTCTAAAACACTTTTTGCATAGAACGGCCATATGCGAGAAGACGTGAAAGCTCCTCAATAATCGGTGATTGACAGCTGAGGAAACAAAAGCTTGCATAATAAGCCGCATAATGAGCCTTTTAGGGAGGAATGTGTGAGGAAACTACTTTGTAGTAAAACCATGATAACTTGGGAATTTATAACAAAATATCAATAGAATGTAAAATACACGCACATACCCACACACACTGGGTACATACAGTACATACATATATACATACATGTATGACAAGAAAGAATAACATTTTAATAAATGAGAGAAAATATACACTTGGAAACTTCTTTGCATTGTGTATTGTATATACAGCTGTATAAATAAATATGTGTATTCAGCAATATTGAGGACAGGTATGGTAATGCTATAGGGAAAGATGGTAATGCTGTGTTAATTGTTCAAGCTGGAGATACAGTAGCAGGGGGGAAAATGTTTTTATGTCTTGATGTTCTAGTGCACAGAGACCTGTAACGTATGCCTGAGGGGAGAAGTGCACACAGTTCGTGGCCGGGGTGAGAGGGGTTTGTTATGATGTTCTTAACTCTGCTCATTTCTACCCAGTCTGTTGCAGTCTTTTTATATTTCCTGACTGCCACAAACCACAAACCAGACTGTTTTAGAAGTGCACAGAACGGTCATCAGCATCTGTGTGAGTCAGTGTGATTGCCACACTTAAGGTCCTGAGAGATGTTGGTGCCCAGAAACCCAAATGACTCCACTGCAGCCACAGGAGGGTTTCTCTCACAAGCCCACAATCATCTCTACTGTTTTGAGCGTGTTAAGCTCCAAGTTGTTATGACTGACCCAGACAGCCTGGTGCTCAGCCCCTGTCTGTAAGCAGATTTATCACCGTTTAGAATGAGGCCAATCACCGTGTCGTCTGCAAACTTCAGGAGCTTAACAGAGGGATCTTAAGAGGTGCATTCATTTCAATAGGAGAGCCGCTTTTACAAAGTATCAAAAGTTACATCCAGTTAAAAAAGCATGTTTGCTTATCAATCTGTCAATCTGTTCCAATGCAATAAATACAAGGGCGAATCATTCTTTATCTGGGAACCACATGCTCATTATTTCGTATTTGAGGGGTGGTTTACGAATGCTCAGAGCCATTTATTGGTCGCTACGAATGTCTATCAAATGCGTCTGTACGTAGCTCATAGCCAATCGTTTCAATTATACCAGATGACGTATGTAGATTGACATAAATTTAAACGTCAACAACTTTTATTGGTACGTGTGCACACAGCTGAAAGCTATGCAACTAAACCGGTAGCTGTATATTGATATTGAAAGCAACACAACTTAGTGGCACTTTGACAACCACAGTACAGGCATAATGACAATATGATATTAATATATAAGTTACCACTTACCATTTATAAGTTAATTGTACTTCATTGACAACGATGCCTAGCAGGTTGGTCCTATAAAGCTCTGTGGCTATCATGTCTTGCCATATCCAAACATCCTTCTTGGATATGAAATTGTTTAATGCCAAAAGTTGCTCTTTTTTTTAATCAACTTGTATTCAAAACTACTTAAAGACTATCTAAGGCTGCACTGAAATGTAACTTTGTGTCTGCTGCCGTGTTGGATAAACAAAACTGCTTCAATGTGTTGCATAGACGTCATCATCGACTTGCAGCATGGGGAAACCCAGGCTACGTCTGGAGCAGAAAAGATAGAAAAAGCGCATGCCTGCATGATCATATCATCGTAGTGTTTTCTGCCATGGGAGCCACAAATTAAAGCTTGCACGAGCCGCACAATGAGTAAACTGATACTGTATAGAGGGAGAAGAGCAGAGGAGACAGCACACAGCCCTGAGGGGCTCCAGTGCTAATAGCGACTTCTACATGTGAATTTTCCCAACCTCACTAGCTGCTGCCTATCTGTTAGGAAGTTGATGATTCACTGGAGGTGGGTACAGAGAGCTGTGTCAGTTTGTACAGTAAGGTATTTGATGATGGTGTTGGAAGCCGAGCTGAAATCCCCAAACAGGATCCTTGCATAAGTCCCTGGTTTGTCCCTAATGAAGTGCAATGTTGACTGCATCATCCACAGACCTGTTTGCTCGATACGAAAACTGCAGGGGTCCAGCAAGGGTCCAGTAATGTCATTCAGATGGGCCAACACTATTCTCTGAAATAACTTAATGACCACCGAAGTCAATGCAAGAAGTCTGTAGTTATTTATTCCTGAGATTTTTTGTTTCTTGTATAGGGATAAAGCTGGACTTTTTGAAGTAGGAGGGAAATTCACACAGCTCCAGTGATCTGTTTAAGATCAATCTGAAGATGGATGACAGCTGGACAGCACAGGCTTTGAGACAGTCTTGGCCTTTGGCATTTCTTATCTTCAGATTTGGCGTACATCCTCCTCACATATCTGAAGTGCTGACTGAGAACCAGAAGGGGGTGTATTAATGGTTGTTTGGAGATTACAGTAGGAGTGAAATTTGGCTTTTCTAACCTGCAGTAGAACTCAGGGTCATTAGATGTAAACTGTTTTTTTTTTTCAAAGTTGCTACTCTGAAAAGCTTATAATTTCAATATATAACCTATAAATTACCCCAGTATAATTTTTTTTTGTTTTTATTTATATAGTAAAATAGTTATAAAGTACACAAACAAATAGTCTCATAAAATATGTAAACATTTGTAATAGTGTGTAAATACACTTATGTCCCTCTGAGCTCAGTTAAACAGTCTGATACAGTCTTTAGATTTTATGACATCTGTGCAGTGCTAAAAATAAGGGGGGACTTAATCTTACTTGAGCACCTGCACCCCAAAATGTCTGTGCACTCCCATGTGCACCACCCTTAATATTTATGGAAAAACACAGGGCCATTGATGTGAAAAGGCGGGAATAAAATAGAGCTTAAAAATGCAAAACAATCCAAATATCCTTTTTATTCATTGGATGGCATGAGCAGTGTGAGAGCGTGGTGCACAAGCTGCGCATACGGTTGTAAAGTACCACAAGCATGAGGGAAAAATCCCTTTAATTTAACTTATTAAACTAATGTTTTCTTCATTACAGAGTTGCCATTAGCCTGTCACAACAGCTACTTTTTATATGTCAGTTATTTGCCGCAAAAATAATGTCGATAGTCTGTATTAATACGCTATTACACGTCTTTTTAAGAACATGTTATGTCACTGATTAGATAATAATATAAATAGCATAATAATGCAAGTACATCCTTTCTAAGAACACAACTTTGATTTTTAAGAATATTAAGATAAAAATATAAAATTATAATATGAAATTGGAATATAAGAAATTAAATAATATTCTAAATATTTAAAACATAAATAAATATTATAAAATATGCATTTAAATTTTAAACAGCTAATAGTCATTGTTCAATGTAAATCCCAATTTCACATGGTTTATTGCCTTAGTCGAGTGTTACTCTGATCGCATCTGTGAGAATGCGTCATTGCGTGCAGTCATGTTTATAATAGCTGCACGTCAGATCTAAACATTAAGGATTGGTTTCCCGGACAGGGATTATCTTAAACCAGGACTAGGCCTTAGTTTAACTGGGAAATATAGTTTTAATAAACGTGCCTTACTAAAAACATTACTTGTGTGCATTGTGAGGAAAAACAAAGGGCACTGATGTATTTTAAGATAAGTCAGTGCAAGTTGTTTTCAATTTGGACAGTTCTAAAAAGTTTTTTAGTTTAGGACTTGTCTAAACTGTATGTCTTAACCAAAATCACCAAAATCATAATTTCAGCTTGACTAATGCTCTCTTCGCCTGCTACTGTCCATTTTGAATAAATTCAAGGTCATCCCTCAAAGGTCATAGGTCACATCAATTTTTTTATGTGGCAGAAGGTGGCCTATATATACTACTGATGAATTCCAATCAGTGTTTTAAGATGTTGGGTCTTTTTAGTAAAGAAAAAATTTGTTTTTTTATTGCTCCTATCACCTGTAAATAAACACATTTTAGTACTATTTCCTACACTGGAGTCATGATAATAATACTCAATACTCACTACTCTTGAGTAGCTCAAAGAGCTACTTTTTACTCTAAGTAGATTTTACGACAGGTACTTTTTACTCTACTCACACTTTAGGCCCAGCTTGCCTTACCCCTTCATCCGAGAGCTCTCTGTCCTTTACCTATCTGCTGTAACCGAATAAAACAAAACTGATAACAGCTTTGGTAACTTTTGTGTGTTCCTGCTGTGATAGCAGCAACATTCAGAAATGTTTATAAAACTGGTATGTAACAGACATAATAACACATTTTTCTGGTCATATTTAATCTACTGCAAACGTCATTGTTATGGAGCCAAAACCAGTAAATGTTGATTTAGCAGATTTGAGTGTATGCTATAAAAAACAACTCATTTTTATTTAATGACATCATTACCACCAACAACCTAGACTTAATGTTTCTAAGTGGTCATAGGGCCCAGACTGAAAACTTTAAATTCGTTTTAGCTGTTCCTTTACACAGCGGCGGCATTTTGGGTGGCATTTTGCCTGGCATTTTGCCTTAAATGACTGTTTACTTGTCATTACTGAATGAGCTGCCCAAACTTTAGTTTAGTTTAGTTTAAATCTGGAGCTACAAAAATGTACTGTATGTGGAATGAAAATAATGTTGTTTTTACGCAATGACATATGTGCTCTTTAAAGGTGGAAACTAATTGCATGCCCTTAGATTTTTTCCAAAACACACTTCTTCTTTTGTGGCATTGTTAATTCTTGATGTTTCGATGTTCGAAAAAACTGTCTGAAACTTACTCTACAGCCTTTGTTTATGATTTTACAGAACAGTTAATAGCTATTTCTTTAAAATATATTTAGTTTTTGCCAGTTTATTTAGACCAGGGGTTATCAAAGTGGAGTATGGGGATCCTTGGTGATCCACAATACATAGCCGAGGGTCCACAAAATTATTTGCTACCTGTATGAATTATAAAATGGTGCTGTTTTATTATCAATGACCTATTTACATTGAACCCTCTTGGGTGCTTAGGTGATTTGGCATCCTTGAGCAGTTTTGACCTGCACTGACATTTGCTTTTTTCAGTTGCTTAAAAACAAAATAATGGCATAGGTCTCATAACACTGTGTTCAGCACAAACTGGGCTACAATATAATGTGAACAACATGTATGAACATGTTTGTATTTTTAAGAGAAAAATGTTTATGCGTGGTTTTTGAAAAAGCAATATTTTTAAGTCACTGATATAAGTCCACAAAACCCATATTAAACATGTTTTCACAAAACTTTTCAAAACTGGGTCTAGTAGTCTAGGACTTGCATAATGTACCTTTTAGGGAGGTAGGTGAGAGTGAACTCAAAGAAAGAAATGTACTTATTTTATTTAAATTTAATTTAAATTATAGATAAAATATTTTCCAAACAAATAAGGGTCAAGGCAGATTTTGAGGGTCATGTCTGTATACTTATATAAACAACCTATTTAACCACACACACACACACACACACATATTTGATTGAAATATTTTGTTATAATTATACCTTATAGAAACCATGGTTTTACTACAGAAATAGTAAAGCAATCATGTTTTTGGCTAAATTCAATGTGTATTACCTTATGTTTCATAGAAAGTCATGATTAAACTGGTTTCCTTAATGAGACAATGGTAAATTAAATCATGTTAAAAACAAACATATTTAGTAAACACAACCAGCTGTGAGGATTCCTGGGAACTTTCACCAGTTCCTATATATGTAATGTTTCTGGATTTTTCACAAAGTTTCCTTTTTTAGTGTTTTTTCCAAGCACTCTCCCTTATACATCTGGCAAACCCAAAGTTTATCTGGGATTTCCCATCTCTTTTTTGTCCAGATACAGTTTTTTCATGCAGTTAAAAATGTGGCTGTTGTTTATGAAATAATTGCACTTAAGCCTGCTAAGTTAAGAGTTTTTTTTTATTGTTTTACTTGACTCAAAGAGTATAGGCCGTTTATATTATAACGTTAACTATAACAATAACTATATTAGGATCCATATCACCGGACGATAACTTTATGCTAATTCACTATGTTCTTGTTGTATTTACATATCGGGTAACCAGCAGATGTCCTCAACACTATATTTAACACTCAACGCTCATACTCGTACCACACATATTCCCGCACATCAAATAAAAACCTAAAATTGTCCTGGTGTCTTTTTACCATTCAACATGTTATGTTAATGTGGCGGGGCAGTGTGAAGAAGCAGAATAATAAATGCTATTATTACCAATTCGTAATATGTAATACAAGCCAACCCTGTTTAAAGGGGACAATGACAACCCAAAAATAGGTCACACATGTTTATTACCATGGAGGGCATTGAGACGTGGATATCAGTACAAAATAGTTTACTTAATATCACATAAAATAGATAAAATGCTCAAGATGCACAATTTCCCAACAAACACACACAAAAAAGATTTTAAGGCGATCAAGGCTTTTGATCCACATTCTATAGCCGAGGGTCCACAAAATTATTTGCTGTGAATAATGGTGCTGTTTAATTATCAATGACCTATTTACATTGAACCCTTGGGTCCGTAGGTGGCATCCTTGAGCAGTTTTTGTAAAAACAACATTTTTAAGTCACTGTTATAAGTCAGGGCAGGCTAGCAAAAGGGTAATTATCAAAACCACACACACACACACACACACACACACACACACACACACACACACACACACACAACACACACATTCTGGTTTCCATGTTTTGTGGGGACATTCCATAGACGTAATGCATACAAACTGTATATTCTATTCCTCTTACCTACCCTTCTCCTATTCACATTTTCAAGAAACATCATTTTGTTTGATTTATAAGCTTGTTTCCTCATGGGGAATATATAAAAATACTGGTATTTCAATCTTTGTGGGGACAATTGGTCCCCATAACGTGATAATTACCAGGTACACACACACACACACACAGGGAAGTGTAAGCAGTTTAAAGTGGCAAACAACACTCTGTGCTTGAAATACCACCACCACACGGCAATAAAACCACTGTAGCCTCTGAACCCGGGGTCTGTCAGCCTGAAATAAACGAAAGAAAAAGACAATTAACTAAATATACTTAACAAAACAAATTATACAAGAACCAAATAATAATAAAAATTTATTTCAAAGATGTTGAGGAGTCAACTCACAGTTGGTAACAATCACGGAGAGAAATCACTGAATAACTTTTCAGGGGTCTGCAACTTTAACATCAATAGAGCCATTTTGGCCTTTGTCTAACAAAAATCCTGAGAGCCACAAAACTTATTTGATCCCTAATTTTAAAGATAACATGCCATGGCATAATATGTTTAGGCTATTTATAGAAGAACTATAGTTTGTTGCATTTATGAAATTACAGAACCACAAAAAGGAAATTATTTATATTTGATTGCTGTTTGTGACAAAGGAAAACAGCTAATTCTAATGAACATTAGAAAAAACAATGGCACTTGTAATTTTACTTTCAAACTAAATTGCAGGGTTGTTTAAGTCCTTTCCTTTTTTGTGGAAAATTAAAGAAACAGCAGCCCACTAAAACAATGTAAAACAGCTGCTGCCTATTAGAAAGAGCCCTCGGCAAGCGTGAGAGACATTCGGGCCAGTAAAAAGTATTGTCACTTGCCCGATCGGGTCAAGGCTTCACCCTCAGTCACTAAAATATATTTTCATCAATGTATATTATTTAACATCTTGGAAGCAGACTTATACTTGTGTTAAACACGACGAAAGAAACAATGCAATATTTTGCACAGTTTGCTGTCAGTTTACAGGTAAAGCAAGTTGGGAGCCTTTTTTCGTTGGAACACGTCTGTTGTATCATATTTGACTTTTGAATTATTATTTTTCAATATGTGACAATGACATTTTTTATTGGGGCCAGTGAAAATTTTGGCAGGGCAAGTGAAAACCTGAACCACTGGCCCGACCGGACCAGTTAAAAAAATCATTTGCGTTGAGCCCTGGTAATGCAGTACTGTTAATAGCCATTTATCAGGTGATGAGTATCATTAGGCTACTGCTTAGCTAAAATGCTGAAAATGTTACTGTTGAAATCAAACGCACAAAATAAATGTACTATGAATCTGTAATGAACTAATATCAAGGTAATCATTCGCACACAGACACACACACACACACACACACACACACACACACACATAGGTTACAATAGACTTTTTCAATCTCTGTCATTTTTTTGATAAACAGCGTTGTAAAGAGTCCGTCACAGTCAGTTATTATTCGTCATTTCATGTTTAAATTATTTTCATTTCTGTTCACATGTCCATTTCTAATCATAAACTTACAAGACGAGCATACAAGTCAAATGTGTTTATTTATTTGTTTAGAAAACAGATAAACGGAGACCGTGCATCACTTTACATGTTTAACATTACATAAAGCAGATGAATGAATGCTTTTTTTCTCACAGTGACAGCGGAGGCGATAAAACACGCGAGCTGTATGCTGAACAGGCAAATATGAACAAATCCAAAACACTACTGCGATTAAAATATCAATAAACGTGTAAAAAATCTGAATTGAACTAAACTCATTTGAAACCATCTTGTGTAATAAACGCATGAAGGCAGATTAATGCAGACTCTTGTCATTAGATTTTGTATCTTTACCTTAGACAGGCGTCTGGTTGCAGCGCTCCTGTAGTGTTTAACTTCAGCAGCCATGAGCAGATCAATCAGTGTATGACATCAAAATATCGCGAGAATGTTTAGAAACCAGGGCGTCATTTGAGCAACACACTGCCACCAACTGGACATGTATAGGAATTACATTCTCAAGTTAAGTTGTATGGTCAATCTGCCAAAATGGCGTTCAGTTTTTTCTTTATCCTGCTTAAAATTTTCTCCGTCAAAGACTTTTCGTTTAACGCGACGAACACACTCAAAAAGAGACACCAAAGTTGTCTAATCACGGGCTCGTACGTTTCTTTTTGCTTTTATAGCAATAGCACAAGCATATTTTTTCCCCTCACAACAGACTAAGTGCATACAGTCCATTAGCTCAATATGCACGGTTCGTGAAGTTTCCTTAACAACAGTGGTTTTCTTGTGGGTGCTTTTTTAAACTCTACAACAACAAAACTAACAACAACAAGTTGACCAACCCACGGAATATACCCGATTATATGAGCTCTGGCTCTCATAATGTCCACGCAACACAAGCTCAAACGCGCCACAAAATTTCATGTTGTGCACGTCTCTCACGCATTTAGACTTTAAAACGGCAAACGGAAAAAAATAAAACTCAAGACTTACATGATATCCAGCTAGCCAACTCTGTTTGCCATGAGAAGTGGTGGAGCACACAGACTGCCATCATTTGACTCTGTTGGTTGATCTGGTCCAAGATTCTTAATCCGTTAATTATTCATCAATTAAATACCTTGTATAGTTTGATTTTGTAATGATAAAAGCATATTTTCTCAAGATATTTCACTGATCAGTACTGTAGCTATCAGTTAACACAGCAATCTGCAACGCGGTAATAAGACTCTGAGAACAGTCCAATCACAGGAGGTAAAAACATTAAAAGCAATATCGATTCACTTTCAACATAAGTGGGAGGGTTTGGGGTGCACAGTCCTGCGCCCCAGGGCAGATCCGAAACCAGCCAATTACAGCTCAACCTCAGGTCACATGTTTTTACCCTTTTTATTGACCTACATAGACACTCATTAGGGGTGCGCCCCAGACACACAAACATGACACACAACAAACTCAGTTTTGATTTGAATTTTTTTTAAATAAATTATTACATGACTAACAGTGAAATAGTACAACTAAACGATTTTATTTTTTATTATTTTCCACTATATATTTAACTTTTTGGTAACATGTTAAAGTAGCTTTCCTCTCTGAACAACTTCAAGTGGCCAGCCGCCACCCATACATCTTAATCAGCTATGTCGGCCAGTTCAATTTTAAGATCTGGTTGACTTACGCATGTAAATGCAGCCATGTTCAACAGGGATGAATCGACATTCTGGGGAGTGACAGGGAAGGATAAAGTGTTTTTATTCCTCTCTGAACTCACAGAAAATTTCCCTAAATGCAGTTTGTATTGCAATGATTGCACAGTGTAAATAGTCATAATTAATCTGACTTTGTGCTTCTTTGAACTCTTCTCAAGAGGGAAAGTGTACCCCTCTGTACATCTCTGGCAAACACATCTTGCGCTTGAATGCCAAAACCTCCTTCAGCATCTGAAGGACTGTGCTTCCTTTTCCCTGACATTTATTCAGCATGTTAATGTGCACTGTCATATCTACCATAAAGTGCTGCTTCTCCAGGCAATCTGGCTGTTCCAGTTCGGGATAGATGAGTCCTTTACTTTCCAGGAATGTTTTCACGTGTTCCAGACAAGCAGCAAACCGTTTCAGGACCTCTCCCCTGGACAGCCACCAGACTTTGTTATGCTGCAGGAATCTGAATACTCACTTTCAACTTCTTCTTATAGTGAACAGAACTGTCGGTGGTTTAACCGTTTTGCCATTATTTAGTTAATTATCTGAATAACAAGGTTCATCACCTCTTTGCATTCCGGGGGAAATGTTTGAGCACACAGGGCTTCTTGATGCAGAATGCAGTGAAAAGTCAGCAGCTTTCTTTCTAGCGACCTCTGCAGTAAAGTCACAAACCCCTTCTGTCCTTCTCTATCCGTAGCTATTTACGCCATGTGGTTACTGTTTATTTTTTTGGCTCTAAGCAATCCAATATAGCCTCACACATATCCTGTTCCCATGTTTAACCTTTAAGCAGGATGAGCTAAATGATTTCTTCCTGTGGCCCTGCAGGGTTCACGTATCTGCAGAACAGCGCTAATTGCTCAATATTGTTGACTTCTTTTGATGCATCACAGGCGATTGAGTATGCTGGAGCAGAATTAATGTCCATAATTTGTTGAGTGGTGATGTTTGCTGCCATCTTTAGGTTTCTTTCCTTGACAGTTTTTGCAGACAGAGGCATCTCTAATTTTCTGAATAATTTCATGTTTGTTTTTGAAGTCCGAGAATAGACGCTCTGATATTTGTATAAACGATTCTTTGATATATTCACCGTCTGTGAATGGCTTTCCACATCGGACAATCTCCCGAGCAGCAACAAAACTAGCAGCTGTAATTGAGTTTGTAGATTTGATCCACTTGTTGAAAGTATGTTCACTGCTCTGCTCAGCTTTCCGCAGCAATTCCAAAATTACTTTTTCATTCATCTCAAGCTTTGTACTTTTTGGCAAATGGAAATGTCTTTTTACATAAGATTTTTTGTTGTTTGCTAATTTTTGGCCACATACAGTGCCTTGTAAAAGTATTCATAACCACTGCACTTATCACATATCACAAAGCACTGTACAATCCGTCATCCGGAACTGGAAAGAGTATGGCACAACTGCAAACCTACCAAGACATGGCCGTCCTAAACTGACAGGCCTTGCAAGGACAGCATTAATCAGAGAAGCAGCTCTGGAGGAGCTGCAGAGATCCACAGCTCAGGTGGGAGAATCTGTCCACAGGACAACTATTAGTCGTGCACTCCACAAATCTGGTCTTTATGGAAGAGTGGCTAGAAGAAAGCCATTGTTGAAAGAAAGCCATAAAAAAATCCTGTTTGCAGTTTGCGACAAGCCATTCGGGGGACACGGCAAGCATGTGGAAGAAGGTGCTCTGGTCAGATGAGAACAAAATTGAACTTTTTGGCCTAAATTCAAAACGTTATGTGTGGCAGAAACCTAACACTGGACATCACCCTGAACACACCATCCCCACCGTGAAACATTGGTGGTGGCAGCATCATGTTGTGGGGATGCTTTTCTTCAGCAGGGACAGAGTTGAAGGGAAGATAGATGGAGCCAAATACAGGGCAATCTTAGATGAAAACCTGTTAGAGTCTCCAAAATACTTGAGACTGGGGCGGATGTTCACCTTCCAGCAATACAATGACCCTTAACATACAGCCAGAGCTACAATGGAGTGGTTCAGATCAAAGCATATTCATGTGTTAGAATGGCCCAGTCAAAGTCCAGACCTAAATCCAATTGAGAATCTGTGGCAAGACTTAAAAATCGCTGTTCACAGATGCGCACCATCAAATCTGACAGAGCTTGAGCTATTTTGCAAAGAAGAATGGGCAAAAATTTCACTCTCTAGATGTGCAAAGCTGGTAGAGACAAAAGACTTGCAACTGTAATTGCAGCGAAAGGTGGTTCAACAAAGTATTGACTTAATGGGGCTGAATACAAATGCACATCACACTTTTCAGATATTTATTTGTAAAAATATTTGGACACCATTTTTTCATTTTCCTTCCACTTCACAATAATGTGCCACTTTGTGTTGTTCTATCACATTAAATCCTAATAAAATAAATTTTAGTTTGTGGTTGTAAGGTGTCAAAATGTGGAAAAGTTCAGTGGTTATGAGTACTTTTGCAAGGCACTGTATCAAGCAGACAGGTAAGCCAGCATCATCAGCAGTGAAGGCAAATTAAACTGTCCATGATGGATTAAACATTCTATTTTCTTCTGAAACTTTTTTTTTATAGATTTATCCATATCTTACCGGGATCACAGTTATTCACAGCATGTGGCGACGTGAACAGAGTTGACGAATTAATTTGAAACATTTTTGATCGAAAAAAAGTTAAAATAAAAAATATTCCAAAGAAAACAATTCAATTCAATAAAAACAATGTTTTTTTGAATTTATTAAAGCTTCAAGGAGGGAGCCACTGCAGAGGCATGAAAAAGCCATGTGCGCCTCTGGATTTCCATAATGACCACATGCCTGCAACGCAATCGCTTACTGTTAAAAACAGAAACTTAATTAACTTAAAATGTTAATAAAATAAAATAAAGCAACTATATATACCGGATAATGATCACTGAAACACAAATCATACAGTAGCTCACAGTATACGTCACCACAGCTTACACACATGAATGAAAACACGCATCTAGAACAAAAAAACGAGATAACGTAACCGGCATAACGCCAATGCTGACAAATAATCCAATTCAACATAACTGGGGGTTAATTACAGCCTGCACACTATCGTGATGCCTCAACAAAACGATATTCCAGCTGTATATACGGTTTACTAAAATGCCCAAAAAGCACTGCAACATTAGCCTTTTAACATACCTTTTACAGAAAACATCAAGGAGCGGAGCATATCCAGGTAATTACAGTCTTCAAATAAACCACACTGTAAAAATTTGCTTTAATTATGCAGCTGGTTGCCAGTAACTTCCTGTAGAAGATAAAGACGGAAAATGTTTATTGTTCATTTAACTTTGAACAAACTGCTGCCAGTAATGTAATGATAAGTGTTAACAGATAATACTGTAATTTCTACAGACATTGAATGCTGTTAGGCTACCATTAATTACATGGGAGGGAACGTACCCTACCACATTAACATCTGCGTTTAGTGAATGTAGGAATTCTGACCGTGCACATCATTCCCACATTGTCTTTAATATCACAACATCTGTCCACTAACTAAATCATCAGGCAACAGTTTGTTAAGAAGCCCTCATCCTTGTCAGATGCTCAGGCCCCACACCCCTTTGAAATAAATAAGAATTGGCCTTGGGGATGTAAGTAATCCATTGTGTGTAGTGTTTCCTCTAGGATTTTTCCAGCTGTGGTGGTGGCCGCACATGGGTGATATATGCCTGGTGGTTAAACCTCCCCAGAGGCAATTCCAGCTTTGAAGGACATCCCGGGTTTAGCCCAGACCATATTAAATACAGGGATCACTCAAAGAGTGTATAAAGTGTATAATAAGGTGATATGTAGCATATAAAAGTGTACTCACCTAATTGCGGCGGGTGGCAGAAGTGTCATTAGAACTTTAATCTTTCCTCTCAAGTAGATTTTTGCACGCAAGTTTTACTCAGACATGACCTGAATGAGCTGATGATGTCACAGAACCGCCAAATTTAGATTTTAAACCGCTGCGCCGAAGGAATAACGATCAAGTGATAAAAAACCTACAATACTGTATACCTACTGTATAACCATCTTATATCTACTATGTACCATACAACAACCAAACTCTTTTATTTTAATATACAGAACGTCTAAAACATAAACAGAACATCTAAAACTAAATATAAATGTTGTTACGTTTCCCCCATGGTCTAGGGGTTGGGGAAGGTAACTGTTTTTGGTGAAGAGAGAGCGAGACCTCTGGCTCTAGGTCCCAAGGCACACACTCAGTTAAAAGAAAACACAAGTCAGGATTAAAGCCCAAATTTATTTTTTTATTTTTTTTAGGTATTCAGGGCTTAAAGCAAAACTTGAAGGATACAGCCAAAATAACAAACAAAAAAGGAGTCTTCCTAATTTTAAACCTCTGCCTTCCCTTAGAACAAAAATAAATTAACAAAAAAAAAAAAAAACAATGTACTTCCCTGACTCCCCTCTCTAAAAATTAAACAGGAGAAAAGGATTAAAACTAAAAGTGAACGGCTTCTCCCTCCTTCAATAGGGTCAAGTCTTTGTTAAATAGTACAAAGAATAATTACTAAACAGAAGCAAACAAACAAAATGATAACTATTCTGAATCACAACTGTTTTCAGGCTCACCAGCCCTTTTACACAACTTTCATCACTTTAGGGTAATGCTGCACATGGTAAGCATGAAATTCACACAACTCTTTAAGTTAGGATCACCTACTACTACTACGTTTATATAACACTGAAGAAAACCACTGCTTTTGCGTTGGGACCTCAGAGTGCAGACCAGGAACACCTCCAGCCTTTCTCTCTCTCACACTCTGGGCCTGGAGAACTCAGGATTAAATAGTCTCCTTAACGAGCACACTGATGATTTTCAGGTGGCACTGCTTACCCTGCAAGCAGACAGTGGGAGGAGTGGAAAACAAGCAGGAGAAAACAGCACATTATCAATGATAAAATAAAAACACCACCTTTAACAATATAATAAACGTCTTCAAGGACGTAACACCCCCACCATTAAGTGTTTTGTTTCATCGTCAAAAACAGGATCAAAAAGAAACAAGACATGTCATCTGACCAACAGTATATTGTACTCGAGTTATCGAGTTACTTTTCAGCACCCTCAACACGGGACAGCGCATCAGCGATCACATTCTCTGATCCTTTTACATGGTGTATATCAACATTATATTCTTGATCTTTCTGACACTTTGAAAACTTCTTTGAGAAGTAATTCAACTGGGTGATCAATTTTGTATTGATCCTCCTGTAATAAAACTGCCCCTACACCCGTAGCGCTGGCATCGACTTGTACAGTAGTTTAAAAGGTTTGTCAAACTCAGGAGCAGAGAGGACAGGAGCGTTGCTTAAAAGATCTTTAGCTGCATCAAAAGCGAGCGAGCATTCGCTACACCATTTAAACTTCCTAGTAGTGATGGGCAGTCCGGCTCTTTTCATAGATTCTGCTCTTCTGGCTCGGCTCCCTTAGAAGAGCCGGCTCCCCTACCTGCGTCTGAAGATTCGGCTCTGCTCGTTCGCTACAAAGAATCAGCTCTTAGAGCCGCTCGTTCGCGAACGACCCATCACTACTTCCTAGAAGTACTTAGAAGATCTGTGAGGGGAGACACTTTTACAGAGAAGTTTTTACAAAATGCCCAATAAAATCCTGCCATTCCAAGGAATCGGCGTAGCTCTCGTTTGTTAGTGGGTGGTGGAAACTGTAGAATTGCTTCCACTTTTGCCGTGACAGGTTTTACACATCCCTGTCCTACACATTTTCCCAGATAAGTTACTATCGCCTTTCCAAATTCACACTTTTCCACATTCAGAGTTAGCGAGGCTGCTTCTAACCTTCTGAACACTTCATCAAGCGTCTTCAAATGAGCTTCCCAACTGTGGGAGTAGATAACGACATCATCGATGTAGATCTCACAATTCGTAATGCCAGCTAGGACTTTTTGCATTAGACGCTGGAAAGTTGCGGGTGCGTTACGCATGCCAAAAGCTAAAACTTTATATTGCATGAAATGGTCTGGTGTCACAAAGGCGGATATTTCAGAGGCACGGGTGGTTAGAGGCACTTGCCAATACCCTTTGAGAAGATCTAGTTTGGTTACATAATTTGCAGAACCCACCCGGTCTACACAATCTTCCATGCGTGGCAAGGGAAATGAATCAGCCTTAGTTACTTTATTTACCTTACGGTAGTCAGTGCCAAAACGAAATGAAGAATTTGGCTTAGGCACAAGGAGACAAGGCGAACTCCATGGGCTATTACTAGGAATAGCAAGATCATGCTGTAACATATACTCAACCTCGTCCTGCATTATTTTGCATTTTTGAGGATTAACCCTGTATGCATGTTGCTTTATTGGTGTAGAATTACCAACATCAATATCGTGGGTTAACACAGAAGTTCTCCCTGGTAAGTCAGAAAAGACAGAGGGATGTTTGTAGATGCACTGTAATAGCTCATTACGCTGACAATCAGTTAAATGTGAAATTATTTCGGGTAACTTTTGCAAGCTGGCAGAGTTTTTGAGTTTTACCTCTAAGCTAGTTGGGAGTTTATCTCTTAAACCATCCTCAATAGGACAATAAGTAGCAATGGAGGCAGGAACAGCAGCAGTGGGAGCAACACTCGAACCAGTTTCACTCGCTTTCACACTACGAGTTAAGTACCGCTTCATCATGTTAACGTGACACACACGTTTTCGCCTCTGCCTGTCTGGTGTAATGATTACATAGTCAGTGTCGCTTAACTTTTGTTCAACGGTGTAGGGTCCTGAAAATTTTGCATCAAACACTGAACCTGGAACTGGTAGAAGGACAAGAACATGATCACCAGGACTAAATGTTCGATTAACACTTTTCTTGTCATAGCGTGATTTCATTTTCGTCTGGGTAGTCTGTAACTGCTTCTTGGCAACCTCCCAGGCCTTATGAAGACGTTCTCGAAAAGAACTGACATAATCTATAACCAATACAGGTGCCCGTTTAACTGACAGCATTTGCTCGCTTAACAACTTTAACGGACCATGAATTGCATGCCCAAAAACAAGGTCAGCTGGACTGAATCCAGTCGATTCCTGCACAGCCTCTCGTACTGCGAACATGAGGAAAGAAAGCCCTTCATCCCATTCCTTTCCTGTCTCAAGACAATATGCACGAATCATGCTCTTTAAAGTTTGATGATGTCGCTCGAGCGCGCCTTGTGATTCATGATGGTATGCGCTCGACATACGGTGAGACACACCCATTGCAGCTAGAGTTTGCGCAAACGCTTTAGATGTAAAATTAGACCCTTGGTCTGTCTGGATCTCTTTTGGCAGACCAAACGTGGTGCAGAACTTTACAAGTGCTTTAACAACAGCATGTGATTTAATCGTGCGCAGGGGAACTGCTTGGGGAAATTTATTGGCTGTGCACATAATAGTTAACACATACTGGAAACCAGTCTTTGTTTTGGGCAATGGGCCCACACAATCTAAAACTAACCTTTCAAAAGCCTCATCCATTACCGGCACAGGGTGTAAAGGAGCAATTGGGACCTTTTGATTCGGTTTACCGGCTTTTTGACATACAGTACATGTTCTACAAAACTCTACAACAGAAGCTTTGCAACCTGGCCAAAAGAAGTATTTGGTTACACGGCGAAAGGTTTTGTTAACCCCCAAGTGACTAGCGAGCACATTTTCGTGTGCAAGCTGAAGCACCTGCTGACGATACACCGAAGGCAGAACTATTTGACGGACCTCGCCATACTCAGCAGCATCATCACCGACAGGTCTCCACTTTCGCATAAGTACGCCATCTTCACAAAAATAGGCTATTCTTTCACCAGATAATTGCTTGTAATCAACTGCAGCTTCAAAACAGAAAACTAGCGTAGGATCGGATTTCTGTGCCTCACCTAATTGATCCTTACCAAAATAAAGCTTCTCTTGTATGGTTTCAATTTTGTCACTGGACTGGGCAATCTCAGGCTTAACTAGCAACTCGCAGGTGACAGGTTCAGTAGGACTTTGCATAAATGAGTCCGCAAGATCGATAACATCCTCTAATTTCTTTGCTTGGGCACGGGTTACAGCGCATGCAGGAAAGGTGGTTGTCAAATGTGGTAAATTAGAGACATTCACAGGGTTTTCGTTAATCACAATAGGTCTAGGGAAAACTTGGGCTCCTGCTTAATCGTTACCCATTATTAGACCTATCCCTTCTACTGGTAACTGGGAACGTACCCCAAGGTTAACAATTCCATTCACAAGATCAGATTTACTTGATGGAGAGGAACACTTTCACATCCCATTTCAATGCCTCGTATAAGGACGTCTGTACCAATATATGAACTCTGCGAAAACGGAAGCAAATCCTGAAGGATAAATGATTGTGCTGACCCAGTGTCGCGTAAGATTACTATAGGGAGATGTTCAGTATCAGGTAAAGATACGGACCCAGAAAAAAGAAAAGGCAATATTGATTTATCCTTTACTCCTGACATGGTCTGCACAAGTGCGACTTTCTTAGTTCTGCTCTCAGCATTTTTGTTCTTCCACGCCTGACAGTCAACAATTAAATGTCCTGGATCAAGGCAATAGAAACAAACCCGTTTATCTTTACCACTTAAAGGAACGGGTTTACCGTCTGCACGAGTACTCTCTTTAGACGTGCAAGAAAACCCACGCGTAAACTCTCGTGTCACCGGATTTCGAAGAGGGGCATTAGGTGAACGGACAGAAGGAAAAACATTTTTGTGCGTCAGGACAAATTCGTCCGCCACTATAGCAGCATCTACTAACGCCAGTACCTTCTGTTCATTAAGGTGTACAACTACTGCCTCCGGTAGACATCCTTTAAAGTCTTCTAGCAGGACCAACTCCTGCAATTGTTCAAAAGTATTAACATTGCTAGAGAAACACCACTTCTCAAACAATACACGTTTCTCTCGCGCAAATTCAACATATGTCTGTCTTGAGGTTTTCACATGCTTACGAAACTTTTGCCGGTACGCCTCATGGACCAGTTTGTATGCTCGCAGAACTGCAGCTTTAACGACGTCATAATCGAGACTCTGTTCAATTGGCAGAGACGCACAGATTTCTTGCGCTTTACCGGATAAAGTACATTGCAGCAGCAATGCCCACATGTCGACTGGCCATCTTAGCTTTGAAGTGACGCGCTCAAAGGCTGTAAAATACGCATCTACTTCTGACTCTCTAAAAGGAGGTACAAGCTTAATGTACTTGCTAACGTCAAAGTCAGCATGACCTCCTACAGGAGCAGAGTTAGGACTAGGAATTATAGGTTTACCCATCTCTTCCGCCTGTAATTGTAAAGCGCAAAGTCTCGCTCAGTTTCTGCTTCCAGAACTCTGAGTTTTAAATGCTGGTTTTCATTTTCCTTGGCTTTAAGTTTTAGCAAGATTTCTAGCTCTTTCAAACGCATTGGGTCACTGTGTTCTTTACCGTCACCCCCTTTAGGGGAACTCAGCCCAGATGCAGCTCCCTCCACATCTTCAGCTGATTCGTCCTCATCATCTCCAGGCAGAATTTGAGCACGTACCAACTGATCATAGAGAGATTCTTTGATTACTTTCTTTTTCGCCTCCTTCGCAACTCTTAAGTTATAGAAATCAGCGATTACAAGTAAATCTTTCTTTCTACACTTTTGAAAGACTTCAATACTAGGGGAAAGAGTAAATGATACTAAATCAAATTCCATCTTAAACACTTCAAAGACATTGAGTACCTCCTCCTGCGCACAAGTGTGAAAACATCAAAACAGACGTTACGCGAGAAAAGAGAATTGTACTCACCACATCGCATAAACGTTAGCAACGTATGACGAATGTTTAAAGAGAATGGACGAGCCCCCAATTGTTACGTTTCCCCCATGGTCTAGGGGTTGGGGAAGGTAACTGTTTTTGGTGAAGAGAGAGAGAGACCTCTGGCTCTAGGTCCCAAGGCACACACTCAGTTAAAAGAAAACACAAGTCAGGATTAAAGCCCAAATTGATTGATTTATTTTTTTAGGTATTCAGGGCTTAAAGCAAAACTTGAAGGATACAGCCAAAATAACAAACAAAAAAGGAGTCTTCCTAATTTTAAACCTCTGCCTTCCCTTAGAACAAAAATAAATTAACACAAAAAAAAAACAATGTACTTCCCTGACTCCCTCTCTAAAAATTAAACAGGAGAAAAGGATTAAAACTAAAAGTGAACGGCTTCTCCCTCCTTCAATAGGGTCAAGTCTTTGTTAAATAGTACAAAGAATAATTACTAAACAGAAGCAAACAAACAAAATGATAACTATTCTGAATCACAACTGTTTTCAGGCTCACCAGCCCTTTTACACAACTTTCAGCACTTTAGGGTAATGCTGCACATGGTAATAGTGATGGTCGTTTTCGAAGCACTGCTTCATGAGGCTTCGAAACATTTACGAATCTTTTGTTTCGAATCAGTGGTTCGGAGCTTGTTTCAAACTGGCCCAAGTCACATGATTTTAGCAAAAGAGGCTTCATTACGTCATAACTGTTTCGAAACGTTTCGAAAATCCAATGGTTCACCACTAGGGGGAGTTGATCACATGACCAGTGTCCAGTGCTGTAGTCCAGGGTATACGCAGGTATACGGCGTATACCCACTTCTTTTTCAGTCGGATTTGCGTATACCCACTTCTAAACAGTGATTTAGTGAGGGTATACGCAGGTATACGGCGTATTTCCACTTCTCTTGTAGCTAATCAAATCGCATGATGGAAATAAACGCAAATATACCCTGAAACACTCAGTAAAATAAGTAAGTTATGCGAGGAGGGCCGAGGCACCGGATATTTTTTAAATATGATTCCCCTAAACACCATTGGGCTAGGTTGCCGTCAATCTGACAATGCCCAACGCAATTGGATTAGAGAACTGTCAATCACTTCCTGGTTCACTGCCTGATATCATTAATAGGAAAGATTAAGCAAACTACTGCACCTTTTATTTCCAGAGTTTCAAACAACCTCGCAATGCTACATCCCCGTTTTTAGCTAGCAGTTTAAGCTAACAATAGTAATCAACATCAGTGTTGTTAGCCAGCAGCTCAGCTAACGATTGCCAAGCGCCCTAGTCCGCTCCATCCGCCTCCCGCACCCCGAGTCAGAGAGGATAGAGACAGAGATGCAGCCCGTCCCGCTACAGTTTCCATCGAAGACGTCAAACAAAGTGAGCACTTTTAAAATTACAGGAACTTGTAAATTATGTTAATAATTTATCGCAGATCTCGAATTATGATTTGGCCGGCCATCGCTGTATGTAAAAACTGCACTGACAATGAGTCTGTTTCAAATCATTAAATCAGTTATTTGTTATGTCATGTTTAGATAAGTGTTGCACAACCCAACTACAGTACTTGACTAAAATATATAAGCATCAATTTAGAAACCCTGCATTGGGTTAAGAGTGTCATATGTTGTCAAATGTATTTAAATACAGATAAAATACTGTTATTTTTATGTTTTTATGAAAATATTGAGGCTTTTATACAAAGTGACTTACAGTGCATTACAAAGTATACAGTATATTAAAGTTTGTTAGAACTATAACTAATAACTATTAACGCACCTCTTTGTGGCTTTAATGTCATAATGATCCTTAGTCTAAGAAATCAAGCATCAGAAATTAAGTGACAATGTGAAAATACTACGAGCCCATTTTGTGGTGATCTACTTGCAAGACTATTTACATGCTGTTTATAACAGAGGGTGTTTATCTATTGCTGGGACGCTTTAAAAAAAATTGGGGGCAAAATGTAGAGTATACCCACTTCTCCAGGCACCACTACACCACTGCCAGTGTCTAATAAGTTTAGGTGAACTCGGGTCAGTTTTATTACGAAAGTTCATAAAACATTCATCCTTCTAACTAATAACACTGCCATGTTGTCTACTTTTTGTTTATAGACAGATTTAATGACAAAAATGTGCATAATTAAAAGGGTAGTTAGCTTTATTCATTTGTTTGCCCTAAATAAAACTAAAAACACATAATACACTTTTAACTATGTCTTAATTAAGTTACATAATTTTTTAACATATTTTAATAAAAATCTTGCTATTATTTTGTAAAGAAAAGTGTAAAATGTTTGGACACATCTGCTTATACACTATTTTGACCAGCAGGGGTCACCAGCGTGTGTGGGTTTCGAACTGCTTCGAAAAACTGAATCAATTTTCGAAGCAATTGGTTCAATTGATTCGAAGCTTCGAAAAGCTTAGTTTCTCCCATCACTACATGGTAAGCATGAAATTCACACAACTCTTTAAGTTAGGATCACCTACTACTACTACGTTTATATAACACTGAAGAAAACCACTGCTTTTGCGTTGGGACCTCAGAGTGCAGACCAGGAACACCTCCAGCCTTTCTCTCTCTCACACTCTGGGCCTGGAGAACTCAGGATTAAATAGTCTCCTAAACGAGCACACTGATGATTTTCAGGTGGCACTGCTTACCCTGCAAGCAGACAGTGGGAGGAGTGAAAAACAAGCAGGAGAAAACAGCACATTATCAATGATAAAATAAAAACACCACCTTTAACAATATAATAAACGTCTTCAAGGACGTAACAATGTATTGCTGTCGGAGACTTGCCATTGGCTGTTGTAATTGAATAAATAGTGTAAGAAGTGTAAGAAAGGATTACAGGGGCTATTTTGGGGATGTTTTTCTAAATACTATTTTGTTTCATAGTATTATGTTTTATATTATTACATTTAATGTAATAATGCGTTAAATTATCTGATTAAAATTTGAAAGATACTTTTTCATGTTACCGTTGTAGAGATCAGTAGTTCTAGCCTGACGTTGTCATACTCAATTCTAGTCAGAATTTGAGTCTGATACCGCTCCATTGAGCTATAATTATGAGGCGTGTCTCAACCGAAAAATGCCTCTGCACTCAATTGGATAGACCTACGACCAATCAGAGCAACGGGGTGTGAGACGTATGTTGAAATGACGTATTTGCAGCTTGACCGAACTGCTAGTTATTTCGCTACGACACACACTACAAGTCTGAGTTTGCGAACGTACATCAACACCTACTATGTTTACAACATTTCATTTATATCACATTAAGTCATACAGTAAGACTATCTCTTACCATTTGTACATTAGTTGAACTTCATCCACGACGATACCCATTACGTTTGCTTGTTATATCCATCTCGTCGTGCACACCGAGTTGCATCGCCGTGATACCCATTTTAGTTGCTTCTTTAACTTGATCTTTCATAAGTGCGACAACTTTTGTCGAATCCCGTAGGATGGCAAAAACATCAACAAATGCCTTGCTCGCGTTTCTCTGTTCCTCTTTTAAAATCAATGCTCTGTCGATATCTTTTAGAACAGACTCAATGTCAGAGTCCACACATCTGATTTCTACCGCGGCAGCCATTTCGTTGTAAACAACAGATTCAACACACGCGCTCTTTGGTGACGTGGTTGATTTACGTTACTGATCATCTGTCCATCATCATATAAAGCCCGCCCTGACAATTTGATTGGTTCGACCAGCTTTGGGTCGAGCATAGTAGCAACTCAACGGTGAAACTCCAGACCGATCTTCCCGTTCCTCAAAATGTTGTGGGCGGGGCTAAGATCGGCTGGCACCCAGGCTACAGTAGTTCCATTCCGGTAGTAAAATACTTTTCTCGTTAGCTCCTCCTTTACCTACCTGCTGCATATTCAACAGAGAGGAAGAATTGGAGTAGCCCATAGGCTACCGACAGCAAAGAAGCGTATTTTATAGGCTAGATTTTTGAAGACCTATCCCTATGTATATTTTTATTTGTAGATATTTTTTTAACAGGCTGTATGCAGGTAAGCAAAAGCACAATGAAATAAGGCAACTTGATTTCAGGGGTTTACATAGGCTATTGTCCGGTTCAGTCAAAATTTACGTGATGAGCCTTCAGGTGCCGCTTGAGGTTCCCACCTAGTTTGTGGCCACATTTACCGTCGTCTCCCAATATGCATTCCGTTTTTATTTTTGATGGATTATACTGAAAGAATGTCCATAAATAATCTCGTCATTTCCGTTTCTTGGCGTCACCGCCACGGTCCTTCGAACTCACCACAGCCGCAGGTGTGTGTTGTTGTTGTTGTTTGAAATCTGGTGCGCGTGTGCGGCATGGCTGTAGCCGGGTGGTGGGCGTGAGTGAGACTGTCGCTGCGTCCCAAACCGAATAATTCCATACTATATAGTAGGCAAAAAGCACTACTTCTCGTATTCTTTGCCTACTATATAGTATGGAAGTAGGCGGTTTGGGACGCAGCGAGAGTTGACTCAAAACAAGGACAGGAAGCGGCAGCATTGCTGATACTTTTTAGCTAAAAACAGACAGATTTCACGCAAAATTGGCAGAAATGACATGAATTGTGAACGTCAGACTTATAATAATTTTCGTTCCGTCTCGTCTCGTCAACGAAAACTCGAAAGCGTCTAGTCATGTTTTCGTCACCTTAGAGACATTTTTAGCTAATCATCGTCGCGTTAGCGTCATAAAAAATAGATACGTCAACGAAATCATTTCGTTGTCGTCATCGTTGACGAAAACAACACTGGTCTGGTTTCATATTTGTCAGTCAACTTTTCAAAATACATTCGGGGCTAAACTCAAAACATTCAGGGCTGAAGCCCCGGGAAAATCGCCTGGCACTGCCCCTGACTCTCCCCACCTGATCGTGGGTTCACACCAACCACGTTTGAGGCGTCAAATTCACGTGTACCGTGCCTAGTTTGCCGCTTGAACAGTTTGAGTTCACTCGCTTCATTTGCACGTGAGAGCTGTACGTGAAATCTAGTCATCGAGACATTCACGCAGAAATTGGAAGGGGCTTCTGCGACTCCGCTCGCTTCCTGTTATCACGTTACTACTAGAGCAAGCTCCTGATTGGTTAACACCTCGAGACCTCCAGACGTGCGTCAACGCATCTTCACATTGACTCAACATTGAAATCACTGGTGTGAACGCAGCATTAGAATCAAGTGCATTCACACACAGACCACTTGATGATGTTTTTGATAAATTAATACAACCAACCATCATTGACAAAACAAAATGCATTTATTTGTGTTGTTTTAACACATCTTGTGTTGTCCTTTTTATTTATTTGAACACAAAATCAACATAAAAGGCCTATAAGCAGCATTGCTAAATGTGCTCACGCGCAAAGAGACTTTGTGTTTACGTGCTTTTTTAAGAGCACCTATTTCATTTCTAAAAAAAACGTTATTTTGTGTATTTGGTATAATACAACGTATTCGCGTGGTTTTCATTCTCTTCCTGAAACGCACAGATTTGAAAAGCTGTGTCCCTGATTGGCCAGCTAATCTGTACGTTGTGACTGGCCTGAATACCTTTGAAATCAGCCGGAAATATGACGCTCCTTACCATGTTTGAAAGATTCACCCACAATGCAATGCTGACAGTCTGTGAGTCCAAAGCAGGAGGAATTAAGTTAATGCCAGTCTTACATCACCAATCCCAAGAAGGAAACTGTTGCCTACAATCGTTGTACAAAAGTTGTAGTCCAAGAAAAGAGATTTACGTTGGGGTTTCTACCTTTCGCATATCGCTAACATGTATTAATACACACTGCGTTTATAAGTATGAGTGTGTGTCCATTTAAGTATGTATGTGGATCTGTGCCCTTCGGAAAACAGCTCACTTTAACATCATCTTGCGCTCAGATTGTTTAAAATGGCTTAAATGTACATATTTGCAAGGTTTAGAAACACGTGCAAATGATAAACTTTCTATATTAATAATTATTTATTTCTGAATGATGCGTGTTTGATCGATTATTATTAAAGAGATTATAATCATTTATGCGTGATTTCTTCGGCTTACACATAATAATTTTATGTCTCTTCTTACTGGTTGGGTCAGCTGTCAATATAAGTGGCCCAGGGCCACCCTTCCCCAAATGTAGTCTCCCCACGCTCTTAATGATGTGAGTGGCGTCGCTATAAACCTCTATAAATGGCTGTGTGGTATCAATTTAATGTGACGCCCTCAGCTGCGGCTGTTGTGGGCATACATTTTTTCTGTATTATCTTTGAAAAATGCTACATCCAATCTTTAACTTGTTTAACGCAGACCTAAGCTCCCTGTTTCCCTGCAAATAATTCTGCACTGTCATTCTGCTCTTAGTCTCTTAGCAGCTGTTTCTTTTTGTTCTCTGTATTCCTCCTCTTCCACAGCTGCTGGCTCTTCATAATGCCCTTTGCTCTTTTTCTGCATTTCCTGCTTCTGCTTGATCCCCATATCTCTGTTATTCTGCAACTTCTTGGACTTCCGAGTGAGAAAGCCATATGAGATGGACGAGTCTCATCCAGACAGGGCAAGGAGCCCATCTCATATGGCTTTCCTTTGGGAAGACAAAAGTATCTATATTGAAACAAATTATTATATGAGAATTCCCCATGCTTCCATCACAATGATAAAAATAATTCTAGTTCTGGGTGGGTTACACCTTGAAATATTTAAGTGCTTTATTTTGATCACATTGACTCAGCTTACTTTAGCTTAACTTGGCTTTCTTACTTTGCTCCAATGTTAATGCAGAGGAACATATGACTTCTCGTCTCGGGAACAGAACAAAATGAAAACACATAATCCTTTGCTTACTGAAGTTTATACACTTACCTGAATGAAAATGCCTGGAACCCAAAACATAGATACACATAATAAAGGCTAGATGGAGGTCGACGTCCAGAGCTGGCGGCCATCTTGTCACAGTCAGCTCGCTCACTCGTAACATTGTGTTTTAATGGTGCATGTACTTTTTAAATAACCATAACTGATTTTCAAACTGTTTGGTTTGTTATAAACGTCAGAGATGTATTTATGACTAATAATAATGTTCATGACACATGTTCAAGCATCCTGAAATATAGCCACGTTAATAATGTTTGTAGAAACCAAACCATTTGTAAACCATTTGCTTATATTAGGGCTGGGTATGGATTCAGATGTTCCAGATCGATTCGATTTCGATTCACAAGCTATCGATTCGATTCCGATTCTCGATTACATTTCGATTTCGGTTCTCATGTAGGTTTTTATACTCGATTCTCGATTCAACTCAATGAATATAGATTTAATACAAATACTATATTAATAAAAAAGAACAGTGAACAGCAGTTTACAAGTGGGTAATTAATAAAAAGAAATTAAAAGCCACAAGTCTTGCTTGCGAAATCTAAAATGCTTCCATTCCTCCGTTTAATGTTTGCGGAAATAAATATGGAAAAAAAAATCGATTCTGCTCTTTGAGAATGTATATATATATATATATATATATATATATACATATATATATATATATATATATATACATATACATATATATATATATATATACATATACATATATATATATATATATATATATATATATTTATATATATATATATATATATATATATATATATATATATATATATATATATATATATATATATATATATATATATATATACATATATATATATACATATATGCATACACATATACATATACATACATACATATACATATATATACATATACATATATACATATATACATATACATACATACATACATACATATACATATATATTATACATACACATACATACACATACATACATATGTACATATACATATCGGACCGATCCAATTCCGATATGTGCGTTAGCCGTGGTTGTTACGGACAAGCTATTAAAAGGGTATTGCTGCTTCATTACATCATGTAAACCTTTTTTATAAATGAACTACACAGATGTCATCTATGTGTTAATGTACACTTCAACTTGTACTTTGATGTGTTCGCTTTGCTGTTGCTGTGGAATCTGAATGCATTTAATGAGCTTAGTAATATAGTAAAATACAGTGCAGAGCCGAATCATGCCGCCGTTTTCATATGAGATTTAAATGAGACTAAAGCGATCACTAATTCGTTTACAGTTTGGGGAATAAATTACAATCTTTAGTGGGGCTGGGCAGAAATTTCGGAGGACAAAAGCCTACCTTAAGAGCTTATAATGCAATCTGTATTATTTGCAAAAAATTCTTACTGGCAAAGATCACTGTTCATGTCCAGGAGGGAGCTGTACGTGTTTGGCAGAAGAGAGGTTGCTGAGAACAGTGGAGACAGACAGTGGTGGGGTTTGTGTGGAGAAAAGCAGAGACTTTGGCTAAATTTTTGTGCGAATGATCTTTTCTGCACCACTGGTGTAACTAACGTTTCACTGTTTGTTTATTTCCTTGCGGCTTTGCTCTCATGTTAATGTACCACACTCACTCGCGGCGGCTCTGCTTGCTATATTTAACTTTCAGTGTTGAGCTACGCACGCATATGCAGTAATGCATGACATGATCCACTCTAAACTCAAATGGGGGGCACATTCATGCAGATGCAATAGTAAGGTTAACACTCTTCATGGGAATATACTGAAAAACACAAATGATTAAATGGAATATCCAATTAAACAAAATTTAGATAGGCTTCTGGAAATCTTGATGATTATCAAGGGCAAAAAGTGGCAGCTCACTATGTACACCCTTTTATACTTAGCCCCTGCAGAGAGCTGTGTATCTAGTTGGTTGGAGCTAACCTCTGAAGGGCTGCGAACCTCCAGAAACATGGTTTGAATACCTTTGTGACAGTACATAAAAAATATACAAAACTTGTACAGTTTTTCCGTTATGGTCCATTAACATGTTTACTTGAGGTATTTGCCCATTAAGGGGGTTATGAATGCCAGAGATTTTTGTCATTTTGACCATTTTTTCAAGACCACAGAACTGTTTTGTTGTGTCTGGTTATGAAAGAGATTAATTATTGAGATTAACTCGAAGCAGCACTCTTAAAATTTTTTTATCTGTTTCAACCCATGGGTGGGTCAAATATGGAAAACCCAAATGTTCTCTTAAAAAAAGTTCAGAAGTTACAAAATATGGAATACATGTATATCTGTTTTTACAGCTGCTCAGTCTCAGTAGATTTTGTCTTTAGATCCTCCTTAATTCACAATCCAGCTCCTTTAGTGTTGAGTCTAGTTGCCAGTTTTTTTAAGGGTCTTTTCAGTTCTTGACATCAGCAACATCAGTAATGCATGTTAAAATATTCACAAATTAATTTTTATCAAAACAAACGCAGCAGATATATTACTTGTTCATATGATATTTTCTCAGATGTATGACTTTTAGGATGTTCTTCTGTCATGTGGATGTCTAACAGCTAAATCCTAACTAAAACAAACATTTATTTTGTTTATATAATCCTAGGTCTTCACCATTCATTCTACCTACCTGGAAGGCGTTGTTGAATGCAACCAATGACTTAACAGCGGCAATCAAAAACCTACCTTATCTCACGGTAAGTCGTGTTATAGTCACAAAATATTTGATTCATTTATTTGTGTTATTAACACCATTTTCCGCTTCTTTCGTGCCATGAGCATGAATGTTTTTTTCATTTCACTCTGCACAATTTTCTATAAATAGTTTTTTTTGTCCGACTTTCTTTATCGTATCAATTTATATTTGTTTTTTATCTTTTTCCCCCCTATTTTTGTCTCTTGGGGTTAGAGTTGGTGTTTGGGTTAGGATGTCTTGAAGAACAATGTCGCACACCTGTAAGTTCCGGTTAGGTGCGTTGGATAAAGAGACAATAAAGTCCACCAAACATATATAAAAAAAGGGATATCCCGCACACTATTAACTTGCAAAATATTAAATTTTATTGCGACGTTTCGATCGTAAGATCTTCTTCAGGCATATGAACATGATTATGGTATCACAAAGTATTTCACTAGTTCGCCTGCGCATTCAGGTCTTAATGATTAATGGTAAACAAACTTGGCTTGCTGTCCTCGAAGGGAGCTCTGTACCTGAGCTCTGAACCTTCAGAGAGAGCGAACCTGAGGCTGGGGCTCGAGCCACAAGTTCAACCCCCTGCAACGGAACTGCAAAGAGGAAGAAAGAGAGAGTGAAGGAGGAGATGGGGAGGAGGAGGGATGTCGGAAAAGAAAGCAGCTGGACAGGAAGGCCTGAAGGCTGCCTTATATACGCCCATGATGATGATGATTGACAGGCCTGAATGTTTAGGCTCCTCCCGAACCTACGTTTAGAACTGCATTTAAAAATTCATAGACCAATCACATGAGACAATAGTCACCGACTAATCACAGTATCGGACCTTCAATGACCAATCACATTTGTCTACAATTCTTTTCATCACATCAACAACCTCAATATCATACACAAATCAGAAACAGTCTATAATGACAAAAGAAAAACATAAAAAACAGTACATACTGCATGACAATTTTGAATAAATAAGCATAATGCAAAATTCCATCAACAATTTTAAAAATACCTTTTTTTCAAGATTATAACATCACATTGAAAAGGGCTTCATCATTTAAACCAAGAGGCGATAATGTTTGTAGAGTGAAAATCCAAAATAATTCACGTCTCTGTAGGAGCATGTCAATGTCTCCGCCTCTCGGTGGCATAATCACTTTTTCTATCCCACAAAAGCTTAGAGAAGAGACATCATGACTCATGGCCATAAAGTGTGCCGTAACCGGATAGTTAATGTCTTTTCTTCGAATAGAGCTCTTGTGTTCACTAATTCTTTTTTTCAATTGGCGCATAGTTTTACCAACATAGCCTAAACCACACGGACAACGAATTAAATACATCACATGTGTAAAGGCACAAATCTTATTTAATTCGGTCTATTTTCACAAAACATTGGCATCTTTTGTCATCTGATCCTGAGCTTAGTTCTATTTTCCTTAACCCTCTTCTGATAGTGTACAAACGAGCAAAAAAATGTAAAAGATCATCAAGTACATGCCCGTTTTCAGAGTTGCACACACAGTCTTTCACAGAGAACTATTAGTCCATTACAAAATGGAAATTACCGGTGTGGTAATTGTGCCCAGTGCAATAACACGAAAAAAATGTCATTCTTTTGTCACCCTTGAACTGGGAAAAAAATCCACATTAATTCAGTGATAGTTTGTGCCTCTACACATGTGGTGTATTTAATTCGTTGTCCGTGTGGTTTAGGCTATGTTGGTAAAACTACGCGCCAATTGAAAAAAAGAATTAGTGAACACAAGAGCTCTATTCAAAGAAAAGACATTACCTATCCGGTTACGGCACACTTTATGGCTAATTTTCATTGTTTACACTATTGTCTTACCTGGTTCTCATCCGTGACAGTAAACACCGAAATATCTGAAACTGCTGACAATTTGTACAGACTGACCGTTGATGGAGATTGGGCAGTGAGGGGTGAGATTTTTTTACTGGGTGTCAATAATAATTTCCTTTGTTTTCATGATGTTGAGGAGGAGACGATTGTTTATACACAACTTGGTAAAATAGGCAACAGATTGGTGATGTGCATCAGCTGATTCCGTGCCAGTAAGAAGGGCGAGTAGCTGTGTCATCTAAATATATACAGTGTGTATAAAAAGGGGCTGAGGACACAGCCCTGACGGGCTCCAGTATTGACAGTAATAGTGGATGTTGTTATGTTGCTGTAATCTGTCACTAAGGAAATTGTGAATCAGGCAAATTAATAGAGGTGGTACATGGAGATTGTTAAGTTTAGTTATCATGATGTGGCATTGAATCGTATTGAATGCAGAGCTAAAGTCTATGAATAGAATCCTGGCATAATGGCTAGGAGTCCATATGTTGAAGAAGACATGCAACGGCATCCTCTGTTCCCATTTTGGCCTTGTGAGCAAACTGGTAAGGACCAGTTGTGGCAGACGACCGGAAGAATTATATTCAGTACCAGTTTCTTAAGGCATTTTGCTATTATAGAATAAGTGCTACTGGTCTGTAATGATTCAGTTCAGATGGGCATGGTTTCTTGGGAAAAGGGACAATGGTGGCTGTTTTCCAGAGAGAAGGGACTGTTGCTGTTATTAGTGACTCAACAAAAACATCACACTAATCCACAGCATTTTCCTGAGGTAGATACTATTGGACATGGTGGTAATTGAAACGTAGATGGCTTAGACAAAAGAAAGAAACAAACAAACACGACGACGACCCGACACCAACTTGACTCATGGGAAGGTACAAACTGTGTTGTCGCAGCAGAACATGTACATGCGCCAAACCCTGCGCATGTGAATGCGCCATTCACACACATGAGAATGCGTCAGCATTGTTCAAGGCTTAGGATATTAACACTCTGGGGTCGACGGTGGCGCGGGCGCCGCAAACTCTTTATTTTTCAATCACTCCGCAAAGAGACTTAAATTACTCTGCTGATTTTTGACATACAGATATGATTTATACATCATTTCAAACGTTAAAGTGTCTAGTTTTTTTCTGTCCACTCCCAATAAAAACAGAATGTTGTGCTTTTCGCAAAATTAAGAAAATAAACATGATGCACGTTCTGTTCTCTCTCCCTCAGTGAAGTCCTTTCAGAAACGCGTCAGAAAAATAAACTGTAACTTAACGAATACTTGGTGTAGAAACAAAAGATAAATGTCTACATAATGCTTGGAATGTCTCCTTTTAAATGATATAAGTGAAATTGAAAACAGATATTGTCATTCGGTGTAAACTGTATGAGAAGGAGGAGAAGTACCGTATTTCGCCAGTTACCTCATTATCTGTAATGAGATCGGATCGCCACACCCCCGCGCCATTGAAGTGAATGAGCAGAAACATCCATATGCATGACTCGTGCCTCCTGCAGTCAATGGATATGCAATCCACAATCCAGTCTCTCCATTCCTTGTTGTTCCATCCGATTGCACCAAACATGACATAAATCCTTATTTCCTTGCGTATGTGTGTCAGTATCTCCAGACGCGAGTGTTTTCTTTGTTCTTCCGTCAAACAGTTCACGCGATTGGAACACACATACACAAACACGCGAGTCAGGAAACTCGACGCGCTTTTTGGTATTCTTATATAATGCGCGATTCCAAACAGTACAATCCTTATTTAGTTGCGTCTAAGCGCATATCTCCGCACAGCAAGTTTATTAAACACAGGATCACTCGCGTGTGCACACATTCACTGCTTTCATGATCAACACGTGAGGTAATGGCGGCGGTTGTAAACAAACATTGATACGTTTACCACGCGTGTCCCTTGTTGTGTTTCTACTATAATGATTACAAATACACAAATAAGAGTCCAGACAACGATAGGCAGTTGTTCTTTTGAGCTTTTTACTGCATAAAAGTAAACCTCTCGCTGGCCAACCAAACACTAACCCTGGGTTGAAGTGCGTTCATGTTAAGATGGCCAAACAGTATCTTTACCATGATTAAGCTACTATGGTTTTTAAAAGGTAACTTATACTTGTGAAATTAATAGAAAATATTTCAATAGAAATATATATAAATATATATAATGTGTGTGTGTATTTACATTATATTGAAAAGTAAACCTTATCATGGTTTTACTACAGAGAAAGTTATTCCTGTTGAACATCCACACAAGGCTCATTATGTGGCTCATTATTCAACTCTTTTGTCTCTCAGCTGTCAATCACTGATTATTCAGGAGCTTTCCCGCCTCCATGCATACAGCCTTTCCCAAGCAAAAGTGTCTTAGAAATTTTAAATCAATATCTTGCTTTATGTGATTGAGTAGGCCATATGATTTTCACATCATTTTGAAGAAAAAACTCTAGACTACTAGATCCAGTTTGGAAAGTCTTGGGAAAACATGTTTAGAATGAGTTTTGTGGAGTTATATCAGTGACTTAAAAATTTTGCTTTTTCAAAAACCACGCATAAACATTTTTCTCTCAAAAATACAAACATGTACATACATGTTGATTATATGATATTGTAGCCCAGTTTGTGATGAACACAGTGTTATGAGACTTTTGCCATTAATATGTTTTTAAGCAACTGAAAAAAGCACAAATGTCAGTGCATGTCAAAACTTCCCAAGGGCCCTAAAAACCCCTTAGACCCCAGAGGGTTAATTTATAACCTAACCCTACTTTAAACTTTTCCACAAATTTATCCTTGACCTGTCTGGTGTGTTCTTTGCTGTACTGAGATTAAATTACACGCAGGTGCACTTAATTTACTAATTATGTGACTTTTGAAGGCAGTTGGTTTCACAGGATTTTAGTTAGGGGAATCAGAGTAAAGGGGGCTGAATACAAATTAGGGATGCTAAACAATTAATTGCGATTAATCGTTAGCAGAATAAAAGTTTTTGTTTACATCACATATGTGTGTAAACTGTGTATAATAAATATGTATATATATATAAATATGAACACATTCATGTATAATTTTAAGAATTTTTTTTATATATTAAGTATTTATATTTATATATAATATAAATTATACATAAATATACAAATGTATATACACATGTAAACATTTCTAAAACATATACATGCATGTGTGTACATTTATTTATACAAAGTTATTATACACAGTTCACACACATATATGATGTGAACAAAAACTTTTATTCTGCTAACGATTAATCGCGATTAATCGTTAAGCATCCCTAATACAAATGCACGCCACACCTTTCAGATATTTATTTGTAAAAAAAAAATGGATACCATTAATCATTTTCATTCCACTTCATAATTATGTGCCACTTTGTTTCTAGAGTGACATGAGTTTATATGCTTTCATGCAGAGTCGTATAATAATAGAGTTACGACACTCACATAGACGTCCGTTGTAAGAATGGAATGCGGAAGTAACAGCGTTTCATGTAGTGACCGGTAGTGACGCATAGTTCCAAACGCAGCACTGAAGCCCATTCATTTCAATGGCACCTGCTGGTAAATCGATGAAATTACCGTTTCTCTTTACATTTTCGGACATTTCATTAATATAGTCAACAGTGATATTTTATGAACTCTGCTGTAGGTAATGATTATCGTTAATAATAACTAGTAAAATTTTTATATTTTAATGAGTTGTGTATAATGTGTGAATAATATAGATTTAATGGTTTAATATGTTATTACTGGTGGCCATCTACTTTATACTTATCTTATTTATATATTACGAGTAACACTAGGGGGCAACAGCGACAAGCTAAATGCCTTATAAGAAAGTCACACTGCTTCACAATGCTGCTATGTGTTTCATTGTGTTTGGTAAGTAATACGAGTGATGTATCCTCGAAAATCATGTATGATTATATTAACATTTAATGTGAATTTAAAATATGAATTTAGTGTGTTTCTGTTATGCTTCACTGTTACAAATAACCGCGTTGGCGATCTTTTTTGTGATTTTAATATAGTAAAAGTGTAGGTATTATGTTTTTAGCAGATTGATACCTATTTATATAGCCATATTTTGCTACAAAAATAAAAGATAAACTGTTTTGCTGTAGTTGGTATAGATAACCACAGTTATATTTGGGTCACAATTAACTGTTTCCCTTTCAATACGGTTCACTTCGCATTGCGTCAGTTAGCTGACGCTATGGGGGAAACTCCTGTTTACTCCGTGACTGAAGCCTATTGGTTAACGTCTGTACAAAGTACAGACCAATGACGTTTGAACCCGCGCGCGGGAGGAACGCGTCCTTATATAAGCGCGGTTCAATCGTCAGGAGCTCATATTATTTCTCCTTCAGCGCGAACCTCTCCCTGCTCCGAAGAAAAAGAAGAAGCCTTACCTCGCCGTTGACAAAAGCCCTGCAGCGGAGTCCAGGCCTAGCGTCTTCTCCTGCCGTTTTCCGGCTGAGAACCGAAGATAGCAGAGTCCAGGTCTAGCGTCTTCCCCTGCCGCTTTCCGGCCGAGAACCGAAGATAGCCTTCGCTTGCCGTGGTACGAGCCCTGTGCAGCGGACACACGCCTGACGAGGTCTCCCCTGCGGCCGCCCGGTAAGATCAATACTTTTAATAAAGCTATACGCTAAAAGAGCAGGCGCTGTTGTAATAGCGTCCAGCACAGCGGCTCGGTGAGCCTCTCTGCTATGAATTTCCTCCGAGCGCGTTACCGGTCTGGCACCTCCCACGCCGGGACCGCGCTTATGCTTTGGTTGTCTTATCCATGTTTCGTGCTCCCCCTGCTGTTCCTCTCTCGCCGGGATGAACACACGGCGAGCCATGAGACTAGATGGATGCATAGACAAGCACACACGGACTAACCCCCCCCTGTGTTCTGTCACACCGCAACCGTTCATGCTTACAGAGTCCCTTCGCTCCTCTCACATTCAGTGGCGAGATCTCTGGCACATATATTAATCCCCCGAGTGCATCGGGTGATACCGTCACGACGCATGGCTGTTCTGTCTGTGTTGCTGCTCCCCTCTGCCGTTCCTCTCTTGTTGAGATGAACAAGCGGGGAACCGTAGACCTGGATAGATGCATACGACAAGCAAACACGGGCGGTCTGCCCCTGTCTCTGTCATAGCACAGCCACTCGTGCTCCACGCTCGCGGAGTCCCTCGCTCCTTTCCCCACAGTGGTGAGGTCTCTTAACGGCTTAGCTAGCACGCGGTATTACGGCTCGCTGCCTCTAAATGCAGCTGTCCAGTGTTCAACGATTACAGAGCTTCATGCCCCTCCCCTCCTGGAGCGGCGCGATCTCATTCGTCTGCTTGATAGGGCCGATTCGCCGCTATTGGAGCACCAAGAACACTCATTATAAGAGAGCTTCATGCCCCTCCCCTCCTGGAGCGGCACGATCTCATTCGTCTGCTCGATAAGGCGGACACGCCTCTATTGGAGCGCTAAAACACTTATTATAGAGCTTTACTGGCCTGAGCCGATCTCACTTCAGATAGCTCATTTTTCGTCTGCCTGGTAATTTCTCTCTGGTTTAGACGGAATCAGAGGCAGAACGAATTTGTTTATAATATACTGAGGCCCGAATACCTCCCTTTATTCAGTCCCGTCCTATATCAGTGCGCTGAATATTGGTACATTCTTATATATATACCCGGTTTTTCTGCCCTTTTAATAAACGGCAAAACCGCGGGCCTCACGGCAGACTTCCTCTCTGCGATGGGTTCAGTCTGACATTAACCACCTAGACATACTACCCTGCTCCGTGAGCCGTTCGGTCACCGTCACTACTGAGGCTTGTGCACCTGAACGGCTGAGCTCTGGTCTCCGCAGCACAGCTGCATCAACAGAGAACGAAACTGTCTGGGAAAAAGGGGTTATGTCGCGCCTCGGCTGGACTGCCCTGAAATGTTTTCTGTGTGCTGTTTATCCAAACATACTGTGTAATACTGTCGGCTATGCGACCTCACTATAGTGGCGAACGGTATTTGATTCCTCTAAAAAGAGTAATTTCCGTGCTTACTATACTGTGTATTGACACCCACGGTTGTACGGTGTCTCTAAACACTTTATCGCCTTACTGACAAGCAATCAGTAATACGCACACACGGCCCGCTGTCCATAATTCTATCGACGCTAGCCGAAAAAACCCCGGTTTGGCCATATACTGTGTATTGACACCCCACGACTGTACGGTGTCTCTAACACCTTTCTGCCAAATTCGCTCGCAGCCCACCTCGGTTTCTCCGCTACGATGCTGATGGCGCAAACGAGCACGGTCTTACGACTGTTATTCTCTCTTCCTAGAGAAAGGACAGCCTCAGACTTTTGCATGGCTCCAAGCGTTTGAATCGCGCCCTCTCCGGACGGCCACTCAAAGGCTTACAGCCAAGCGGTTTATGACGTTTTTCGGCCATATAGCTGATTTATATTAGCGGATCCGAAGACGCTCACACCTCCGCTCCAATACTCGGAGATATTAAGGGTAATATCAACCTCAAGTGAGCTTGCTACCCGCCACAATAAGTTTCAAAGCTTAAAGCGCGCGCACAGTCAGACGCGCGCGGCATCTCGTTTAAGACGGGCGCACGTACCCCTCTAACGAGCCTCAGAAAGCTGAATATCGTGGCATTCTGTTCATAAGTCCACTTCAGTTTGACTAAGCAAAGGTCCCGCCCCGAGCTGACGGCCGGGAAGCTTGCTTAAGTTACACACTGCTGCATGAAGTGCTGTCATTACGAGCTAGCCCAGCATTTGCTGTGGGTTGAACACGCTTTACGACGGCAATCAGCCTTCGGCGCGTGGAACACCGTTTGTCTCATATAAATCACCTTGTACTGTGAATACGTTACATTAAGAGGATGATTTAGCACTGCAGCACGCTCGACCGTGTTATTGTGATAATGCGGTCGGGCAATCTACGGTGGTTTCATTATTTACCGAACCAGACTGAGATCTCGCCCCCTGAACAAGCTGACGAGTCATCTCCTTTATAAACTCATTGCATCGCTTTATAAGCTATGTTCAATCAGAGTGATACGCATCTCATGCTTAAACTACCAATATTAACCCATTACGATGGGCGTGCGGAGATGGCATCCGTGGGACACGACCTACATTACGTGCCTTATGACACATTGACACAAGCTGCTAGGACCCCTTTCACGAGGCGTCCTTATGCAAAGTCTGATCCATTCTGTCTAGTGACATTTGAAAGTCAATACCCCCCGCGAATCGTGGGTGGAACACTTTTCTCCTCACTACAGAGGCACGGCGGCTCTCTCCCCTACCTATATCTATGTGGCCGTGATAACAGCGAACCACGCTTTTACGACCGACCATTCATTTAATTCACAAGCCTGTCATCTCTCAGATGCGGACGGCGGCGGTAACAGCGAACCATGCTTTTACGGCTGGCCATTCACTTTATTCATAAGCCTGTCATTTCTCAGATGTGGACGGTGCCCGAGGCACAGCGCTCTGGAACTGTCCAAGGTCCTGGATGACAGATACGTCTGACGTACATCAGACGATCAGCTGTTCATCTGCGTCACAGATCACTCACTAGAGCACCTGTCAATACAGGCTATTTATGGATCGTTGACGTTATCACCTCCCGTGACAATTATGCTCACTTGTCTTAGAGCATGGGCATGGTAGAGGTTTCTCATTTGACAATTGTGACACGACCGGCTGGTCCCCGCCGTCCAAGTTGTCAGTTTACAGCTTCGACATCCCTGCTTCGCGCACTACTGAGGTTTGTTGCATTAAAGGTGCGCCCATTAGCTCACCTGTATGCACAATATGGTTTTTAATTATATGCGTCCACCGTGCGCTTAGAGAAGCTCACATGTACACGCTATAACATTTTGGTATACAATAAGATGCGCTTGGGAAAGCTCACCTGTATACACAGCTGTGTTATGCTTTGTGACACATACATTGTTGTTCATCTGTGTACGTTCACGGTGCGTTGGGTGCCCACCGTTACGTTCATCAATCATATCTGTACACATTCACGGCGCGTTCTGTGCACTGATTTATCTATACGCATTCACGGTGCACTGAAGAGTTCACCCGTGTGCGCACAATTTATTATCAGAACACATGACGGCGCGCTCGAGAATCTTGCCGGCCTGTGCATTATAACACTCTGATATGCATTCACGATGTATTCAAGTGTTCACCTGTGCCCGTGCAATTTATAGTCAATACACATTTATGGCGCGCTTGGAAAGCTCACCGATCTGTGCACTATAATACTACCTACATGCATCCCGATGCGCTCGAGGGTGCACCTGGGTTCACACTATTGTGGTATCTGTATAATCCCACGCTACGAACCGTTCTGCCGCATATTATAGTCAGATCGGCCGTTCGTGAGCTTCGCAGATCACTCACTACGTATGTCTGTTGCTAACAGTGGTTATTTAGATGGATCGTTGAAACCATCGCACTGGCTCACGCCCCTCTATGAGCTATGTCCTATATAGAGCCCACTCTGTGCGAGTTTGGCTTCTTCATGAACTTGGTCTACAGGGGTATCTATATCTATATTTGATATCTGCTACGCGGCCGGCTGGTCTTCGCCATCTACGTTGTCAGATTGTACAGCTTAGACGTCCCTGCCCTACGAGCGCTGGTTCTCTCGGCTCAATCATGCACGCTCATGCGTTTTATGTGTACACCACGGTGCGCTCAGCGAGCTCACCAACGTGACTCTGAATTTACTTATCTCGCACAGCCGCGGCGCGCTCGGTACCTCGCCGTCTTGTGCTATGTTATGTGCCCCCGGTGCGTTTAAAACCCCACCGTGTGCGCGTCAACAATTTATATGGTGCTTACACATTTGCTTTTAAAGCTGTGAATATGCCGGGTATAGGGCCACACGCAGTGTCTCTCCGGTAAGGCACTTCAGTACGTTGTGTATGCACGGCGTGATGGGATTACGTTCCCCCATAGCGTCAGCTAACTGACGCAATGCGAAGTGAACCGTATTGAAAGGGAACGCTTAGGTTACTCACGTAACCCCGGTTCCCTGAAATAACGGGAACGAAGCATTGCGTCTCTTGCCGTGCTACAAACGTCTACGCAGCGAGTGTTATTCGGCTGCGCGCTTCAGTCGAATAATATGAGCTCCTGACGATTGAACCGCGCTTATATAAGGACGCGTTCCTCCCGCGCGCGGGTTCAAACGTCATTGGTCTGTACTTTGTACAGACGTTAACCAATAGGCTTCAGTCACGGAGTAAACAGGAGTTTCCCCCATAGCGTCAGCTAACTGACGCAATGCTTCGTTCCCGTTATTTCAGGGAACCGGGGTTACGTGAGTAACCTAAGCGTTATCTTTATTAACTGATTTACTGTATTTCCATCACTCCCTAGTAAAAAAAAACCGTTATAAACATAGTAAGTATAGTGATCAATTCCCATTACAAGCTAATATTTACCTAAAATAGCTGAAAACCTATGCAAACAGATTGACAGCCCTGCTTGGTTTGGAACTGTAGAACGTTACATGAATCACGTGACCGCGCGGCGGCGAGATCAAAGCGTTTCGTAACTCTGTTATTATACGACTCTGCTTTCATGCATATGTTTGTAAAAAATGGAAAATGTAATAAAAAAAAACCCATAATTCCTTCAAAACATCACAATCAGCAATTTACTGAGTAATATACCATTAAACAATTCTTTAAAGATTTTTTAAACCTCATTTACTTGTTAAAAACATGTAATATCTAATGGTAATTCATTCCATATTTTCATTCCTCTATACAGTCTGTTGCTTGGAATTAGTTTTTGAAACAGGAAGCAAAAAATATCCCTTTAATGCAGGAGTGGGGAACCCTGGGTCCCGGAGGGCCACTGTCCTTCAGAGTTTAGTTCCAACCCTAATCAGACACACCTGAATTTCATTTCCAAGTAATCCTGAAGACTTTAATTTTATTTTTCAGGTGTGTTTAATTAGGGTTGGAACTAAACTCTGCAGGACAGTGGCCCTCCAGGATCAGGGTTCCCCACCCCTGGTTTAATGCATGCCTTGTGTTAAAATCATGACTAACATTACTATACAAGAGTTTAGAGTACAATACACTTGGATCTATTGATACTGAAATGTTTCTTATAAAACATAGCAGAGAAACCATACCCTGTCCTTCACCATTAGCCAACCTAAATCTTTGGGCATTCTTATACAGTAATATTAACCCTTATCTTACATTTCAAAATTAGTCGTGCAGCTCTATTCTGTACTAACTGTAATTTTTTTACTAACTGTAAGTCTTTGCTTGACACAGTTGACCATACCACTGCTCTGTAGTCTAAATGAGTAAGAACCATTGTTTGCACAACTAGAAAGATACAATACTGAGGTAAAAATTTTGCACATCTCTTAATAACTGATAGGCCTCTTCCCATAGCTATTACCATATTTATCTGTTTCGACCACTTTAGTCTACTGTCTAGAATAACTTCAAGAAGTCTAACTTCCTATACCTGTTCTATATGCACACCCTTTACAGACAAATTCAAATCGCCCATCAAAAAAATTTCATTTCCAGTATCACATAAATCATCAATCATATCACACAATTCACTTAAGTAAAAACTATTTGCAAATGGTGGTCTGTAGCAACATCCAATAAATAATGATTTAACAAATGGTAACTGTACTTGTAGCCACAAAGCCTCTTCATCTGTACGCATTAAATCTTGTCTTATCTATACAGGAATATGAAATATACTTTGAATGTATGGCCACCCCTCCACCATATTTATTTTTATCTTTCCTGTAAATATTATAACCATTTATATGTACAACATCATCTGAAAATGTTTGATAAAGATGTGTTTCTGTTACTGCTAAAACATGAATTTTATTTGTAGTTAAGACATCAGATATTTCAACAAGTTTATTCCTAAGACTACAAATCTAAACATGAGCTAATTTTAATCCTTTCCTTGGTAACTTGATTGATACTGACATAATTTATAAAATATGAAACAAAAAGGAAAGGTGTACCATACATTTTCCTGCTTTTTTGTCCTTTGCCAATCACACCCCTGCTTCATCCAATTTCTGTATCAAGATTAAGGATGCAAAATAGCCTATTTTGATTTCCCTCTTTCATGTTTAACTTTGGATGATGGATGTGTGATTAACTTATCATAATGAAGATAAGCTCTTTCCTCCTTAAACAGACATTTTTCATTTGTGCCTTTGATGTATGCTTCTTTATCTTTATACTTAAGAAATTAATCCCAATGGGTCTAGATGGATTAGAATTTCCATTTTTCATCCTTCCTATTCTATGTGCTTTCTCCGAGGTAATTTTAGTTTGATAAAGCTGTAGTTTCTCTTGAATCATTTGTTTTACTTCCACCACTATATTATTCTGCTTACACTGACCTTTCAAATAATTGGCTTTAGCATCTAATATCAAAAGAGATTAAGCCAATTTATGTATGTCATTTGTATTTGTATTTGATTTACATTCAGTTGAGCATTCTCTACAGTTAACTTTTAATTCATCCACCTCCTTCTAATTGCCACTTCCGATACCAATGCCACTATTTGCCGATTCCAATATCAATCTGATATTTTCATTTTATTCTTGAACTAATACTACTACTTCTAATAATAATGTAAAATAAATGGAAGCACTTTGCTCAATTAGCCACCTTAAAACATCTCACTTAAACAAATACTTCTCCAGAATACAGTCCTTAACAACAGTTGATTGTGAAAGACTGCCACCCTTTATTCAAACACTACAAAATCAAATAAACATAAATGAATAAATAAAAATTTAGGTACTTCAGTACTTAAAGGTCCCATTCTTTCTTTGTTTTTGAAGCTTTGATTGTGTTTACAGTGCGCAATATATCGTGTTCATGTTTCAAATGTAAAAAAAAAACTTGGTATTTTTCCCACAATTTACTATAATCTGTTTACCGCTGTTTTCACTGTCCTAAATACGGGCTGATGTCTTCCTTGTTCTGTGAAATCCCTCCTTCAGAAATTCATAACGTGTTCTGATTGTGTAGTTTGTTCAGTGTGTTGTGATTCGAAATCAGCTTAGCTTAGCTAGAGCCGTTTAAGCTTAGCTGATGACTGACGTATTCCAGTGGGCGGAGTTTAGTCAAAAAACTGCTTTAGTGACGTCATTAAAGCAGGAAGTAGAGGACTGTTACCCAACCCGGCCGTTCGCTGTAGGCTTTGAAAGTGAACCAGGCGTTATCTTATTACAAGTAGTATTTCATGCTCTAACAGCAACATTACACACTAACTAAAGTTTGAAAAATGGGATCAGGAAGAACGTGACCTTTAAAGCGACCAACAGGTTTAAAGTTAAAACAGCAGCATTCCGTATTGTAAACAAATAAATACAAAACTATCCCTCACAGTGCAGCTATGTGAAATTCACAGTAGTAATAACAAAAAGGCACTGAAAGACATATGTATACTGTAACATTCCAAATAAATAACAAAACACTGACAAACAGTTTAAACCTTACCTTGAACTTAAAGGGGTGGTTTCCCGGACAGGGATTAGCTTAAACCAGGACTAGGCCTTAGTTTAATTATGAAATATAACTAGTTTTAACAAACATGCTTTACTTAAAACATCACTTGTGTGCATTTTGAAACAAAACAAATGGCACTGATGTATTTTAAGATATGTCAGAGCGACTTATTTTCAGTTTGGACAGCACTTACATTTATTTTAACCTAGGACTAGTCTAATCCCTGTCCGGGAAACCGCCCCAAACAGTTTAAACCTTAACCTTGACCTCACTGACCTAGCTGCTTTATTTTTAACAATTATAAAAATAAAAAATCACTTTCACAGGTGCCATTTCTCTGTAACAAAGCTCTTGAAAATGTTTTACGTATTTATGCTCGTAAGAAGAGTGGCGTCTGCGCCTAACGTCCAATATAAAATAATGTGCTCGGTTTGTAGCTCCAAGATGAAATAGTATAATAATAGCATAGAAACCGCATTATCAAGTACAGATACTGTATTAAAGTACAGAAAAAATACAACAGGCCATGACTAACAAAACAAGACAAAAGTTTCGGGCCTAGCCCATCATCAGTGTTTTCAAAGTTTGTGACACTGAGACTTTGGTACTTTAATACAGTCTCTGTACTTCAGGGGTCTCAAACTCAAATTGGCTTGGGGCCATTTCTGAGATTGACATTTAATCGGAGGGCCGCAGAGCTATTTTAAGGTTAAAAAAGTACAATATTTCTGTAAATTGACTGTTAAAATTCTATTATTTAATGTATAATAAAAGCAGTGGTTTTTATCTTTTAAATATACATTATTTTATATAAGTAAATCATTTCTTAACCTTCTCTTTAATAACTAAGGTCTATTAAAACCTTGCACTAAACTAACAAATAAAATTTCTGTATACATTTATAAACTATTATAAAAAATTAGCATCAGTAAGTGTTTGTGTTTTGATTTATTTTGGATTTTTTACAGTCATAGTATTGACTTTATTATGTTCCATCTTTGTTATTCCACAGTTTTAATGAATTTGCTATTATATGTGGAAAAATATGAATAAGTGAAAGTGATCCTAAAAATTCTGAATGGGTAGTAAATGTTACATAAGCTAGTTAAACAGAACAGAAAAAAAATTATAATACTGCTAGGTGTAATTGCATAGCGAGCTACATAATAATATATTATACTTCATTAATATATAGCAGTATACATACTTTTATCCTCTGTATGTTTCTCCTCATCTTTCCTCTTTTAACCTGGGCACTTTGATGGCAATTTTTCTTATCTGCAGTTTATGTGTTGCATTACATCTACAACTCTGCCTCATATTATGCGGTGTCTCCATTAGAAGCTGTGACTTGTTGATGTGAGCCCCACCGCAACTCTTCTCTGAGTAACAGCTGATATTCACCCGGAAGTAACAAATCTTCTCTGGACAAACACTACAAAGTCCCGACCAGATTAACTGATTGCATGGTGACAATGATATGATTGACGCGAGGTTCAGATGAGGAATTGAAGTCCGATCACGCATTCCGTTATCCTCGCAATCACGGAGCGCGCCTCATGGGTGCGTAGCAACGGGTGACGCGACCAATGCCACGGAACGCAACTTCCGCTCCCGAGCACTTTAGAAAGTAAGAAGCGCCTTGACTCGTTTAAACGTGCGTTGTTAGATGCGACATGTAAACGAACCCTTAAACGCTTACATTAAAAATGAAATGAATATGAAACAAAGTGAATAAAAATCTTTCTGCGGGCCAGATTATGTTATATTGTTGAAAGGTGCCGCTGGCCGCAGAGAGGGGGAGGGCGGGCCGCAAATGGCCCGCGGGCCGGGAGTTTGAGACCACTGCTGTACTTGATTCAGTCTCTGAGTGCAGTCTCTATGCTACTATTACGTATTTATGCTCACATAACCATAAGGGCCAGATTCTTCTTTTGGAAGATTAGCGGAGCGGTCTCCGACATCAGCCTGCTACTTCTTTCATCAATAATATTTGAGGTTATGCGGGGAGCACAGATAAACTTAGCTGGGGTGGCTGCCAGGAAGGGTAGTCGAGGTTGGTTGTTCGACCGTGGAACATTTGCCTCACTGAGGTAGGTCTCCACTTGAATTTCTGCACTTGTGGTTACAATATCTTAGGAACAGGTAATACTTGGCTTTCCTCCAGGAAGTACGCTGCTGGTACTTGTGCCTAACACCTCCATCCGTGGAGTTTTGTCTGCTGACTCAGGGGCTTTGTTACTCTCTCTTTCCTCTCTCTCTCTCTCTCTCTCTCTCTCTCTCTCTCTCTCTCTCTCTCTCTCTTTCTCTCCCACACACACAGTTAAATCAGATAAGGCTAAAAAAAGTTCCCTTACCTGCAACCAGATTCCACGTCATTAAAACTTCTGATGACTGTGTCAAGGAGGGTACTTTTCATTGCCTTAATCTCCTGATCAGCCTCGTTTTTTCCAACTGAGAACACCTTTCATGACACACACAATGGGGATGACATCAGTCACAGATGCGGAGGAGGCACTCACCAACCTTGTCATCTCCTCAAAAGGGGCCAGAACCGTGGGAATCTTCTCCAACCGCCCCCACTGGTTTGCTGTCAGTGTGGGTGGCAGGTCGAATTTAGCTGTTTATGCAGATAGAGGCCGTTTTTGCGCAATGAGACAATCATGTACTGGGTGCTGTTCCATCTTAGTTCGCACGTCCTGCTGCAGACGCTTAGGTGGCGTATTTAGCTCTACTTGAATGTTTTCTAAGTAAGGGATAATGTAGAGGCAGCCGGTAGTTATTGGGAAATAAGCCCCTACAGTGTGATCAGGACCCGACGCGAAGCGGAGGGTCTTGTATCACACTGAAGGGGCTTATTTCCCAATAACTACCGGCTGCCTCTACATTATCCCGCTTATTACACCGCTACTTGCCACATAAGAAAAAAAACTGGACATGAATATGAATTTGAAACATTTTATTGGCATATTTGTTTTAAATTAACATTTTTATCCTTCCGCGAAATTTTGCACAGATGCATAAAATGATCGTAATACCTTATTAAGATCCTCTGCTTCATACTTGTCTCCATTTTTCCTCTTTTAGCCAGTCTTTGAGAAGTTTTAATGCCCATTCTGTATTTTTTTGTGTGTTGGCTTCGTAGCTGTCATGCTCTATTTTGTCAAGTTCAGTCTCAGTAAGCTCTCTGTGTCTTGTCGTGGTTGTCGAGTGTTTGTCACAAGATGGCGCCAAACAGACAGTAATCTTTATTGATCTTAATTGGCGCGGAGCGATTTTACTCGTGCAAGTAGTCCGGCTATGCGTTATTATTTTGGAACGGTTATTATTTGAAAAGAACGAACCTGCAAATGTCTCAACTGACCAATCAGAATCAAGCATTCCAGAGAGCCGTGTAATAACTGTGAATAGGCAAGCGGTGAGTGCTTAAAGTGGCCTACAATTTTTCTAACATTGGCCAATGCGTCACTTACACTGCGCTTCGAAAACAGTCCCTTGTGTACAATTAGCTGTTGTGTGTTTGTGAAGCAACCTAAACTTGCCACGCCAAGTTGATCTATGGCCTTCTTCATGTTTTTGCATTGTCCCTTAAAACTACAGTACATGGACTTTGTTTTATTAATCTTCCATTCACGCAATATCTCCTCAAAGGCTGCCGCAACAGAATCCCCTGTGTGCGACTCACATAACTCTTGGGTATGCAACACAGCTTTTTTCAAACTAAAATCTGAGTCTGTCTATCCATTGCACGGTCAGACTTAACAAGGACATTGGACTCACGTCTAAACTCCAGATGAGTGAGACTAATCACACCTACATTCATTACCTTTTTCGTTATATAATGGCAACTTGGCAAAGTATAGCGAGGCTTAAGATGCTCAATTAAGCATTAAAACCACACATTTTCTACCACCGAAAGGGGTTGGTTGTCCAGGACAATAAACTAAGCTAGTTTCTCCGTTATCAATTTCGCCCTGTTGCTGCATGAGGAGAGTTTCTCTCAACTGTTTATTGACAGCAATGTCTGCTGTTGGAGTGTTGTGCTCTTCTTTGCAGCCGATGCTTGCATAAAATTCCTGATGTTGTTCCGTGTGGTGTTTTTCCAAATGTTAAATTTAGTTTGTGGTGTTAAACCGACCAACAGCAGTGCCACCCCTTGAAACATTTCCGTTTGCAAATGTTGCATTCGCCCATTGGACTTTTTTCCTCTTTAAGGTTAAAGTACTACCACACCGCTGCGCTGACATGGCTATTCTGAAAGTTAAGAGTACCCACATGACATCATTTTTGTCATCAGGAGGATCCCGTCCGCATGGTTCCCAAACTCTCATACTCATTTACTGTTTGTGTTGGATAGATATCGGATCATGTTTTTTCTCTCCTCCGATTTAGGGTTCTGGCCCAGTATTGGCACGATACAGATGACGTGGATCGTATCGGGACATTCCTAATACACATGTATGTTTATTTGATGTGTGGTTATGTACCATATTATACCCACACACCTTTCATGCAATTTGTATATTTTTTTATTTTTTCTCCTTTTTTCAGTCACTCCTCAGTACACAAAAAACATATTTACATCAACTAACAGTTACCCATGTATACATATACATTCCAATATATCTGGCAAACGCGAGCGTTTCTTTTATCATAAACCCTTTAGATGGGTCTGCAGCAGGCACTTATTTTAAAAAGACACTTGATGTCTGATTAAACGTAACTCTTACCCAACCCTAACTCTAACAGGTGATCATTATTGTGTAACACTAAAATTAGCATAATACCTACCTTCAGTATTTGTGTGTGAGACACACACCGCTTTATGCTTAAACAAGTGTTAAGTTACAGTAAATCTATGTATTTACATCTTAAGCAAGGGAAGGAAGCCATTGTCAAAAGTAATAAAAGTGAATGCTCACTGAGAAGTGAAAGCGAAACCAATAACAATTAGCAAAAAAGATGTCATATTTGGTTTTTTAGCTTGGTAAATAAAAAGAATGTATCAAATGAATAATAGTGATAGTGAATGAAATGCAACATTTTAACAGACTGCACACTTCAGACAGCACACTGCAAGTCTTAATGCTCAATTCGGAAATTAAGCTCAGATCAGATTTTTTTGTTTGGCTGTTCACATTACCTTTTAAAATGTGGCCTATACCAGATACCAGTGTGAACTGTTTGCTGTTTCGAACCGACCCGTATGCGCAAACGAACAATAACAATGACGTCATACAGTACGCAGCACGCCATTGCGCTAAAGTTGGCGAGGTTATGGAGGTAGTAAGCATATTCGCTTTTATTTCAAAATGTTTGTGTAATGGCAGAAGTAACATTAATGAGCAGGTGCTGAGGACGAGAAAAATGAAAAGAAAGCTATTTTGGCCTTTTGCGGGGTTATGGCTGCAAATTCACTACAGCGGTCTATGTGGATGTGGAGACGAAGCCAGGAGTGGTGGGTATGTGATGGTAGATACATAAAAGTCGCATCAAATTTGTCTTGGTTGTTCACACTGCGGCCACATTGAAAAAAATCTGATTTGGATCTGATTCAGGACCACATATGGAAGTGGTCTAAATCTATTTTGAAAAAATCAGATCTGGGCAAGATTTCAGTGTTCACACTACACCTGAAGAAGTCTGACCTGGTTAATTTACCCCCCCAAAAAACAGATTTGGGCCACTTTTGCCTGCAGTCTGAACAGGGTCATAGATACCAAACATGGTCTAAATATGATTTGCATTAAGTAAGTAATAGTTTAAAATTAATATACCAATATAGCATAAACACAAAGAACATAATCCATGATAAGATAAGAAATATTTGATTAGGACATTTCCCTGCATGACTATATATAAAGTTTTTCTGTCTGTCACAAAACCTCCCACAATCTTTTATGGTCGTAAAACTCAACACAAGACACTTGAAATTGTCCCAAGAGAGCTAAAACACTCTTGCATGCTGCAAAGACAACCTCATGCTTAACTGACTTTCGCAATGAACCTGAGATGGAGGAGGACTTCAGCTTTAAGAATCGTTTCTTCAGAAATCGACACCCTATTGTGAGACATAAGGTATCATGGCCTCCTCCGCACTATGACTATTTGTCAGCTGTGTGACCTACAACAAGTACCTCAAGAGAGCTCCTTAACCAGAGTTGAGAACAGTACTTATGAGAAGCACCAATTTTGTGCCAGCATGTGACAATGTGAAGTGCTTTATTAGATCAGTATTACTTGCCACAGTCATGGAGAGACTTTTTCTTCCTGGACATAAGTTGCATATTACACAAACATTCGTGCCTTTCAACTCAAAAATGGAAAAGTAGTGCTTATTATACTTCGTGTTTGCGGCTGCTACCTTTGATCTCATTGTATTCATAGATATGTATAATAAAGGCTAGGGCTGAACGATACATAGAATTTTCATCGCCATCGCGATATGAACTCACGCGATGAACACATAGCAACAGACAGCCTTGACGCGATGAATGAAGGGAAAACGGTAAGCGCATGTAATGAACGTTTGACCCATCAGGTTTAGTCCTGAAGACATGCCCTGCGTCCCAAAAAGCATACTTCCATACTATATAGTAGGCGAAAAGCACTACTGTACTTCTCGTACTCTTTGCATACTATATAGTATGAAAGTAGGCAGTTTGGAACGCACAGATGGTTTGCGCGTTCATGCTATTAGGCCAATCAGGGGAACCCCCAAGTCAGCTAAGCTCAGATTGATTTGTAATGTTTCAGTTGCGACGCTGTGCCTGTTAGCAAAAATGATGGCGAGGAAGTAGAGAAGAGTGGGGAAAATGTGTTGTCAGACGAAGACCTTGTGGTAAAAAGGAACAGCACTTCAGCTGGAATTATTTTGGATTTAGGATAGATGACGGCGCAAACCCAGGTACTGTGGAAGCGGTGTTTCACATATTGCGTCTATTGCGCGCTCAAGTTCATTATTTCAAATGTATGTGCGCTCTGGAAGCGCCGTGGTCGTGACTCGCACGCGGTGTGATGCGCTCGTTATTTCCAGGTATTTCAAAAACATTTTAACTTTTCAGAATGACACAAGCGCAGCGTGCAGGTCATGTGACAATAACCTACCTGTCTAGCGTTTTCCACGCATTTTTAGGTGCGACATGTGAATGGCCCCTAAAACATGAAAAAATATCAAAGATTTATCGCAACTCACATCTTCATCACAACATTAAACAATGTCATCGCACATCGCAACTTTTCCTCACATCGTGCAGCCCTAATAAAGGCTAGATGTCTTGCCCACGCTGCTGGCCAGTTGAGTGGAATGTCCGCATTTGGAGGCCATCTTTCCAAAGGGCGCTCGCAGCTCGTAGCATTGCGTTTAATAGAGCATTTACAATTTTCGACCGATTTTCAAATTTTCAAACGGTATTATAGACAGTGGACTACTAAAGTTAGTCATCTTATTCCAAGATCTTTTTGTGTGAAGTGAACAAATCCCTTACACTCAATATTTCATAACTCGCCTGTTTGTACTTAATAAACCAATAAAAACATTTTGAGCGAGCTGCGAGGTCACGGCCTTTGGGTTCGCACGCTCACAAAAGTCGAAAAGTAAATGCTACAGGCTATTTTTTGTCAAATTCCTTCATTTGAATAGTAAATAAAATACAGTAATAAAATAATAAAAATTAAAGTCTCTCCTGATTGTGTTCCAAATTATTAACATTTACGTCTTTTAGGCTAACATTAAAGTGCAGATTGAGTTTTCTTTTTGTAAATCCTCAGACATGATTTTTACCACTTGAGTCTTGCTTTGTAGAAAGCATTTCGTACCAACTTTGACCGGTTAACATTGATACGGTCAGCCATCGGTCAAACGGTCATCGGTTAACATCTCTAATCCAAATTATATCTAGACCATGTGTGGTATCTGTTCTATTTTTTTTTCCTGAATGAAAATATGCATTATGTTTTGGAAACTCTTCTTCATATTAATATTATGAAACTCTTTAAAATTTCCACCTCAACCAACATTGAATTCCATATGCAAAACCGCATGTTAGAAGACAAAGACAGTTAACTATCCCTCCGAAAGTATGACGTCTGATTGAGTCAGAAACCTCTTAAGGGTGTTACTGTACATCTCCAAAGTTTAAAGACCCCTGCCTAAGAGTCTGAATTCTTATCTGAGTTTTGTGTGTGTAGTGTTGGGTCATCTCTAAGTTCTTTCTGTATACATTTAAGTCCTTTCAGGACTCTCATCAGGATGAAGATGTGAAATTAGACATTTTCAATGTACCTCTTAAGTTTGTGCCAGGCCTAGACCTTGTCATTTCATTAAGGATCATCTGCATCAGACTGGTCTTCTCGCTCATCAATCCTTACAGCCAAGATCAACTGAAGCCTCCTCAAACTGCATCAGAACACTTTCTTTTAATGGGCAAGACATGCAAGTATCATACTTAGTCTTATTCACTGATGCATTACGCATAATTATCCCCTTTTAACTAAGGTGCATTCAAATTATGTAACTGATTCATTTAGGCTTTGATCTGTCGAATTATAAATACTGCCATAACTTCATGCTTTATTCTCTACCTAAACCTTTACCTTCTTCCAATGCTAAACTGTACTGTCTGTGTGCGTGGTTGTAGTTGTATGTTTAGAGTAGTATTTGTTTAGTTAGTCAGTAAAGTCTGATTTGTATCGCACATGATGTTGTTTGTAGTTCATGCTCATAATCTGGGGTAACTACTGTAATCATTAAAGTGATCGCTTCCTGCTCTTAAAGCTGTTGGATCTAGTTTTAGGATATTCATCTCCTTAGCCAAGAGAGCTATATCCTAATATAGTCTATAATGTCTGACTAAACATTCGTTGGACATTTGTGAGATTCAAGATTTTCTCTTAATTTATTTGATCCACATACTTATAATTGATCACAATTCATTGTAAGTACTTTACTTTTGAGCTAATGTTTGTTTCCCTTAATTGGGGTGGTGGAGAATGTTTTAAAATATTAATAATAAATATAATTAATTATAAATTATCATAAGCCCCTTCTTTAAATTCGCTACACATATACATTTCATATGCCAAATTAAGAAAGCTCTTCTAGCACACGATGCTAATAGTTGTAAAGTTTTCTGAAATTTAAGCAAGCTAAGACAAAACTCACGTTTATATCAGTGACATGTGCGCTGCTGGAGCGATGTAGTTTGACGCGCCATTTGCTTATAGTACAAACATCTTTGATCAGAAAGATGAGAAAGAGACGCAACTACTTTCTAATAGAAAGTAAAGGGCGACAAGACCTTAAAACAGACTTCATGGTCATCACATCATAGCACCTGTCACATTTATAATATCTATATCTAGAGCTCCATCTCTCATATACAGCTTTTTATCCTGCTTGTAGGTTTGTGCATAATTCATACCTGTTCATTTTACAATGTACTGTGTGCATAAATACAAAATACAATGAATGCATACTATAGCTTCAATAGTCTATAAAATTAATAACTTAATTAAAAACAAGATTGTGTCTATCAAGACTTAATTTGTTATTATCTTCTTGGCATTTTTACTTTAACACTAGCTTTAACTCTCCCATATAACTGAAAAACATGTATACTGTGAAATATTTCACTGCCGTGAAATAAAATGACTCATTCTGTGAAATTGATTTTTGGTCATACCGCCCACCACTAGTGACAGTACTGTTTACTGGCATATGTATCTCATGCCCTGGGCCATCGGCCAGTCCTTTATGCTGAGCCTTAAATAAACACAACCTCAACACTGTTCTGATCATATACTCTTGCCATAATTACTACTGTAGTTATTTTTCTGTCTGCATGTTGGTCTCATCACAAAGTAATAAAAATGGCTTGGTCTGGCAGTTTTTGACCTCATCCTCAAGCTCTCGGGCAAAGGCACCTAACAAATTATAAGAAAAAGAAGTGGTCAAAGAAGACGGTGACAATATAGATAAAAAGTATATGATGATGTTGGTTGCTTTGTTTTAGTTATGTTTTCTGTCAGAAGGCTATTATATACAGATAGCATTAATGTACAGATCAGCCCGGCCGACAGAGCACTGATTGACAGATAAGACAGTTGTTTAGTCTTTCCAGAGGAGTATGTTCTACCTATGGCTGAATCGGGGAACATGCCTGCGACACTAGCACTGAATTCATCGCAAAAAGAAAATGAAATGTTTTTTTTGCAATCACCATTGCCATTTTTAGTTCACTCTTTAATATGGTTTCTGCCTCCGTCCCTTAGTAATAAAGGTTGTGATTGCCGTGTGCCCCTTTGTGCCCAATTATGCAATTGTGATTTAAAGTGCTGCATTACGTTGTTTTTTCCCACCATGATCAATACTTAAATCTGTGCTACATATTTAGCAAAAAGTGTGGGAATTGTCGATGTTGCTTTGCGATAAGAAATTAAATCCCTGCGCAATCAACTGCGCAATTGAGTTGTAGGTTGCCAGGTTGAGGTCACAAATAGATTCAAATTTGTATGATGTGTCTATTGTGTGAATAGGATGCGTTTCATACAAGATCTGGCAACTGGACAACCTTGGAAGAATATACTGATGTGATTTATCATATAACGTGAGGGCCCGTACAAATTACAAGAGTTTCCTGGGAGTATAGTTGACACTAAGCACTTACACTGGGTGGCTTAACACATCATTAGTGCATTTCATTCACATTTTGGGCTCAACTGCTTGCCTCTACAATAGGGTTCCTAAATAGTAGGAAGTGAATCGTCACTGGTCAACGTTTTGATTCAATATATCGATGTATCACAATGCTTGCATTCTTATTTTTTATATTACTGCACAGTACGGCTGTCTACCTCTGCTCCAGAGGTGCGTGTTGCATTAATATGGCACCTATTGCTTTGAGACTCAATGTGGCATCTATAACATGTGGATTGAACTCTTTACAACTTTCAATGGTGGCTCAAAGAAAAGATAGCGAGAGAATCAATATAGAGGAGAGACACGCGCAAGAGAGAGAGAGAGAGCGTCAATAATGACCCAAGGAGGCATTTTTGATGATATCGAATAATACGCAACTCAATCTGCTGTGATGACTTTTCTGAACGCAACATGTGCAGTGGGAACCACCTGTGACGTGAACTGTGAAGGGGTCTATAGACCGTTTCAGCGGTAACAACATAAACAAGCCGCTGTCGCGGTCCGCACGTAACTTCCGGTAAACTCCGCTAATAATAAATAACAACAAATTCTTTAAACATAGTTTATTTATATAACAAGCAAACAAAACAACACATAGAGTACCTAGGAAACCAAAACTTTTGTTATTTTCGACGAGGCATTTGTTCAAGAGATCAGTTTAGCAACTAGTCAGACCATTAAAAAAACGAAACCGGAAGTAAGGTTCGGATCCAGACGTGTATCACGTGCGTCCGATGAAACCATCTATAGGTGACCCAGAGAGAAAAATCTTTGGCCCGCTAAACTCAAGTATCAGATTGATTGCTATGACATAACACACATTCAACACCAGATGTTTGGATTCAGTGCAGTTAGTCACAAGATTAAAAAATATGTTTTCACTTTGTCAATATGGGATACTGATTGTTGAGTAAACAGAAAAACATATATCAGGCTGCAACATAACAAAATGGAAAAAGTTAAAGTAATACTTTCTAAATGCACTTACAGTGCACGGTTCACCCATGACTTTGTTGCCTCCCAAAAAGACCCCATCATCAATTCTGCTGATGATACATCATTGACTGATATCTGAAAGTAATGAGTCAGGCATTGATGTAATGTCAGAATAAACAAGAAAGGTTTGTTAAAAATAAACCAATGAGATCATTGTTGATCTGAGAAGAAAGAAAGAACGTCACTGAGTCAGCACTGTGCATTGGTGGGACAGAGAGAGTGAGCAGTTATAGATCTTGGGGTGTTTATATCACCAAATTGCTCAGGACCAATACAAAGGCGTTTGGCAGCTTGATGGTAAACCACAACCACTAGAGGACGTCAACTACTTCATTTACCTGGGAAGTGATGTAGCGAGTGATGGCGGATCAGAAGGGGAGGTAAAGAGGAAAATAAGAAAGGCAAGAGATGCATTTGGCATGATGGGGCCATATGGAGAACACGTAACATCACACTCAAAACCAAAGTATGGTTATTCCACCCACACATAAAACCATACTACTCTATGCATCTGAGACGTGGAAAACAAAAAACCTCCTGAACAAGCTGCAAGTCTTTACCAACCACTGCCTCAGATGTTTTTTTTAATATCAGATAAAGAACGAAGAGCTGTGGGGAAGAGCAAAGTGGCTTGCAATAAAAGTGGAAATAACGAAACGAAAATGGGGATGGATTGGGCACACATTGCGGAAACCAAAGAATTCCATCAGGGTAAATGTGGTTGAGGAAGACCAAGAAACACCTGGAGGAGGAATTTCACAGCCAATATAAAAAGAGCTGGCTACAGATGGCATGATCTGAAGAAGCTGGCACAGAACAGGACGAGGTGGAGAAATATTGTCAGTGGCCTATGCCCCTCTTAAGTAAAGTTATTGATATCACTGAGGATTAGGGTTTTACACAAATAACTGAATCTGGTTCTTCATGACTGAATTCAGAAAGGCCGTCTGCATAGCTTCAAAGAGATACTCCCATTGTTGTGGGTACTCTAAATAGAGCATAAAACTGTTTGAAAAGCACTCCAAAGGCAGTCGGCAGTCTGCAAGGACATTTAGGAGAACTTTTTCCTCCACCACTACAGCCACATTCAACTAAATCCAGACCTTCAGTGTTAATCACAGTCTCGAGGAGACACACATGCTGGTCAGACATCACACCTAAATAAACACTATTGGGTGGTTTTCTCCGACAGGGCTTATCCTAGTCCCTGACTAATACATATCAGTGCCATTGTTTCGTCTCAAAATGCACACCAGTACTGTATTTTGTAAGTTTTGACGTGAACTTGCGAAAACAGCTGACGACTTGTGTGAAACTGTTGGCAAGTATTTATGTGCGAGAATGATCTCAGTAAAATTACCTGTTATCCAGATAATCCTTCAGACTAAAGATATTTTAAATTCAAAACATGTGCGCACACACACACACGTGCACACATACAAACACAGATATTTTGAGAGTTTGGTTCCAAAACGCAATAAATGCCGTTTAAAATAAAATGAGTTACCATCAAAATCAGTATCAGGTCAGTATTAAAAAGTAAATTCTTAATTTTATGCAAAATGCGATATCCTCCGTGTTATTCTGTCATCTTTTCTCCCTTTTTTCCCCAACCGCTACAAATGCCAGTCCTCCTTCTCTGCAGAATGCAATAAATTCGCTCAACAAATCACAGCCCACCAATCCACACACTGTAGACAACAATGGCGGCGCATTGAATACACACGAAATCCTAGTTTTTCTCATCTTTTGTACCTCGTGATCATCAACAAACAAACAAAAACAAAATAATATTTTTGATGGTATTGATAAACCTGTGGTGGTTTTTCTGTGATGGGGAAACGTAAGCCACTCGGGCGACGGAAAAATGCCGGCTGTTGATTGATCTCCCAACAGCATCAAGCTTCTGTCATGCTAACACATTTACCCCAGGGGATCTTATGAAAAACTTTCCATTATTTTATTAGAAGTCAACGAAAATCGAGTAGGACCAAAACATTTTACAGCTGATCGCTGTCAAAAAGGTTCTGCAACGACATCCCAAGGACGACAGCAGAAATGACAGTGTTCTTAATATGACAAAGTAAGTGTTTTAATTAATACCATTAATGTTTATTTTTAATCAGTGTATACCACTAGTCAACTAATTGAATATAACATGGCAAAGATGAATGCACATTTATATATTGATTTATAGCATTTTGGAAAAAAAACTTGTCATGGATTTATTGCATTTTGCGGAAAACATTATCAGTTTTTATAATAAATCTTTGAAAATCAAATTATGGATTACATTTTTTTATGTTTTTATGACCTAAAGATGCTATGTGAAAGTTTGTAACAGAAAAAAAGTGGTTTTCATCTTGTCACTTTCTTGGTATAGAAAACACATTTTTACCAAAATAAGTCAAAATGGATTTATTGCGTTTTGGAACCAAACACTTAATTTCTTCAAAAATAGATTAATGCAGACTTAAAATAGGTTATTTTCTAAAATGTTTTCTCAACTAAGCCCAAACTAGAATATTGGCTTAACTTCTATATTTTTGCCCTTCCAACATTTCATTAATTGCTGTTTTTACAGTACATGCAGGCATATATAAAGAGCTCAGATGTAAAAGCTTAAGTGCATCTGACATGTTGGCGGGGGAAAACAAGATGGCAGGGGAAACAAGATGGCGGTGGGAAACAAGATGGCGGTGGGAAACAAGATGGCGGTGGGAAACAAGATGGCGGTGGGAAACAAGATGGCGGCACGCACAGACGCAGCGGCTCAGAGCTCTCCCTATTTGTGCCTTATATTATGTTTTTCGTGTATTGTGTGTTCGTCTACCTACACTACTAAACATTACAGTTGTTTGGACTTACTGGACATCGGTTTCCACTGAAAGATGACCATCTCCAGCGACTACCATTGCTCTCACAACATTCCGGACGAGATTACGAGACCGGCGGGATCTCCGTGGATTGTTATCGGATCTGGCAAGCGACGAAGACGGCGACGCGAGAGGACACAAAAGAGAGGATGCAGGGCTGCGCTACTGGCTAAGCTAAGGAAACAGCCGCTCAAACCTCCGCTGCCGAGTCTCTATCTTACAAACGCCAGATCCATGGTACACAAAATGGACGACCTGGAAATACAGCTTGCTGGAAATCGCTATGTTCGTAACTGCTGCGTATTTATTATCACAGAGACATGGCTACACACACACATCCCTGATGCCACGGTGCAATTGGAAGGTCGCACGCTACACAGATAGGACAGGAACAGTGACTGCGGGAAAAAGAGAGGAGGAGGACTCTGCGTCTATGTGCATGAAGGTTGGTGTAACAACAGCAGTATTTTGGATAGACACTGTTCCCCTGACCTGGAGTTCATTTCTGTGAGATGCAGACCCTTTTATCTGCCTAGAGAACTAACCGTTGTTGTCATTATTGCAGCCTACATACCACCAGACGCTAATGTAAACACTGCTCTTTCTGTGCTGCTAAACGCCATCAATACTTACCAGCTTTCCCACCCCAATGGTTTCCAAATTATTGCGGGGGACTTCAATAAAGCAAATCTCAAGGCTGTATTACCAAAATTCCACCAACATGTAAAATGTTTAACAAGAGGGAAAAAAATTCTGGATCATGTGTATACCAACATCAAGCATGCTTATAGAGCCATAGCGCTCCCTCACCTGGGCCAGTCAGACCACCTTTCCCTACTCCTCACTCCAGCATACACCCCCCTCAATCGACAAACAAAACCCATAAAGAGGACCATCACCACCTGGCCCGAGAATGCCATCCACCGTGTGCAGGACTGCTTTGAACACACAAGGTGGAATGCCTTATACCATGATGATCTGGCTACTTTCACAGAAACAGTACTGTCCTACATCAAGTATTGTATGGGGAATGTTACTGTGGAAAAATGCATCAGGGTGTTCCCAAATCAGAAACCCTGGATGACAAACCAGGTCCGCACACTCCTCCGAGCACGTGACTCAGCCTTCAGATCGGGTGACAGAGCATTGTACAGCATCCCGCGGGCCGACCTAAGGAGAGCCATCAGGTTTGCAAAGGCAGAATACAAAAGGAGAATAGAGGAACATCTCAACAACCCCAGACAGGTATGGCAGGGCATAAAGATCATCACCAACTATAAAGGCTGTGCTTAGACACCCGAGGACTCAGATGTGGAGTTGGCAATGGAGCTGAACAGTTGGTTTTTTTTTGCTCGCTTTGACTCTCATTCGCAGCACTCAGCCACACAGCTCCAACGACCATCACAACCCCCCCCCCCACTCACTCTTGATGCGGAGGATGTAAGACGGGTGTTTTCCGCAGTGAACGCTAGGAAAGCTGCAGGCCCAGATGGGTTACCTGGGAAAGTTCTCAAGGCATGTGCTAACCAGCTATCACATGTCTTCACTGACATTTTTAACCTGTCTCTGGAACGAGCCATCATTCCACCCTGCCTGAAATCTGCCATAATCATCCCGATCCCAAAAAAGCCACCAACAACCTGCCTCAATGATTTTCTCCCTGTAGCACTCACCCCAGTTGTCACTAAATGCTTTGAAAAACTGGTTTTAAGACACATCAAAGCCTGCCTTCCCCCCACCCTGGACCTGTATCAGTTTGCATACCGAACGAACAGATCAACTGAAGACGCCATAGCCATTGCTCTTCACTCAGCGGTGACTCATCTAGAGCAACAGGGAAACTATGTAAGGATGCTCTTCATTGACTTCAGTTCACCCTTTAACACAATAATACCGGACATTCTGATGCCCAATCTAGTCAACCTGGGGCTGCCACTATCCACCTGCTCCTGGATAAAAGACTGTCTGATCAATCGCCCCCAGCAGGTGAAACTTGGTCATCACCTCTCATCAGCCCGCACCTTCAGCACTGGCTCCCCTCAGGGATGTGTACTGAGCCCACTTTATTCCCTCTACACTTTCGACTGCAGTCCCGCCCAACCATATAACATCATTGTTAAATTTGCTGACGACACAACAGTGGTGGGGTTGATCACAGGGGAAATGAGGCGGCCTACAGAGATGAGGTCCTGAAACTGGGGCAGTGGTGCGCATCAAACAACTTTGCATTAAACATCACCAAGACTAAGGAACTCATCATGGACTTTAGGTGGAACAAACCCCTCCCTGCACCCCTGTACATCAATGGCGAATGTGTAGAGCAAGTGTAGTCCTTCAAATTTCTCGGTGTCCTCATCTCGGCAGACCTCTCCTGGTCAATCAATACCTCAGAGTTGGTGAAGAAGGCCCAGCAGCAGCTACACTTCTTGAGGGTGCTCAGGAGGGAGCATCTCAACACTCAGCTACTGGTTACCTTCTACCGTTCCACCATTGAGAGCCTGCTGACTTACGCTGTGACAGTGTGGCACTCCAGCTGCACGGAGGCTGATAGGAAGAGACTGCAGAGGGTGGTTAACAATGCACAAAAGATCATTGGTTGCTCTCTGTCTTCCATGTCTGCCATCTATAATTCTCGCTTTATCAGCAGGGCCAGAAACATCTTGAAGGACACAACCCACCCTGGTTTCCACCTCTTTAACCTGTTGCCCTCTGGTAGACGTTTCAGGTCCATACGGGCCAGAACAAACAGACTCAGGGATAGCTTTTTCCCTAAAGCTGTCACCATATTAAATACAACTTTGCACTAAAGAAGGATGAAATGATGATAATAACTTGCACTGATCCCTGCACTATTATACACAACTACCTCAGTATTTGCTAATTTACACTGTGTTTATTATGTGTGCACTTTATATGGAGTAGCTCTTTAAACATCTCATTGTACTGAGTATAATGACAATAAAGGCATTCTATTCTATTCTATTCTATTATCATGAGTCCTGTCTGTGTCTGCCCTGTGTTTTTGTCTGCATTGTTACCATGGACATTCATTGAACTCACTCATACCCTCTTGTCTATTGTCATAGTGATTCATTGCCTCTGCTTTGTCATTGGTTTTGGTTCTATTTAAATACTCTGCTTCTTCATTACATGTTGGTCAGTTGATGTTTAGTGTTACCCCTTGTGTTCCGTGTTATGCCTTGCCTGTGTTTTTATCTGTTCTTGTTACTTTTTTTATTTATATTAAAACTCTAAGCTGCATTTGGATCCGCACCCATGTCTTGCCTTTGCCTTGCCTGACATCAACCGTAACACATGTTGTCTTGTAAATCAGCATTTTTTATCTTATATTTAGGTTCAGTAGTTTCACTTTAATGGCAAATTTTTTCACAAATGTCACATTAGTCATTGTTTTGGTATTCATATGCAAGCTTTGGCAAAAGCATCCACTTCTTTGGACAAGAAATAGTAAACAGTCCCTCACAAGGGACCAAATTCTGAATGTGATCCACAGTTGATTCCCATTCTCACCATACAGTATTACTCTCCTGTGACACTTCACTGTCCTTTCTGAATAAAGGGTTCAAAAATTTGGTCAATATCCTAATATGTTCAGAAAACCTCCTTTAACCGAGTGGAAAGCTCTTGCAGCTCGACAAATGATATCCTATCTATCCACGCAGTTGTTCATCCATTTAAAGCAATACATGCCATATACTTTGCTAAAAAATTGAATAGCGTTTAATGGATTCTGACAATAAACCAGTATTTTGGAATGGCTTGATGCCAGGATCAAGCGTATAAAAAGTGCCGAGAGCATTCGTCATTAGTATCATCGGTCATTAGTATCTCATTTTTGACGAAGGTGGGGTTGAACAGAGTTTGCATCTGAGCTCCTCACATGTTTTGTCATATATTTTCAGAATTGGGAGTGTAGGTTACCAAATCTAACCTTATATCATCTTAATTGTTGTCTTGTTGTCTAAACATAGCATAATTTTGAAACACATCACCAACTCCTAGCAACTTCATAATTTATTAATCCTCAGGCAGTTCTAAACCTGTATGAGTTTTCTATTTATAAATGATGGAAACCACACATTTGATGGCACCCACTGACTTCCATAGCATTTTTCCTCCTATAGAAGTCAATGCGTGCTGTCAAAACAGCACTGCTCGATAGACAAGACAAAATTACGGTGGCCCAGTAGTGCACATACTGCGACATTTGAAAAGCATTTAAAAAGCTCCCAACTAGAGATTGACCGATACTGATTTTTTAAAACTGATACCAAATATTTGGATCCTTATGTGTCCGATATTTAATATGCAGAACCAATTTTTATTTACTGTTTTACAACTTTTTTTACACAATTCCTGCAACACTACTGAACTGAACAAACCCTTATAATAATAATCACAATCACTCCCGCTTTGCATACAAAGGGGCCTCTAAGAGTGAAGAATAATATTAATTTAATGAATTATATCACTGAAATAATACATTTATTAATACACCAAGCAATCATGGCTGTTTTATTCATGCAAAGCTCCATTGTTATTGGGACAGGATTTGATGGATCAGTTTAACTTATATGACTCTGTGAGTTTGTCTCTATTTTTAGCCAAGCTGAATACATTGCATATTAGGCATTTATAAGACATCTCATCTGTGCCTTAATGACTGTTATGTTAAATAAGTTGATTAATCAAAGCAAAGTAAGTACTCAAAGTCCTTTTAATAAAGTCACGTCACTCCGCCTTCATATTTGCTGTGCACACTGCAGTTGTTGTTGTTGCTCCTCAGATGCATCCAAGATGGTGCCATTTCTCGGTCAATCCAATATTACAAAACCGATATCCGATAATAGAAAAATTATAAAATATTAGGGAAAATATCGGGAAACAAATATATCTGTCGATCTCTACTCACAACAAAATAAAGCCATAACACAAAAAAGGCACAACACAACTAAATAAATGTACAACACAATGAAAGAAGGCCACAACACAACAGAAAAAAGCCACAACACAACAGAAATGCTCCCGACCAATAGGGGCGGTTTCAGCATAAAAATGCTTTACGCCGCAAACTTTGAAAGCACTACTTGCAAAGGTAAGGGACAGCTTGCTCCCTCTGTTTTAATTATTTAACCAAACCACAGAAAACTTTCAGAATAGCTCTGTGAACATTGAGGGGTCGTTTCCCGGACAGGGCTTATCGGGGTCCCACACTAAAATAAATGTTTGAGCTGCCTTAATTTAATATTGTCTAACACTAACATATCTTAACATAGCAGTGGTTTCAAGATGCACACCAGTATTCATGGATTAAAGTTCTCCGTCGTAGCGACGGATTTCCGTCGATTGCAGCGAGTCTACGACGGATTTCCGTCAGCTGCAAAATTATTAAATTAACTTTTCATAAAGACGCAGTGTATTCACCTTGTTAAGTGGAATGTGATCAAAGCCTGGAGTGGAGCGAAATCACGTTCCTCTCTCCACTGTAAGCGTTCTGTAATCATACGCACCAGATCCACTCCGGGTTTTCTGGCTGTATCTCACGTTAAGCTGAGGTAAAACTTTGTTTCTGCTAGCATGGACATACTTGTAATGCAGGAAGGATCCGATGTTTTGGACATCGATAAAGGTGTATAAAACCAATGGAGATTAACTTGACTTAGCGAAATGAGGAAGATTGGCAAGCCTATCAGTTCGTGGGCTAAGAAAATCAAACAGCCAGGTAATTTACGTGTCTTTGCACAGTAAGCCTAGGGTCCTGTATTTTGGGGGTAATTGATTTGTCTCGTACATGATCGTTTTTGACTGCTACGCTGATCTATCCAGTGGCTGATACAACGAGTTTGTTAATCTCATGGGTAAACTTCACTTGGCGCCACAAGAATCAAGAGGCAGTCAGATGACATCAATATCCCGTGAGAGCGAACCGAGAACTCATTAGACGAGACTGCTTCCGAAATGCTCTCACAGTACTTTGATGTCATCCACCTGTCAGTTATTGCAATTGCATGTGCACATGGTCAAGAAATGTTGACGTTTGTACATGTATCCGCATTTAAAAACAAGTGATTTTAAATTGAAACAATAACAACAGTGTTAAATGCGCTGTTTCTGTATGAGGGGAATAAGCAAGTCGCGCATTCGCTTCTCTTTGAGCTTGTGAGTATTTTTGCCGCTTTATTGTCCTTAAATACACATAAGGTTATGCGTCCAAAATCCCGTCTTTGCAAGTATCCTCAAACATGACCATATAGGGCTTAGGAGAAAGTAAACAGCAGAAAAAAGTTACCTTTTTTGCTTATCTGTAATGTTAATCAAACAATTAATCTCTCACTGCTCTTGACTAAATCAATTTACTAAGATATATACATTATTGTTTATTATCCTTATTTCATCACTGACTGTTTATCCCTGAGCTTGAATTTTGTTCTTGTGTAATATACGCACGTTGCGCACAATGCGTTGTTTTAAGTGCATAACATTGCGCATAAAATAGCACCTTAGCTCTGCCTCTATTGTAAAATAATAATTTGTTGATAAAGGGTACAATCATTCAATGTACAACTGTCACTATGATTACAGGCATCCTGTGCGAATTGTACACGAGTTTTATTTGAGTTGCTCGTTCAGGGTTTATATTCATACATAACGGTACTGTATTAGAGCTGTGACTGTAAGCTGTTGTGTGAACAGAACAGACCCTGGATTATTCGTTTATGTGTACTGAATAATACAGTATGATATGAAAAAGTTGTATTTGTTCACATTTTTAAATGCATTATATTTTCCATAGTTTGTTCATGTTATATAGAGTATACAAGCATTTATTAATTCATGTTTATGTCATTAAAGTAATTGATGTTAGTTAGATGATTAAAGTAATGCAGTATGGTGCATTAACTAATGTTAACAGTTTCAACCTTGATTTAAAAAAATGTATAAGTAAATGCCAAAATTAATAAGATTTACAATTAATAAATAATTAAGATTCATTAAAGGTGGTGATATTCATATTTATTTTTATATAGGGAGTTATTTAGCTGTTTCTGAAATGCCCTGCAAACTAAATCTTACAGAATACATTTTTTTAGTTTGTCACAACAAGTAGATTAACATGACGGGATAACGTTTTTAACCCTTAATGCAGGAGTCACAAGTGTTTTGTTTTAGACAGATATTAAAGATAATGGTTCAATTAAAGAACTGTGTTAAAGGTAAAGCTGTAAATTAACAAACTATTAATAAACCTATATTATATGTTGTAATTAAGTGTTAACACTGTTTATTCACAAAAAACATACTCGCACTGCTGCTGTATTTCATAGTGACAGTTGGCAACCCTAAAAATGCCACAGTAGACTTTAATATGGCATTAATGGCAAAAAACATCTCCCCTTAGAATGCTATTGGTATCGCCTATTTACAAGGAATATGACTTGGCCTGAAAAAAATTTCAGTCAGAAGAATTTTTTTCACTTTAATCCATGAGTATTGTTTATTGCAAGGTATGTTTGAAAAAACTACTTAAATGTAGGGTGGCCATTCGTGCCAGTTCCGCCGGACACATCCCGAACAGGATTTCGGGTGCGTTCTCTGGAAGTCGCGTTGCTCAACCACATACGTCATCGAGGTTCTCCCATTTCAGTTAAAACACATTAGAAAATTAAGATTTATTTATTTTAAGACATACAATCATTGTAGTTTCATTCTTAGCTTGAAATGCAACGGTTGCTTTTCTAAATGGAAACCAAATATTAAACCTTGATGACTTATGCGGTCGACCGACGCAACTTCTGGAGAACGCCCCCGAAATCCTGTTCGGGGCATGTCCAGCAGAACTGGCACGAATGGCCACCCTACTTAAATGTTCTGATAACTCAGGGCTAGTCCTGACTCCAGTCATTTTCCATTCACAACCCTACTGTTTACCAATTTTTTATTTACTTCTTATAGGGCTGAACCATTCTTGCTAAAATGTGAGTCATTTTTTCCCATGGGAGAGGTGATCATGATTCTCTCAAGCGATTCTCATTTCTCAACAAAAACATTTATTGCACCCAAGTAAAATATGTGCTACACAGGACTTTTAGTTATGATAAGTGTCATAAAAGTCCCTTTTTCAGTTACTGAAGGCTTTTATTTTTAATATATCATGCAGAACAATTGAATTTTTGAGACTATGAAGATCAAAAATGACTTCATGACTTATTATCAGAAATGAAATTGCTAAGTTTTTACTTACATTATGTGTTTTAAATATGTTTTAAAAAATAAGTTGTTTTTAAAATAAAGGTCACAGAATAAAAAAATAATATGAGTGCATTTACCCATTACATATTTTTCTATCTCCATTAAAATTGAAATACTTAATGTATATAAAACATTACACAGACAGCTAGCAAAACAACACTAGCAGAGCGCGACCTTTCCTTATATGGCAGTGGCGTGACACATTTTTATGCCAGAAGCGCCCCCAAATGGTTGGGAGCATTTTCGTTGTGTTGTGGCTTTATTTTGTTGTGCTGTGAGGTTACCTTTGCCTTTCAAATGTTGCACTATAGTAGCAGTACTAGGCCAATGTACAAAATGCTTTTTGTTTAAAATGCATTTAGGGTGTCAAAAGTCTAGACATGTTCAATGTGTCTGCCAGTAGCACTTCTATAGAGATGTCGAGACCTGCTTCTAACCTTCTAAACTTTTCCAATAACAAGGTTATGTAAGGATTGAATGATAAAACAAACATGAAGTAGAGACAAATGGCTTTCAGATATTTGGATGACCTGCTTCTGCACCAAAGTTTAACAGTTAAACATCCTGTGTACTCCTTTAGACCTTTGGATGACCTGCTTCTGCATCAAGAGTTAGTTCAGCCAAGATTCAAGATTTTTTATTTCTCACGAAAAAGTTATATGGCATTCAACAACTAGTGAATAGTAGCTCTGGCATACTCTTTTTAGACTGTGCAAAAAAATTAAATAGTATGGGGTGGTTTCCCGGACAGGGATTAGTTTAAACCAGGACTAGGCCTTAGTTTAATTAGGAAATATAACTGGTTTTAACAACTATACTTTACTAAAAACATTATTTGTGTGCATTTTGAGGCAAAACAAAGGACACTGATGTATTTTAAAATATGTCAGTGCAACTTGGTGTCAGTTTGGAAAGCTATTACATTTATTTTAGTCTAGTACTAGTCTAATCCCTGTCCGGGAAACCGCCCAACTATACAAAAAAGTAAGTAAAAAAGAGAGAAAAAAAGTAAAAAGATGATTAATTACAAATTCTGAAATATAAACAAAATATAAGGCTACTACACAGATAATGTGCAGAGATGTAAATAATGTGCAGATATGTAAACAATTTACAGTGAGAATGGGTTGCATAGTTATTATCACAGAAATGTGCAGAGATCAAAGAGTTATTGGATAACCCTACACTACCGTAGAAAAAGTGCAGTGTGCAGTGTGTTTAATGTTCATATTTAGCAGTCTGATTGCATGAGGGAAGAAACTTCTGAGCCTCTCCGTTTTTGCCATCAAACTGCGGAATCGTCTGCCTTACTTCCTATACAGTACATGTAGTGTGTGGAGTGCCACTATGTGGTCATTTCAGCACACCACGCACCATCAGATTAACTTTACAAACAATGCGAGTCTCATCTGAAAACACAGGAAATCTCGCAGCCAAACATGACTTCACAGAAAACAAACATGGTGAACAACAGATATTACATTAATACAATAGTTGTTATTGTTTCATCTTTCATCACTTTCTGGTTATCGTTTCATTTCACTTGACAAACTACAGCATGCGTGTGCATTGGGGTGGGCAATACAGCCTCAAAATTATAGGGGTATATAATTATAATTATAGAAAAGTGTCCTGCCCATACTATTGAAATTATTAAATCCATAAAATTAGAAACACACAATTCTCATTAATATACTGAAGAACTGTCTGTAGCATTAATATGTGTTAATAAAAAAATTATTAAAAGTAGCCAAACCTCTGCATTAGAAGGTGGTGTCACAGTCCTTTTGTCCTTACAGTGTATTCCAGTCACAAAAATGGACAAAGCCTTTAAAAAACATATGATCCAAAATAATAAAGTTGTGGTTCTGCAATCTGATTGGCTACGTGCAAACTGAAACTATAACGCGCACACATTCAGCACGTTTAAACTTTCTCTGTTTCATTCACACACATCCTCCCTTATTTTTTTTTCAATCACAATCTCATTAATTCACACTAATAGCTTCACTGAAGCAGCACAGTCATTCATTACTAATTCTGAAGTGACGTTTTAAAATTAAATAACAGAGACTTGTTTGTGACTGTTATACTGGGCTTTGAGGAAAAGTTCCCCACAAAATAGGATTTTTAAAACTCCTTCGGAGATTCTGTTTTATTTACGCACTTGTCCCGTCGAACTGATGTGTAAATGCATTATCACTCACCTTAAATTGCTATAATACTGATGAGGAATAACTGCAATAGCGTATTAGATAAATAGGTGTTGTGATGGAGCGTCAGACATGTTGTTGGGACGAAAGCAAACGTATGCAGCGGTAACTTAATTCCAATGATCTCACTGTAAAAGCAGATTGAGGAGACATTTTCTAGTCTTGAACTCAATTATTACAATCCTCCGAGTGCATGCAGCTGCAGTTTTTGTATGTCTGCATTCATGAGGCGCATCCAAGCATCACAAAAAGTTTCTGCGTGCTTCTCCATGTCGCGTACTTGCTGAATGTGTGCATGAGTTGCATCAAACGATATGAACGTTATTGGCTAATTCCGCATTGCGTCGGGAACACATATCGATATATCCCCTAAATCCAATATACCGCCCAGCCCTAACGTGGCATTTATGTACACAATAGAGTTTACATAAATGCCACGTGGCATACAAATGGTTCAAAATTCCGCTGCGCGGCTGTTAACCGGTGTTCGTAAATACGAACATATTTCTCCTGCGCTAATGTCTTTACATTGGCTACCGGTACAGTGTAGAATTGATTTTAAAGTGCTTTTGCTCATTTTTAAATTGTTAAATGGACTCGCTCCCCTCTACCTCTCGGATCTGTTGTGTGAATATCGTCCAGAAAGAACTCTTCGGTCTGCCAACCAGAATCTGTTAACTGTTCCAAAGTCCAAATTAAAATCTAGGGGTGATCGAGCTTTTGCCATAGCCGCACCTAAACTTTGGAACACGTTACCGCTTCATATAAGAATATCACCAACATATTTTTAAATCAAAGTTAAAAACATACTTTTTTACTAAGGCCTATGACTCGTGATGATATTTGTTGTCTGATGTTGATGTGGTTTGTATATTTGTATTTTTGTTTTAATTAGTCATTATATCATTGTACAGCACATTGGTCAACTGGAGTTGTTTTTAATCGTGCTTTATAAATAAATTGAGACTTGAGACAATAGCATATCTGAGTGATGTTTCGATTAATGGGAGTGGCTTGCAGAGCTTTGCATAGTGGTGCATTGTGAGAGTTGTAGTTTTTCATACAAATGTGCCCTAAAGTCACTTTCTGTCTTTTCTCGGTTAAATAGGCACAACATTTTTAATTGATTTTACATTTCGACTACAAATATGACCCACTTTCAATAAAGATGAATGTTTCTATCGATGAAATGGCCCTTTTACACACAGCGCACCACAGGAAAACTGGATAAAATAATTGGTTCACCCATGAAGGAGATCCAGACTTTACGTACAGTAGGAATGTTGTAGGGCGTAAATCGGCCCAAATTCAGCCCGATTATCTGGTGGAGTGTACCCGGCTTGACAGTACAGTGGCCAGGGTCATTCAGAGGTTTTCCAAGACTGTTTCCACTCGGAAAATGAAACGCAAGGGTTAGTCCTTGTGCTGTGCGTCAGGTGCAGAAGTTGGCTTTAAAAAAAGAAGCATGAGTGTTGCCAACATTGCTTTAGAGGTTGCAAAAAAAAGGTCAGATTGTCAGTGCTCAGACCATATGCTGCACATATGAGCCAAACAAGTTTATGTTTAAGTTTGTCTCATTAAATGACAGGACATGGCTCCAGTAATTCATGCTCTTGGTCAGACTGTCTTCAGGAAAGTGTTTGTTTGTTTTCTTGTGAGCCGGCTTTAGAAGAATTCCTTCTGGGACAACAGTGATAGGGACCGAATTGTTTGAAGTGTGCTGGGTAGGGTCTGAGCACTGACAATCTGACCTTCTTCTTATCTTGTGACATACTGTGATTCATACCTTTTTGTGATAAAAAGCAAACACAGTGCAAAATGTTTCCTCCTCCTTCCTCAAATGGAAGCAGGAAATCATGCCGAACTGTCTAACACACTTACTGTAATGATACAAACTAAGCCGAACATAAACCATAATGTGAACCTGAAAAATAACGGTTAACACATGGGTTGGGTTCATGTAAATAGTTTCCAGTGCTGTTTTAGCTGTGAAATTTTTGGCTAATGATTGGTATATCCTGCCCAGAATGTCCTGAGAACCAAAGATTCCCACTGAATATTTTTTGCGGTTGTTAAGTATGCTTGGAATTACAAAGGCAAGCAGGTGCTGGTGTTAATAATGTGAGAAAGAAAAGAAACCACAGCAGCTACATGTGGTATTTACCATCCAGATTAACAGTACATTTCTCATTGACTATCTATTATAGAACATGGATAAATTTTCATGAAACATTTTACACTTTTGTTTTACTGGACATGCTTATGCACATTTTGAAGCTTAAAACGTCATTATTTTGCCATGTTGGCCATGGATCAACATTCTTGAGCCTGCAATAACATTCCTCATCCCCATTAAAATTCTTTTGAAATGTTAGTAGCAGGGGTAAATGCTGGTAAGTTTACACTGTGCTGCCAAAAAGCATCATGCACAGAACTTAAGAAGTTATCTGTTTTTATCATGTCAACAATGGCATAGCATGATGACACTTTGAAAGGTGTGTAAAAGGTTTTGACTTTTTTTGTAGATAAGATGAAGACAGACACAATATTATGCCATCAAATTATGACCCCACTGTAGAGCCCAGGGATATTTTTAGCCACACTTAAAAATTATAATTTTTTTAAGTAATTTTATGTTCACTCCATTTCTGTCTCCAAAGTGTTACCTGTATTGTTGTTTTTTTTAGTTGGCCCAAACTTGCCTCAAATATAAAAAAGTATGTTTGCTCAACTAGCTTGATAGTTCATTCAACTAAAGCCCGGTGCATCCTGTGAGATTTCAGCCACGATTTAGCTGTCTGGGACAAATTATCCTCCTTTAAAATTCTGTCAGTGTCAGAAATTTTGAGACAGGATCCTGCTGTGTGACATCTCCCTACGCCAACCGGCAGATCAAGAACCAATAAAAGCACAGAACCCGGTGACGCAATTAGTGCGGCAACAACAACAAATAAATGCAGAAAGTCAGTCAAAAAGAGTCAAAAAGTCAAAAAAGAGCAGTACAGCAGGAGGAGAAACTTGTGGAGTTATGAAAAGATAAAGAGTGTTTGTACAACGTGTCATTGCCACTGTACCATGGTAGGAAAAAAATGAAGCAGCCTGGAGAGATATCACGCTGGAAATACAAATGCAAGGTACTCGTCTCCTTTGTTTTTTATTCTTTTTATGCTCGAGACAAGTCATGATTATAATGAACAATAGATGTTGTTTAGGTTTGCCTGCCTTCGCTTCAGTGTGTGTTTGCCCAGCTGCCGTTGATCGATGACGTAAAACTGCGGACATGTATGTGTGTGTGTATTTATATTCCTCTGTTTATCAAACCTGAGTGGTGAGGATGTGGAGAAGCACACCGGAAGGATGCATGGGTCTCCTCTTTTAGCTGGAAGTTATCCTAAATGCCCTTGTAGATGTTCTGACTGACTTTGGAGTGCTTTTTGGACTGTTTTAGTGCTGCAGGTTATTTTACGTGTAGAAACGGCAAGTGGGAGATAAAAGGAAGTCTGGCCGGAATGGAGGATGGGCCAGACGTCGGATAAATCTGGTGTGTGGAAACATTTTTTATTTCATATTACCTATGAAAGGAGAAATAAAACAATAGATAGAACTGCAGTCTATGGGTTGAATGTGTTCGAACAGCCACAGGAGACAGCCTTCTCTCCGCACATTTATCTAATCTGAGGTACTGAACACAATGTTTTACGTCTTTTCTGACTTCTGGCACAAACACACATATACAGCGCTATTTTTAGCCTTTCATTGATAAAACTAAAGCGGCTGATTTCCGCGTAGTTTCATTTTGCTAACGTGTGAAAGTTGCGCAATCTTATTTCATCAATTGCCCCTCAAAGTAATCAGGAAATAAGTGGTCAAAAGTGGACAAAAGAGACAGATTTAAATATTACAGGTATAAACGTTATGTTTCTTGAGATCCGATCAATGAAAACACATTCGTTACTCTCTGCAGTATTTAAGCAGCCTCTCAGTGATAACTCTTAGAGCTACTACACTAGAGTTGGCGTTTTGATAAATGCAAGTTATCTTTGTGTGCTAAAAATGCACATAAAGTTCATGTAGATGGCAATACACATTCTCTTTTTTTGCCAAATAAATGAAAAGCATGTTGAAATCATCAATGTCTTCCCTCTTGCTGTATCAAAATCTCACCTGGCTTTCCTCAGAGATGGTCCCAATAATGTGCTTAATTCAAATTCAGTTTGTGCATGATTACATTATACAACTTTTTAATACTGTATCCTAAATTATGGATAATTTATACATTAATACATTAAGATAATACATTTCTGGAGTGTTAAAAATTAAAAGAAAAAATAACAACAAGAACCGTAGAGAACCGAGAACCGTGGCCATAAAACCGTGATATGAACCGAACCGAGGGTTTTGTGAACCGTGCCACCACTAATATTGACCCATTGGTCGAAACAACAAAGGACTACTTATATACCAACTTAGCGGCAAGACCCAGGCAGAGACGTAAACGCTGGAAAAGAAGCTCTTAGTCTGTCTCTCTCTGTATTTCCCACCTATTTTAAATCATCTGAAATAGTGCCAATTCCCAAGAAGAGTAAAATCATGTGCCTAAGTGATTGGCGGCCTGTTACCCTTACTCCGATAGTGGGCAAATGCGTTGAACAGTTTATAAGAGATAACATTAACAATCTTGTACCAGAAACTATGGATCAGTATCGGGAAAATAGATCCACGGAGGATGCTATATCTACAGTAAACCTTACATGCTTACACATTTGGAAAAAGAGAACTCTTATGCCATAATTCTCTTTATCAATTATAGCTTGCCATTCAATACAATAATTCCCTCTAGACTGGTCACAAAACTCAGGAGCCTTGGTATTCCATTGGACCTTTGTTATCTGATTTTGGATTTCTTAAGTAACCGTCATCAGGTGGTCAGGATGGGGTTCATCATCTCTGCCCCTCTGACAGTGAGTATCGGAGCCCCTCAAGGATGTGTGCTTAGTCCTCTTCCATATTCTCTGTACACATATGATTGCACACCATTACACTCGTCAAATCTCATTATCAAGTACGCTGATGATACCACAGTAGTGGGTCTGATTAGAGATGACAACGAGTTGTTGTACAGGGAAGAAGTAGAGAATTTAGTGCAATGGTGTCAGGAAACAATCTGTCACTAAATGTGGAAAAACTGAAATAGCTAGTGGTGGACTACAGGAAGAGAAAAAGAGCAGAATTGACCCCTCTGATGATTCATGGCTGTGCAGTAGAAAGGATGAGCAGTTTTAAGTTCTTAGGGGTTAACATTACTAATAACCTCACTTGGGACCTACACACTACAGGAATAATGGGGAAAGCCCAGCAACGCCTGTTCCATCTTAGGCGGTTGAGGAAATGTGGCATGGGTACATATGTTCTCTGTGCTTTTTATAGGGGCACAATTGAAAGTATCCTAACAGGGGCCATTACTTCTTGGTATGGCAAACTTCTAAGAAAATATGAGCTTGTATCTATAGCAGACCTGTATCAAGAGAGGTGTAAGAAGAAGGCCCAAGGACCCTAGCCACCCTAACAGTAACCTCTTCCAGGGGCTACCCTCAGGCAAGCAATAATAATGTAGTCTGTGAGCAAAAACCTGCAGACTTAGAGACTTATTTTTTCATCAAGCTATTACAGTAGGTTTCTTAATGATAAATAGACTGTATTTTTATAAAATAGAATTTTATTATTTATTATGGTAATGTAATGTACCATGCTTTATACTGTGTTTATCATAATTTATATTGTGTTGTTGAGTTTGGGTGTATGTGTGTGCTTGGGTGTGTGTGTGTATGGATGTGCTTTTTAGGGTTGTTTTTAATACATGGATATAGGTATTTTTCATTTTATATACTGTTGTTGGTCAAAAGAGGTGTGGTAGACCTAAGATTTTTGCTCTTGCATTGTATGTAAATATGTTATGAGATGCAACTTTAATAAACGGAAACTTAAGGCAGCCAATGTATGCATACGCCAGAGCTCGCACCTACATCAAAAGTGCGACCTATGTTTTCATGTGATCATGGAAGCGTTCAGAGTAGCCGTCACATTTATGTTGGTGCAAACTTCTCCTCCCTCCAACACGAAGAACCAGTCCGTGTCACCACCAGCCCCACCGGTTTTGGGTCCGACCTGGGCGAACTGCTGTCTGATCGGAGAACTTCGAAAATGAAGTGGTTGTCCCGGATGAGTGGCATAAAAATTTTAGAATGTCAAGGTCATCGCTGCTGTCACTCTCCGAATTGCTACGTCCCTACATCGAGGCTCAGATGACCGTCATGCGGTCCACTGTCGGTGTCATAAAAAGTTGCCTGCACCTTAAATTACCTGTCCGACGAGGGTAGACTGCGCAAGACAGCCAAAGCTTTTGGTCTTTCTCGATCGACCGTGTCAATAACAGTATGGCAAGTGTGTGAGGCAATAGCTGTCCACTTACGTCCTACAGTATGTAAATACAACTGCCCACATCCAAAAATGTTGTGCATAAATTTGAAGAGGTGCATGGCCTCCCTCAATGCATGGGTGCTGTGGATGGCACACATGTGGAAATTAAGCAGCCATCTGTAAATTCCACAGACTATTTCAATAGAAAAGGGAGGTTCAGTTTGAACATGCAGGCTACCTGCAACTATAAATATTGTTTCATTGATGTGGTACAGTAGTTAAATGGCCTGTGAGTGTTCATGACGCCCGCATTTTGCAAATTCCACAGTCAATGGCCATGAAAGATGGAAAGATCCCACCATGTCAAAAGCAAATACTTGAGGATAAAGAGGCCATACCAGTGTACTTACTTGGAGATCATGCATATCCTCTGCTCCCATACTTAAAGTGTGTGTTGCAGGTTCTTTTTTTTACGAATTTGTGCAACTTGCTTGTGTGTAATAACCATTTAAAGTGTTATCCATTGTATTTTATGTTGTTGGGTATCACAAAACCCGAAAAAGTATGAAAAAGTACAGCGGTTTGCAATGATTCTCCTTTCCCCCACAACGCACTGTATGACGTCACGCTGGGGAGAGAATTTACCAAAGCCGCATTGAGAGCATTGAGAATGACTATAGAAAGACGAGTAAAGTACAGTTCTGATAGCGCAGATTATAGATAAATAGATAAATAGATAGATAGATAGATAGATAGATAGATAGATAGATAGATAGATAGATAGATAGATAGATAGACAGACAGACAGACAGACAGACAGACAGACAGACAGACAGACAGACAGACAGATGGATAGGCTAGTATAGAGAGATAGGCAGACAGCCAGATAGCATAACGTTAGCATATCTTCGTGTAGAAAGTAAACAAACAATTAACATACTCGTGCATGCTGGCTTGAGGGGGTCCATGATCTTGCCTGAAATGGGTGTAACTTTATGCGATCTTCAGCACAAACGGTTTTGGCAGCATGTCTCTAATCCAGGAAGGTGAGTGAGGCACGTCACATCTGTTCGCGGGGACCAGCGACCCAAACGCACTCGCTTTCTTACAGCCAGTAGCGGAATGGCAATCGAGAGAGTCTGGACTTTCCCGGTTGGTCGATCTGATAATAGTTATACGTTTCGAGTTAACAACACCGTCTGGCGGCGTGATGGGCGCCGGTTCCCGCAGCCCGCTGGTCAAAGTGCAGCCTCTCAGTTCAACAAAGTATATGAAAGTGCTCAACCTGTTCGGCAGGTCCAAACATGTACAGGATTTATAAAAATACGGTGATCAATGAGCGGTTCCTCCTCAAATGGCATAGTCTGTCGTGATGTAAAAAGCCGCCGAACGCCTGTTTATTACAGTATGTATGCGGTCGGATCCGAGTGTGCTACAGCTGCTGACTGCTGCGTATAAAATGATCGTGTGATTCGTTATAATCGCATAAACAATATAACAAAGCATCCTTTTATTTCACAAAACAATATATTTGAGATATTATTTGATAGACTAGTAAGTGTGGATTAAGGATGTTTAAAAATCTCTAGCCTGGTGGTCAGGACATGAATGGATCAAATCAGCAGATTTGCGAAGTTTTATTTATCTCCAAAGATATCATAAATAATAATTAGCATGGTATCTTTGCAGTATAACACATTATATATTTCCTACGATGTATATATGATTTCCAAATTGTATACGCAAGTATTAAACAGCAATAAATGTCTCATCTATCTCTATGGCTCTGGCTGAGGCTTTCTCCACTTCTCCCCAGCGTGACGTCATCGCAGAATTGCGTAAAAAAACCGTTAATACCAAAAACGTTCTTTAAGACCATTTTTGAGACATTTTAAAAATTATACACATATCTTGAGTGATTTATGTACCCATTAATCGACAGTGGTGGTTAACCTGCAACACGCCCTTTAATGAAAGAGTGTGCGAATGGGGGAACAATGCTCAGGAGCATTACTTTGGACTGTCTTTGTGCTGGGAAAAAAGGCCGGTTTGGAGCCTGAGAAGAGCAATGGACATTAACCTTAATGACCTTTCCTTCATCGTATATGCATGCTTTGTCCTGCATAATTACAGCAGGGCTGCTATGAACACTGTGGATGACACCAGGGTTACAGCCTACTTTGTTTAAATTTATATATTTTAGTACAGGCTAATGTTTGTGTGTAAGCATTTTTCTTTACAATTTTGTTCTTTGTATTTGATACTCAACAGTTTTGTGGGCCAGGTTTACAGTAACAAATGGTCATTGGTTTTATAGTTTCCCCAGCATACTTCACTGTATGAATCTTACACAATTACAGACACAAGCCTGAATGCTTTTCAACCAGTTTAATTCTGATCAGACACAAGAATTGTTTGTCATTAAAGCATTAAAGAGAACAAACACTGTACAAATAAAATGTGCTTATAACTAACATATATAACAAAACAATAAATGAATCAGCATTCAAGTGACATTTCCAAGAGGTGTGTTTGAGCTTATGTTTATTTGATTAGGACAATGCACATTACATTTCTGTAAATGCGCCAGTGTTAGCCAGTTGACTAATTTTCAACTGTAGTTCTAGTTACCTAGCACATTACAATAAACAAATTGTATAACTGTTCAAAAATAGGGCATACGAACAGTGTTCAATTGAACTCAATTTGGTATTAAAATGACCTCAATGGTTAAAAAAAAACATTCCAAAGGTACATTCAACACTAAACAACCCAAAACGTGCAATTTCTGTAAACTAGCATTGCAGCTGCCAAAGACATCAGATAAGGTACATTTAACACTAAACAACAAAAAAGTGCAATTTCTGAAAACTTGGTTTATTTCTGTGCATGGGTGAACAAGATCTGCCCTGGGCCCTCAACAGTTATAAAGGACAAATCTTCAGTGTTCATAGTATAATATAGTTAATCGTATTTTTATCTTGATAACGATATGTGTGCCCCACGATTAGTTAAAAACAATCATCACGATTAATGTGTAAAGACCAAGCACAAAGTAGATGGTCTAGAATCAAGCAATGTGTTTGTTTGATATGGGCGGAGTCAAAGTATACAGAGTGGATATTTGCAAGCGCGATCTGTGTTATGGTAGAAGTAAGTTGGCATCACGAGATTTACAGTCATTCACCTTGAACAAACATAATGGCAAAGCAGCAAGAACAAAGTGCAGAAATAAACAAGTTAGTTAACAAAAAAGGGTTATACTATATCAAATTTGAAGAAAGTGATGTTGATCAGGTAAAGTCCGAGCAGGGTTGTTTTTGGCAGCCCTAGTCTTAGTCTTTTGGATCAAAATGCTTTTTAGTTTTAGTCACATTTTAGTGACTTATAAACTTGATAGTTTTAGTCAAGTTTTAGTCGACGAAAACACAAAAAGGTTTTAGTCAAGTTTTAGTCGATGAAAACGCACAAAGGTTTTAGTCAAGTTCAAGTCAATTTTAGTAAAAAAGTATTCTTTAACAAATTAATTTAGGTTAAAATGTGTGTTGTATTAAATACTATTATAATGTGCATTAAGGTTGTCTCTGAGGGCTTGGCGTTGTTTTAATCGTTGTGCCTTCTGTGCATGTCATAACAAAAAAGTTGAGCCTTATATACCCTGAGGTTGAGTTTGTGTGTTACGCCGAGACCTCGCTTATAAAGTTGAGAAACACGTGCCTTGCCTTGTTATTTAAATACACCACAAAAAGTATTGGAAACAAGTAGATACATGTAAAACCTTAAGCTTACCATGAAATGTGTCACAAGCGGATTGTCAAGTAAAATTGAATGTAAATGATATGTTAACAGCGTGACTTGTTAGTTACGTTTAAAAAATATTTGTGTGATGAGCCTTCAGGTGCCGGTTGTGGTTGGTGGTGTTCTTTCCACCTAGTTTTACCATCATCTCCCAATATGCATTTCGTTTTTCTTTCTGATGGATTATACTGAAAGTATGTCCATAAATCATCTTGTCGTTTCAGTTTATTGGCGATACCGCCACGGTCCTTCGAACCCGCCACAGCCGCAGGTGTGTTGTTGTGTGAAATCTGGTGCGCGTGCGTGGCATGGTGGCAGCTGGGTGGTGGGTGTACCCAAATAAAGGATAGGAAGCGGCAGAATTGCTAATACTTTTAAGCTAAAACCAGACAGATTTCACACAAAATAGGCAGAAATGACATGCATTGTGAACGTCAGACTTATAATCATTTTCGTTCCGCCTTGTCTCATCATTGAAAACTCGAAAGCGTCTCGTCATGTTTTTGTCACCTTAGAAGCATTTTAGCTAGTCATCGCCGCGTTATCATTTCCTTATCGTCATCGTTGATGAAAACAACACTGGTTCCAAGTCTTGTGCAAACTGTGGTCCTGTTTCGTCCAAACGTGAAATATCAAGAGTTTTTAAAGCTTAAGACACAAGCCGCAACCATCAAAAATCCCTGACCATCCACAACACAGACAACAATAACAGATCGCCTATGTATGTTAGCCATTGATATGTGTCCAATAAGCACAGAGAGCAGCAACGGCTTTAAAAAAATTATTGCCACATAAAGGCATAATAGGCTAGCAAAAAAAGAATAAAAATTTTTATTCCAAAATTGTATTGTTTTTATTCCAGTTTTATTCTAATTTGATATAGATATTTATTAGAGCCCTGCATGTCAGCCTTGTTATGCACCTCGCGTTGGTTTCGGACAGTTTTAACGTCAGAGTTGATTCGTGGGCCAGGCCTCAGGCTTTTTTTTAGGCTTGACCATCTTTTTATATTTTTTTATTTAATTTAAAGAAATATTGAGACATTGACAATTGTAAAACAAAGACGTTTAACCCATCGCATGAGTCCGCTACTACACACACACGCACATTCACAATGCACCTGGTAAAAAATATAAATGGAAGACTGGATTAAAACCTTAAATGTGAATAATCTATGCACACAGCATCCAAGACATAATCTATAAAAGACTTCTTCCTGTAGTCATGTAAGAATGCTGTGTCATTTTTTCTTGTTTGAGATTAGACTTTTTTCTTAGTTTAACTGTTTGATTTACGAATAGCCATGTTCTATGGTAAAGCTTTACATTTTTATTGATGCATAGCGAATGTGTAAGGTAAGGCAACCTGCATGTTTATTTAGTTTCATGTTTTTTTTTTGTTTTGATTGTATAGCCCTTTTCATAATTTTTCTGCACCTCGTCGCAACATTGCATTATTGTTATATGCTGAAAATATATATTTTATATAGATGTTATTGTAGGCAAGTGAAGTGTTGATTTGAATGTCTTGGTTTATATCCCGTCAATCCAGTTGGTGCCAGAGTGAGTCAGCTTCCTGCTCCTCGTCGCTACTAGCTTTAACATGTAACACCTTACCCTTCTTCCCGTCAAGATTCACCTCTAATCCGGTTGTTGGAACTGTTGTTGACGGAAAATTTGGATGCAAATAAGACGCCACTTTGGATGGCTTACCCCCCCCCCCCAGCAACTCCTATTTGCAACAATCACCTGTTCATTACAGCAAAGACTGACTCACGATTTTCAGTGTTAGAAAACAAAGGGCTGCATAGTTTGGGAGATCTGTACATTGATGGTATATTTGCACATTTCAATCAATTAGCGTCTACCTTAGGGATGGGAATCGAGAACCCAGTGAATTGATTCCTTTGAACCGTTAGGATACCTGATTAACGATTCCGCTTATCGGTTCCGCTCGTTGCAAACTGTCATTACGTCACACACACGCGCTGTGTTGTTTTGGTTTAGAACGCAGCAAACATTGCATCGAGGCAGAACGATCCAAAGTTTGGTTATATTTAGTAGTGGGCAGAGCGAGGCTTTGTGAAACACTGAAACAGTTGAATCAATAACTTATATTTCACGCGAAAATACGACAATACGGTCGCGTGTTTGATACACTATTACACAACAACAACACCAGCGAGTCAAGCAGCAGCGGAGTTAACGGGACGCCATCTGTTATTAATGCTGAAGGTAATGTGTTAATGTTAATGTGAGCCCCATTTCATTACGTAAACTTTTACTATACGGATAATCTCCGTTGTCATTGTCCATCAAATTGAGTCTGGCTGGCTCAGAGGCTGCATCAAGTATCTCTCGTGCACCTCTATCTACTCCGTTTACAGAGGCAGGGAGGAATAAAATGACCGAGTCGAGGATAAACAAATTTTACCGAGCAGTAGAGGCGGACACGACTTAAGTATTTCTGCTTAAAAGTACATTTTCAAGTATTTGTATTTTATCAGTGTTTTTTTTTTTTTTTTGAAAACGTACATTCCAAAGCATATATCATAATTTTAACTACACTACATTTCATAATTTCAAGTTTTTTGGTTTATATTTAATATTTAAGTACATTAAAATCTAGTAATGTTTTTTTACTTTTACTTAAGTAAAAAGTACTTTTGTATTTTTACTCAAGAAAACTAAAAGTACACAATTTTTATGTAATTATGTATTAAATCAATTTTAATATGCAATATAAAAGGAATACACAGTATGATTCTATGCTTTAGAATGTAGTGAAAATTTTTTAGTCAAGTAAAGTAAATTTTTCCCAATACAACACTCTGATAAAGCACAGATGCTTGGAAAAATGAAACTAAATACTCAAGTAGTGTCCACCTCTGCCGAGCAGTGACTAAGTTTGTGGTAAAGGGTTTGCATCCGTTTGCCACAGTAGATGCTTCTGCATTACAGAAGGTTTTATTTGCTGTATTTTGTCCAGGATCATGTCTTTTCAAAAGAAAATAACAAATGCATGCATGACCAAAAGTTGCATGTTTTATGTTAGTCTAGTTCTGTTTTATTAATTCCTAGTCCTATCACATATTTGCTGGTTTAGAAACACTGCCATAGGCTATAGGTCCCTGGATTTTACTTTAAGAATAGCTCACCTACTTTTAAGTTTGTTCTGAGGTTGCTACACATAATTTGTGTATAATCTGTTCTGTGTCTTCTGAACAGATTTTTAAGGGAGTTAATACAAACATACAAATTTTTGCTTATTCCCTCACCCAATGAGAATCGATAAGGAATCGGACCGATAAGCAACATCGATAACGGAATCGGAATCGTTAAATTCTTATCAATTCCCATCCCTAGTCTACCTTCAATCTACATGAATCAGACTTTTTCCGATACTTCCAGTTGCGGGACTTTGCGAAAACACAACCCACGTCATTCCCACAGATACCAAAACCCAGCGGGATGGACCTGGCTCTTAAGGCTGAAAACCTGTCAAAGGGCCATATCTCCTTTTTTATAATTTATTGTCCTTAAACAGTGAATCTATTTTACATAAGATCAAGACGAATTTGTCAGGATCTTGCCAGATCCTTTTTTTGTATTCTGGTCTAGTTCTGGATGGCAGGGTCCTGACAGTACAATGTTCTGTGTGTGTACACGTGGCTTTATATTGTTTGTATTTTGCCACGTGTTTCCAGTGTTCCGTCACTTTTACCCCGCTCCCTTGTGTTCTCTTGCCCTTATTGTTTAATGAAGATCACCTGTTCCCATCTTGATTTGCTTCCTATTTAATGCCCTCGTGTTTGCTGTCTTGTGCTCGATTGTTTGTTCATATGGTGTGTTTGTTCCCTGTGAGTTTGTAAGCCAGTTAAGTCAAGTCATATTCTGCGTTTATTCAATCTGTTGTCTAGTTTTGTGTTACCCTTCTGTCAGTTTATTGCGCTGTTTCCCCCCTTTTGTGGGTTTTTGTTTCTGTTTTATTTTAATAAACCTTCTCCTTGTGTTTATCTGCTGTCTGCGCCTGGGTTCTGTCTCATTGCAACCGTGACAGAATTGGGAGTCAGAACTCCAATTGAATCTTTCTGAAGAATTCTGGGAGGGAGCCATGTAGGTTGTTAACTCGTCATCCAGCTGCGCTAGACTGTCACTAATACAATTTAACTTCCACAGATTACATTATAGTAAAGACAAACTATCAAAGCTCTTTCCAGACATATCTGATTAGTCTCCATGCAATCTTACCCACATGTTTTGGCCATGCCCCAAGTTGTCTGAATTCTGGCGACTATTCTTTAAAACAATTTCAGATATATTAGGCATAATTGTAACTCCAACCCCATATATCGCCATTTCCGGCAAGCCCCCTAGGTTTTACTCATACGCAGAACAATGAAACTTTCAATGAGCTGTTTGTGAAAGCTGTCCAAGTAGTCTAAAAATTCAGTGTTTTTAAAAATTCAGTGAAATTTTAACTAGTAACTGCAATGAAATAAGTTCAGCTACATGCAGGAATCTTCACCCTTGTTATACACAAGTAACAGGCTTACACCAAAAGACATATAAAAATACAAAATTTATTGGTACAACAATTAAAAAAAAACTAACAGTAATATACACAATTAAAACGAAGAAAAAAGATTAGATATGATTATTTAAATTCAAGGGCTAGGGAATAATATCACAATCTGGCGACCCCTGGTTAGACGGTGAATGAAAAGGGCTAACACCACAAATCACGCCAATAAAGTCATATAATACAGCACACAGTCACACGTGAGATTTACACAGCAAGGGCAAATATCAAATTTAAAATCAGTGTAAATACTACAAAATGAACCCCACACATTTAGAAATAATAATATAACCAAATTGGTCTGATCAGTATAGAAGCCCTAAAACCCAATTCACAAGTATACATCAAACCCAGGCGAGCAGCCAATATCCCACTAAACCAAAAGGAATTTACATAGGTAACACATCCCAATCATATTATGCATAAAGCAGGGTTTCGTCAAACACAGTCAACAGTTTCGTCACTCACGACCCCACCCACTTGGCGTTTGTAGTGCAGGAAGAAGGAAGCGCTACAGATGAGGCGATGACAGCGAAACACATGCAACTCCCGGCTCCAACGATTTCCCGGAAACGATGGCCAGCAAAAGAAACTGGAACTGTAGAACGGATCTGTGAAACAGAGGAAGGGCAATCAGTCCCAAATCATTACACATCAGTGCCCACTCTCTCGTAACCGGAAGAGTTCACACTTCCCTCAACATGAATGAATAGCGCACGTTGTTTTTATCTCGTGGACCTCACACTGACCTTGTTTGACATAACTAGTAATTTTGAAAGTGAATCGAAATGCCAGAAACAACTGCTTTTATTATTTAAGATAGGGATAGACTTAATTTTATAGTGCGTACAGTATCCATAAGAGCATTTTTTTTGTTCATCCATTGTTTGAGTCATTTTGAATGTGTTATTTATTATTTGCTTCTTCCCCATTTGTAGTAAACTTCAACCCATCTCTGTATGAATATTGGGTTCAAGTTTATTACGTGTTAACATTTTTTTTCATATTCAAGATGTCTCCAAATAGCACAATAGTACACTTAAATAATCTTAAGAAAAAAAAATTGTTTGTATAATATGTACAAAATTAGTTTGTAAAAATAGAGCACTTCAAGTGCATTATGAAAGTGTACTACTTTTTCACCTACACTGTAAAAAAAATCCGTAGAAATTGCAGCTGGGTTGCCGGTAATTTACCGTAGATTTTAATTTATGTTTTTTACTGGCAACATTTTGTTCAAAGTTAAATGAACATTAAACATTTACAAGTCTTTGTCTTTATAGAGTAAAACTAAAAAAACAGCATCAAGCAAAACATTCTGGGAAACAAAATCTGAAGCAAAAAACAGAAAAAGGTTGATGATGATTTCTGGTTCCCAGAATGCTTTGCATGAGGCTGTTATTGTATAGTTTTATTCTGTAAAGATAAAGACTTGTTAATATTTAAAATTTATTAAACTTTGAACAAACTCTTGCCAGTAAATAACATAAATTTAAATCTACGGTAAATTACCGGCAACCCAGCTGCAATAACATTGTCATTTCTGCTTTAATTTTTTTACAGTGTAGGTAGGAAGCACACATGCACACTTCCTTAAAGTTGTAGTGTTCAGAGCGCTTTAGTTTGGAAAGCATTGTCAAAACATGGTGATAAGAAGTGCTTTCTTTGTTATTATTTCTTTAAGTGATTTTTTTTACAGAAAGAGACAGGTAATTTTACTCAGGGTACCTGCAGAGTCTTAATTAAAAATTGATAAAATTTCATTTTCCCAAATTTATGCCTTAAAAGGTATTGAATTTCACCTCAAAATCTAGAATTTTTCACCAAGGTGAAATAATAATCAAATAACCATTAGATTTATATGCTATTAATTCAGACACAAACCTCACGTGCATGAAAAACACGCGCAAGCGACAGATATCAGTGCAGAACACTATCCATGTGCGGAAAAGCATCTTCGCGTGTTCACAGAACACTATTCGCGCGCAGAAAAAATCCTTGCGAGCGCGCACCTTTGCTCAGAGCGCACAAATGCAGTCATGCGAGCAAAGGCTGTGATGAAATCAGAACAAAGGTGTCGTTATAGCCTCAGACAGTTTATCAGCATTAATAAGCATTCAATCTGGGAGAGTGTCATGCAGACAAGACCTCATTCATCAAATGGCTCCTCACACTTCATAAGAAAATAAAAGATGTCTCCTTTGTAGAGTTTATGCTAGCAAAAAACTCTACAAAGCATGAAACAGTACAGCAGATGTGCACGTACCAATAAGTAGAGCAGAGGTCAAAACCATCATAAAGCAACATTCACTTAAAATGTGGCAGGAATATTGGAACATAGCGGATACAGGATGTCATTTATAAAGTATACAAAATCAAGTAGCCACAAGCATGAGGAAGGAAAGGAGCCCAAGGGAAGAGATGTTAGTCTCATGTCTTAGAATAGGTCACACTGGTTTAAACACAACATTGTACAGAATAGGAAAACATCCCACTGGATGACACTTGAGCATTTATCAGGGAAAACATCTGGGAAAATACACAATTTATTAATTTTATTTTTGAAAAAAACTGGGTTAAGTAAAAGAATTTGATAGGGTTTACTTATTTGCTTTATTTTATTTTTCCCCTTTTTCCTTTGACGTCATTCTAATGCCCACACTCCAGTCTAGTAGGTGGCGGTAATGCACCTTTTAGTCGAGTTGCCAACCGCCATTAAACTTGAAAGAAGAAGGCTGGGATGAGCACTCGCTTGACTCTGGCTGTTTCTCAATGTCAAGGAATGATCCTCGGAAGCCAGAATTTGGAGGATGCTACGTCATCGACATCCTTTGAAGGACTGTTCCAATGTCGAGGATCCAGAGTCCTTCGTTCGAAAAAATATCCCATATACAGGAAAGGATGCATTATGTGTATCCTTCGGGCTCTTTGCCCTCTCAAATTACCCACAATCCTATGCACACAGCGCCAAAACTGACGTTATGACGCAATGACGTGCACTTGCTAGCCTGTTCCATTTACGTGTTCTCCAAATTCTAAAGAGGAGCCTCGTCTAGCCTCTGAAGGAAGTGACTTGGAAAAACCAGTCCTGCCAAGGAAGTATCCGTGACTTTAAGAAACAGCAGCTGTGTGTCACTGATTTTGGGGAAAATTTTAATATAAAAAGTAAAAAGTGGACTGGATTTTTTTTTAAACCTTTTTCACAGTAGGGCATGCCAAAGATTGGTAAAACATTGGCTTTGATGCATTTTTTGTTTTTGTGCAGCATCATATTTTCTTTTTATATTGTTGATCACCGTGTGGCACCATTAACCCTTTAGTAGGCCTGTGCGAAAAACAGAGCTTAATTTCTTGCTTGTACATTGAGTGAAACTAATGACCTATGAACACCGGTGGAACAACAGTAATGACCTATGCGCCCTCTTCGGCTCATTAAATACCACTCTTGCCACTGCATTCTGGATCATCTGTAGAGATTTGGTTGTGCAGTCTGCCCAACAGCAGATTGCAAGAGTCCAGTCTGAACAGGACAACATCCTGGATTAGGACTTGTGTAGCATGCTCCGACACACAAGATTGTTAACCAGTTAAAGTCTTTAAATATATAAACAAATACATCAAACAGACCCTCTGCTTTAAAAAAAAAATTCATCCTACCTTCATTTGTTCTCTTTTATCACCTCTAAAATATGGAAAGGTTTCTTCAAAGAGAAAACATTTTGAGCAGAAAGCTAAAATAGTTACTGTTTACCCTAAGGGGTTGCTTTTGGGTTTTATAAGTTGAGTAATGCAGGGAAGCGTTTTCTCTTAATTGACGAGTTATCTCATCAATGGCTGGGAAAGAGTGTTGTTTAATTAAGCTCGTAACTTTGCACAGTCAGCAAAAAGGTATTAAGCCAGTTTACATTAATGTTCAAATAAGATATTTTTGTTAGATCCATCTGTTGTTCTTACCAGATATTCAAGGAGCAGAGTTTTCTCCGCAGCCCCGGCATTATTGTAGTCAGAAGAGCAGGCTTTCATCAGAGCAGATAGGCTAAATATGGTTGTATTTCTTCACAAAAACATCTCAAACTAAATAAAGAAGATATTCATATGACTACTGTGCAGTTTGTTACATGTAACCTAAGTTTTTTCATTCGTTCTGGGCTCTCACTTGATGTTTCAAGTCTGTTTACATGATGATACTGTAGCGTACTTTATGTGAAGTTCTCAAACTTTAAACTTTGTTTGGTGTTAGAATATAATATTTGGTATAATATAATTTCTGTAAGATCAAATGGTACTGAAATCGTACTAACAACCAACTTGAAACCAAGGATTTTACTCGGCCTTCGATCTGCATGGTGTTTTGAAACCATTTTTCTGTAGGCTTAAGATTTCAATTTACACACACACACACACACACACACACACACACACACACACACACACATATAGAATATAAGCTTAGCTTGTTGTGGATATTTCCTTATTATAAACCTTCTGTGAAATTGTGACAAAATGAAAAATACATAAACTTCAAAAACATATGTCGTAAAAAAAGAACTATAAACACAACACAATACTTTGATTTATTGAACATTAATAGTAATTTCACATTATAGTTTGTTCATCTAACCACCCCAAAGTTTCTTTGAACAAAGCTGACACTGTTTGTCAAAGCACCACAAAAACACTACTGATATATGAAGCAATTAGATGACCCCTTTATATTCAAACTCAATATATACAATACTATGTATAGTATATTAATAGACAGTGCAGGTCTATATATTATAAATGTGACTGGTGTTATGATGGTTATAATTTCTATTAGATAGGCACTTGTACTGCTTCTGCTCTATCTTTCTATTTCTCTCTTACCGATTAAAAAAAGCTTAATTCACTCATTATTTTAGATTTAAAAGTCTTCTTGCGGTGCCGGTGACAGGTGACTTTACTTACAGCTTTGCATTTTTTATATCTTGAGTCAGCTTGAGCTTTGCTCGTTCAGTGCAATGCAGTGCATATTCTGTGCAAACTTTTAACAAAATATATGGTTTATTAATAATAAGATTATAAAAAATGCGAGAAAGAAAATGCAGCGCGTGGTAACAAAAGCCAGTTGTGATCGCCATAGAAACCGGAGGCATGCTGAAACTGCCCTCGAGCCTACGCGGAGCGCTCGCGGCCGTTCTCCGATTGACTCGAGTCGGGCTTTACACAAAATATTAATCACTTGGGACCCGAAGTAATTAAACTAGGACCGACCCCAAACTGACTGACAATTTAAAATATAACCCGGAACCCCACGGGTCTCGGGTATTCCGTGAAGACCTCTAGTGGTAAAACTTTGCTCAAGATCAGACACATGGAAGGATACAATGTGACACTTGCTTCGCGTCGCACCGACCCAATTCATTGAGAAACAGAAAGCACGCGAACGCTCACCGTGTGGAAGGCTCAGAGCACATTATAAAACTTATTCTTAAAATGCACATTTCTGTTTTAATAAATGCTCATAGTAATGGTCGCAGTGTAGTTCCCTGCTCATAAAAAAGTCACACTGCTTCACAATGCTGCTTGTGTTTGGTAGGTAATGTGAGTGATGTATCCTCGAAAATCATCTATAATTTTATTAACATTTAATGTGTACTATAAATATAATTAAATATGAATTAAGTGTGTTTCTGTTATGTTTCACTGTTACAAATAACCGCATCTGCGATCTTTTTTATGATTTTAATATAGTAAAAGTGTAGGATTTATGTTTTTAGCAGATTGATAGCCATTTATATAGCCATGTTTTTGCTACAAAAATTAAAGATAAACTGTGTTGCTGTAGTGGCAATAGATAACCACAGTTATCTTTGGGTCACCATTGACTGTTTATCTTTATTAACTGATTTACATTATTTCCATCGCTCCCTAGTAAAAAAGTTATAAACATAGTATAGTAATCAATTCACATTACAAGCTAATATTTTCCTAAAATAGCTGAAAACCTATGCAAACAGATTGACATCCTGGCTTGGTTTGGAACTGTAGAACATTACATGATTCACATGACCGCACGGCGGCGAGATCAAAGCGTGTTGTAACTCCCTCTTTATACGACTCTGGTTAAATAAAATAAATAAGAACACAATAGAATAAAACATGAGGGAAAAACAGAAATTGCCATGCCAACTTGCTAGTGTAAACACAACCTTGCACCACAGATTTAAAGTATATTCTGCACGTAAAACAAGCCTACTGTTAACTACTGTGAAGATTGCATTCGCTACACATGTGCACTGAATCAGAAATCTTCTACCAAATGTTTCGGTACAAATATGTGTACTGTTACACCCCTAATATATAATTTAAAGGACATTAAATTAATTTGATCACCATCAAAAATTAGATGATGATATTGACTGAATGCTCTCAGCACGTAATACTTTCAAATGATCAAATAGCTTTGCTTCAAATCAAGTTACTCCCTACCTTAGACCATTCAGGAAAAAAAATGCTTTTTTGGCAGAATTCAAGAGGTTTTTGCCATGTTATTGCATTTAACCACAGCTGTCGTCATTTTTTTCTTTGAAAGAGGCAACAGGTGTGTGTTAATATTTAAAACTGGAGCCTGTACTAACACAACCAAAATTACATTTGATGACTTTATGTCAATTTGGATTGGGTGCCCCCAGTTTTCAGTTTGCTTTGCCTCCAGCTGGGGACATGAAGTAAATGTGGTGTTGGCACTAAACGGGTCTATATGTAGCCGTAGGATATTACACAGAGAACAAAAATGCCTGTAAACATCAACATTCATAGTTTGCTTTTTGATTTAAAAACAAGTTTGAGTTGAATCGGTAAAAATTGCCTTGGGCTAACTGGCTAGTGGAGCCAAACAGCATTGCTCTTTGTTTAAAGTGTTGGTATAACATAAAAAGTAAGAATTCAAATTGTTATTAGAAAACACATCATCAAAGAATAAAACATACAGGTTGGTGGTCCATAAACAGCAGGTTGTTTTGATAAAGTGGGTGCTGATGATTCATCATTCAGCATAAGCCTTTGTGCTTTGTGTCTGGCATTGTACGCTTATATGGGGGGGTACACACCAAATGTGGATTCAACGATTTGCATAAGTAAATTACATGCAAAGTCAATGCAAAGACGCGAATACGCTCAAATGCATCTTCGTGCAAGTTGAAAATATTCAACTCAAGAAAAATAAGAATAATCAAGAACTCAAGAATAATAGGACCGCTTTAATCAAATATTTACCACAATCTGTACTCCTAGATGGCACTGAACAATTTGTATTGTACATTTTTCAAACCTATATTCTTAAGACCTCTTTCATCTTAAGATCTCTATTAAGACCCTATCATTTATAGTTATAAATACACATTTAAACTTTAATCATGTTAAAGCAACACAGTTTTTTGACCTTAAAGCAACACTATGTAGTTTTTTTTACCTTTAAATAATGTCTCTAAAATAATTTCAGTGATAGAACAACTTTTAACTGGACAAATTGTACTGTTGCTGCAACCTGAGCAGCCTCCTAGCTGCTACAAGCACACTCTGAAAGTGGCGGTGGAGGGTAGGAAACACAGCCCCGCCCCTCCCCCTGCCTGCAGAAGAGTGTCTGATACCAGGCACTGTTGCGCTTTTCAACCACATGGGGGAGCTGTAAGTCATTTTTACATGGAAACTACATAGTGTTGCTTTAAAGTTTGTTTCGTAAGTTATTTCATTGGTAATAACTGGATAAATTCTACTAATGCTGGGTAGTGTACACACCAAAAGATAATCGGCTGATTTTAAGCCAATTTCTCATGTTCCAGCTGTCTTCACAACTTCACGCCAAACCCTTTCCTTTTTTTCCTTGAATTTTCTGTGAAAATGATTCCAAACACTGTCATTTAAATTTTTCCTGCATATCGTCCGTCATGCTTATTCTGAAGTCTCGCAAGATTTGGCGAGATTTCCTGTGTTCACAGTCGAGACTCTGGTTGTAAATCTGTTCGTGTGGTATGCTGTCTTTGACACATTATAGCACACCACACACTATAGGACCAAAACGGTTCAATCTAGGATTTTTTATCCTCATGTATGTGGTCTATCACATTTCAAATACGTAAAAAATCTTTTGGTGTGTACCCAGCATTAGTGGTTACAACCACATCCCAATTCAGGGGCTGGATCCTTCAGGACATCGACTTTGAAGGGAAGACACTGTATTTGAAGGCTACAGCCCCTAAAGTCCACAAAGCAAACTGACGGTCTAGCCTACGGGGGGGAGTTGCGTTGCTTGCTGTTCCTGACCATCACGCTTGTCAGTGGGACACAACAACAGAGACTTTTCAGACTTTTAAAAATAAATATGGAGCCAGATTTTATTTATTTTATTTGAGAAAATATGACGCATTAATGCAGATTAACCTACCCAACAGTGTATCATACAAGAAATATACAAATGTAAATCGCAGCATGCTAAATATAGCAGCAATTAATATTAATTCACATCACTAAAACATAATTTATAATAATAAAACGATGACAAGGACCTTTAATTTGCAAAATATACTATTTTATTTAACTACAGTCCTGAATGTTTATTTTAAAATACCGAGATGTCACAGTCATGCATTGAATCTTCAGGGGAAACGAAGGCCGGATTTGAAGGGTGCATGTGAAGGAGCCTTTCTTTCTTTCAATTAAAAATGTTGTCGTACTGTATGCACATACAAGTTTAGCCAAATATACATGTAACGTTTGTATGCTACGTGTTAACAACAATATATATATATATATATGTTGAAAATACTTTTCAGCTGTCCCCCGAGTCTAGCGGAATCACACCGACCGGTTGAAAGTGACACAAATTTTTAAATAGTTGCTGTAAAATTAAAACACCTCAGGACTTAAAGCTCAAAATATTAAACGTTCCCAACCCTGATTCCCCACATTGCCGTCACATTTTTTTCAAACTCGGCTTACAGTGTTGATTGGCTCATTGCCAATTTTGGTTTCCGTTTTTAAGACTGGTTGAATGAAAGTATTGTTAAATTTCCTATATGTATACATAACCAATTTGGGGTCACCTGGTACTCAAAAGCTGCGTTTTCTGAATTAATGATTTTTAATGAATTACGGTAAAATGCCGCCACATCTAAAAGTCAGGGGGCGCTCTCCGCCGAAACGCCATTTGCACCACAGAAGAAGTACCATTACAAAACACTATTCAAGGAAATGTTTATAAGCATATTTACATGGCTGTTCTTCAAATTGTACGTGTTTTCATGATAATAAAGAATATTTTGAATGATTGTGTTTCACGGGTGTTGCTCTTTTAAATGCACGTCCTGTTCTGTGCTTTAAAGAGGACTCATGATATGCTCAGGATATCAGGTGTATTTATACAGCTTCCAGCTGTATTTCCGCATTGTCTTATTTAGTCTCTTTTACTTTTCTACCGTACTAATATACTAATTCCTTGTTGTCGGAACATTTAACTCTTTTTAACAATTGCATATAAACGGTCAAAACCTGATCTAGAGCAGGGTTGGGTTTCTCCGTCTTCCCTCCCCTTTCCCCAGTTTTTCTCAATATTTTGAATATTATTTGCCATTTTCTTTATCTACGGCAGGAGAAGAACTGCATAGCATCTTCTACTTATAGACTTCACTAAGAAGACACATGCTTTAATCAAGTAGGTCTTATAGACTGCATTTTTTTTTAAATACTACATTTAATGCTTCATTTCTGTTGTTGCATTTATTTAGCCAGATTTTACAGATTTCAGTGTTAAGGCTTTTTCAGATTTCTCATCTGTAAAAACATATATTGTAATACTAATATTCTAATCCTATATAGAGAGTATATATCATGGATTTCTCACGAGTGCATGTGTAATGTGTATCTTGAGTTACTGAGGAAATGGCTAAGCTTGTTTTAAACACGCTTCACAAGTGTGTCTTTTTCCGTATCAACAGCAACACAATGATTCTACGTAAAGTATGTGTGATCTGCTTTTAAAACATTTTTCTCATAACCCACATGTTTATGCATGCAAATACCATTAATATGCTGCACAGCTAAAAAATGTAAGTCGAAAATGCCTGTGTGTGTGTGTGTGTGTGTGTGTGTGTGTGTTTGTGTGTGTGTGTGTGTGTGTTTAATATATTTATTTGAGTAGCCTGCAGATTTCCTGAATATACCAAGCCACTGAGATTATGAACACAGCAGTAAATCCTGGTTTCCTATGATTTAAGTTGATGATCTTTATTAATCTCATCTATCTGTGTTTTTCCTCCAGTCCTTTTCAAATAATCTTCAAGGCTTCCCCTGTATAAAACAAGAAAAACTACAGTCGTTCAGAAGTTAAAGTGGCATACGTTATATCTTGACACCCTGGGTCGCTTTAACATTTGTTGCATGAACTGCATTTCTGACCAAATTCCCAAGCTCTTGTTCGGACGCACCCTGGACTACTGTGGAGACAATGTGATGCACTGTACATACAGTTCTGCCAGATTATGGACTATTAGGATTATGGACCATTAGGATAACCAAACTCTGTAGTTTTGTAATAAGGTTTTCTGATTGTGTGTCTGTTTTGTTATTTCTCTTTCTATTATTTATTTTAATACTGTGTGAAAATATGAGAAAATCATACTGAAGGGTGGAGGGTTTAAGGGTATGTCTGAATTGGCCAGATAGCTTGGGTGTTTCCGGTAAACACCCAAAAGAAACCTGGGAAGAATGTTTTACAGTGCCATTTTGATTAGCATTTGTTGAAGTTTCCAGACATTTTTGTCTGTAAGGTTTAGCTTGATGCAGGCTGTCTCAGTTATTTAGACTGTGTCTAAGACACAAAATATGCAGAAAAGAAAGACTGTCGCCTTTTTACATATCTGTGCACTGGGTGTGTTAACACCTCAAGGTGTTTTTATTTAAAAATGTTAAAAAATATTTTCAATCATGTCTGTGTACTGGGTGTGTTAACACCATAGGGTGTTTTTATAAAAATATTTTCCATCATAACATATAGCATATTGTATCTGGAAAATATGATGTAAATAAAGAATATTTACTATTGTCCACAACTCTCTTATTTTCCTTTAGGCTAAAATGAAGTTAGGAGAAAGCGCCAGGTTCATGGATGCAGTTTTGAGACATGAAATTATGTATTGTGAACAAGCAGCTTCACTTTGTGAAATGCAATGCTCAAGACATGTTAAGGTTATTCATTGATCGGATGTTTGAAAAAAATGTACCTGGTAACCTTACCATTTTAAAATAGAGAAACTCGCTAAGTAATAATCTTCCCATGTGTATTTTTTATGAAAAAGTGGGCACCGCCATATTTGAGCTTGTTTTGTTTAAGACTTCTGTTAAGCCACTAAAGCTGATGGTAGTCGTATTGCCACGAGTGTGCGGTTTTGACTGGCTTGTTTACGTTTATTTTGAAATCCAGAAAGACCGGCATCATTTTTGTATTTAGGGGTTGCCATAACAGCTGTTACAAGCTACAAGTAAATCTCTACCAAACATTTGTTTTGGCCATAATCCACGCACAAGAGCCAAATGTGGATGTGGGGCATGCGCACCCATGATTTGTATCCACACATCCATCCGGTAAACCTGTTATAGAAACTGCCAGTAAACAATACAACAATTGTTCAAAAACAACTATGCAACAAATATGCTGATTTATTCTGCCAAATATTAACAAAAATGTGCTAACAGTACAGAATATATAAAACAAAGTTTTTAATTAATTAATTTTTTATATATATAATTTATATATTTATATATACAATAACCATCTGATAAACAATAAGTAAACAGATCTGCACAAACCTGTCTTGCAATGCTTAAATGACTTGTTAAACTAGAATATTATACAGTATTAAACATTGTTTTCACTTTTAATGGGAAACTTGATCTTGTTTTGATGAACACAAATTATATCCTGGCTGTAATTGATGACAGTGACACACGCAGCTGTGACCAACTCAGTAACCTTGTTGCTAGCTTCGAGTGCTTCTTCCAAACACTGTGGCAGTGTCATTTTCCATGGCACACCAAACAACTGGTCACATCACACAAGTGTGCCGCAGCACAGTGGTTGGGAATGACTTCCCTAGGGGTTGAAAAATACTCCTAGGAGAAAAAAATCCTGATTTAATTATGAGGAAAAAGTCCTATAAAGAAAAAATGTATTTGTCCGGGTACTTTTGTTATGTTTTAAATGAAAAAGCAAATAATTTCCTAAATTACCTGCCCATGTCTCACCTCCGTAAGAAGCAATATAATAATATTTTGAAAAAAAAATACTGAATAAATGTAATTGGTTAATATGTTTAATATGGTTTATTCCAATGACTTATAATGTATTGAATGAGAAAGAAACTGCTGCTGACTGTAAGGGGGAAGCGCCACATTAACGTGAAAAGCTTGATGTGTCACCATAGAAACTCAAACATTATAACACTCAATTAAAAATCGCAGTTTATAAAACCTCACTCCAGTGGGACAGTTTTAACATACGCATGAAAAAGGTTAAAAAAAGTGTGGAATTCTTTCATGTACAAACACTTGACTGACTTTCATATTTTACATGGAAATGGTATGCCTCAGTGCTTTTATAATTGCACATCGCAGACCCATTAACTCTAAGCAACAACACAAAATTATTGAATATATCTTTATACCATAGGCTATATCAGGCAATCGGAATATTTACCATAATATCTGTTTTTAATCATGTTTTGTGTGTGCTCCCACGACATTGTTTTTATCAGCCGGCTATTAAAACGGAAGTCTCGCACAAAAAAAAAGGAAATATGTCACATTACTTACTTCTGCGTTCGAAAATAAGGTATATACAACAGGTGTTAGCAGTCACAATCTATCCGCATGTAGTATTGGCACCCGAAAGGGCATTGAGTTAATTTTAAAAATTTTATTTTATTGCGAAAAGCTACCTTAAAGGATTATTTAAAAAGATTTTCCACAAGTTGACCGTTTTATTATAGTAGACTAAGCTTCCCTGGAAATGTTTGGTTTTGAAAGAGTTAAGTTTCTGATCACATTGACACAAAGTTGTTTTTACTATAAACTTAAATACTGTTAATATATATATATATATATATATATATATATATATATATATATAAATAATGAATAGTCTCAATCATTAATAATTGAATCATTAATATACAGCACTTTATTAATATATCAACAAAGAACACAAAGATTTTATTTATATACAGGGAGCTGTTATGCAGTGTGACTAAACGAATGCTATACTGTATCAAATTAAGAATTTAAGAATGCTTGTCATGAAAGTGATCTCGAAAAAAGTGTGAACCCTACAGTTTCCGTCATAAACATGAGAATGGTTGGCACTTGAACATAAACCAGGATGCGGCAAACAGCTTCCTCTCAGAGTAAATAAGAGTTATTGACCTGTGGGCGTTTAATTGAATCTTGTGGCAAACATTCCATTCCATTTTTTGTATCGTAAGTCTCTACAGGCACAGCATGTAGACAAGGTTTTGATTGATGCTCTGAAAAAAAACACGTAACGTCATAGTTTTAAAAGAAAACTGAACATGTGAATTGTTGCCATGTAGTTTGCTTAATGGCCACAGAGAGGAGTAAAAGATGCCACAGTCACTTGGCTAAATGTACTTGTTAAGTCACTTGGAGTTGATCTCGTGCTAGACTTTTATTAATTGATTTTTTTATCTTACCCTGTATTTGAATTGTGGGATGAATTATTGACTTTGCAAATATAGTGAAGTTAAACAAAATGTAAAGCATGTTGCTGTTAAATGAACTTTGAACAATCTGTTGCCAGTAAATAACATAAATTATTGTTATAACATAAATTATACTGGCTAGTTGCCAGTAACACCCAGTAATACTTTAATTTCTACAGCAGTGGTTCTCAAACTAGGGGCCGGGCCCCCCAGGGGGGCCGCGAGATGGTGCCAGGGGGGCCCCAGTTTTATGACAATTTATAAAACACATTGATTTATCATGAAATTCTGTGTAATTAAACCTAAAAAGATATAAAGCTACTAACCAACAGCACTACATTGTATAACTTAATATGTTTTGTTTAATTAAAATGTTAAATTTTAGATACATTTTCTTTGGGGGGGCCCGAAGGAATGCACAGTACACAAGGGGGGCCGCACGCGGAAAAAGTTTGAGAACCACTGTTCTAAAGAAGTTTTGTTACAGTGTTGAGCCAACAAATATTTTGATCCTCCACTGGTTATCCACAAGGATTTCCCTCTGTTATGTATTCTCTACACAAATAATATATCAAAATGTATTGTGGTATGGGGAATCCTATCTTCAAGTGTACTTATCCAAGGCAAAATCATGATTTATGATTTAAGAGAACATGATTTAAGTCACATCTTTTAAGGATCAGACAGTAAAATGTGTGCAGTCTTACAAAACTTGGGGCAATTATTGACTCAATTTTGAACTGAATTTTGAAGCAAATTGTGAAGCTGTGTGTTAAAAAGTAGCTTTTTTGAAGTGTTTGTTCTGTTGAAAGAAACTGTCACATTTATACTTGACAGAAAAAGTATTACCTTATTTTATGTTGCTTTTATTGTTTTTATTTTTCCTGGAGTGTTGAAAGTTTAGAAAAGATATTATCTAAATCGAATTGATGGTAAAAATATGTTTGGGAAATTACCCCATACATCACACCCTGTATATCAGACATACAAATGATTTCTGATTTATTCTTAAAAGATGGCTCTCGTCCTTTACACAGTGAATGTTAGCTTTTATATATTTTATTTTTTTCACTTTGGGAAATTTAATCACTTTTATCATTTTTTGTCATGTTTATAAATTTGTCCACTGTTTATAAACTGTTTAAAAGATCCCTTTCTTTCCTCTATTGTTGATGCATAGGTGCTATGCGGGATGGGCCTCTAAAACACTGCGGGTATGTTAAACACCTGATGTACAGTACAGAAGGTAATCAGACAAATTTAGCAGGTAAACTTGTGATTTTGTGGGATCACATACCTAACAGTGTAGTTCACTATACATTACATCATTTGGGGATTTTTTATCTTTCTGTTACAAGTGGAGCTTATCAGATAGCCTTCAATCCAAGTATAACAATAATTTCTCAGATAAGTAAATCCAAAAATATAGCCCCTTCCCCCCATTCCAACAGTTTAACAACAAAAACAATACAGACATTCTCTAACCAGCCATTGACTCAATAAAGGAATCCAGTTGTGGGGGTTCAGATATCTCTGCCTTTTATGTCCTTCCTCCTTAGTGCTTCTGGCGGAAATGACTCTGCTGTTTGTTTAAATCCAATTATAATTTGAGAAAATTTGGACCAAATTATGTACAAATGCTAATTTGTATTAATTCTTTGGTTATTCATTAGTGACCATGGGGATTCACAAAACATTCTTAAGAAGAAAAATATTTTCTTGCCATTTTTTTCGTAAATTCAAGCTTAAGAAAAAAAGTTAAGAATATTTTGTATTCTCAAATAAGCTTCTTATGAGAGTTCTTATTTTTTTCCTTAAGGATGTTCTTAAGAATAAAATAAGAAGAATTCAAATTCTTGTCTTAAACAACATCTTAAAGTTAAGATAACCTCACAGCATAATTGTCAACATTTGGATTCCAAAATCCGGGGGAGACCTCATGGGGGGGGGGGGTGTTGGTGGTCTGGGGGGGTTAGCAAAGAGTGACAGTCTGCATTCGATTTTATAGCGCTAAAAATTATAATGCAATACTTTCAGCAACCTCTCAATGCCTCCTCATATGTTTCACTTTAGGAAACCCTAACAATTTAATATAGCTTAACTTGTTACAATTTTATAAAAAAAAAACACGTCTTTTTCCCCACCATGTCCGATACTAAAATCAACGCGACATACTTTACAAACATGTGGGAATTGCCGATGTTGATTCACAGTAAGTAAGAAATTAAACTCCTCCGTCCAGCTGTTGTTAAATGTGCAGCTATATATTTTTTTCGCCGTACCATTATCTGAGCCTTCTAATACCATTTTTAAAAGTGATGCTTGATTCAACTTCACACCGTTTACCTGCGCAGAAATCAACAGCGCAACCGAGTTGTAGGTTGCAAGGTTGCTGTCAAAAATGGGTTCAAATTTAAATGATGTGTTTATTGTGTGAGTAGGATGCGTTTCATACAAGATCTGGAAACTGGACAACCTTGGAATAATATATTTATGTGATTATTCATATAACGAGGTAGGGCCATTTAAATTATGGGAGTTTTCCAGAAAAAATAACAAAACGGGAGGGTGGGCGGAGAGAATCCTGGGAAAAACGGGAGTGTTGACAGGTATGCCTCACAGTAGTCTTAAATCTCAAAATGTAAGATGTTTTATAAGTTAATTTGATTGTTTTAAATGTGACATGTTTTGTTTAGTCAGAAATGGCAATTTAATTTGTTTACTTCACAAAGATTAGTTTAATGATAAATTCCATTGGTCATCAGTCTGTCATGGGAGTCGAGCGCTCCGAAAGCCCGAGCACACTTCACCCAAGGTGGACGCGTGTGCGGAGGAGTAGAGTGAAGCACACAAGGGCCCAGAGCGCTCAACCCACATGACAGACCAATTGGGAGATTAAGGAATGATCCCACCGCCTTCATAAACTAGCTGGCCTCTGTTACAACAATGAATAACATTGTCTAGTCCTAACACATCGCTCATTTATGTAGTATATATCGCGTTAGCAAGGTGGTAAAAAGATTAATGAGAATAATTATTAGAATAATTTATGCATTTTGCATAAATTACGCATTTTGGGAATTTAGCTTATACATCGTATCCCCCAGAGTTAGATAAGTCCATACATACCTTTCTCATCTCCCTGCGTTCTGTAACTCTGTCTGATGTAGCCCCTGCTAGCTTAGCTTAGCACAAAGACTGGAAGTGAATGGCTCCAGCTAGCATACTGCTCCCAATACTGTAAGTCAGAAAATAACAAGAAAATTTTCCTATTTATGTGTTGTGATTTGTATAGTCACTCCGTATACAAATAACAAGGTTATATGAGACACAGCCATCTTTTAAGCGTATACATACTGGGAACTATATTCTCAGAAGGAGAAACACTGCTACTTGAGCAGAGTAATAGGATACGGTCAATAAGCCAAAATCCCAAAATGTGGGTGTGTTTTCTTTATGACAAAATTTTAAGATGTTCTTAAGTAAATATTTGAGAACTTTTTAAGAAATGTTTAAGAATTGCACTTAGGAACATTCTTACGACATTCTTATAATTTATCTTATTTTTTGTCTTAAGAATTTTTTTGTGAATCTCGGATCGTGAAATGTGCTGGCCTGGGTTTAACAATTCTGTCTGCCTCCTGCTTGCTCAAATAGCAGTTTGTTTAGTCACAGTCATATACACTTACAACAGTAGAAATATGGAAGTGGTTAGATTTTGAGTCATCACATTTGGTCATATCATGGACACATGTTTTTGGTAAAATCAGATTTAAGGTACTTAGTTGCTAACTCAGAAGGATACATTAATAAAACACAAAAGAAAATCAATTTATTTCACCAGGTTTCAGGTTGCTTCAGATTCAATTATACGTCACAATAGATAGACACACAAAGTTGTAGGTTTGCAGAATGCTCAACAGATTCTTTTGCCAACCCTTTTTTTATACACAGATAAGACAAAAGTTTAAGATGTTTTCTATTTCTGTGGATTACACTTCAGTGTAACTGAACAGTTTTTATATTCTATTATACCTATTTCTTTACCTTTTTGTATGTTTTGTATGTAAGTTTTTTTTGTCTGTTATTTAGATTTCCCTTACTACTGTAATTGCTGAGTGTTTGTCCTAGCCATTGTGTGAGTTAAAAGGTATCAAAACAACAATAAAAAAATTGATTAAAAAACAGATGAGACAAAAGTTGTGTCCCATTTCGAACGAAGAATGTATTCCAGAGAATTTTGTGATTTTGCTTGTTGTTTATTAACAAGTATTATTAATTATGTTTTGTATTAATATTATGTTTTGCATTTTAATTTGTATATTTGTGTATTGATTATTATAATTATCAATTTGTCATATTTTCTAAAAAACAAAAAAATATATATTTTTAAAAGTCAAGACACGTCTCTGCTGTGTCCCGCTGACAGGAGTCGTGCGGGGGGAACAGTAGATGATGCAACTATATGGATCCTCTCTAGGCTAGACCAGCTCATTTCAGCTCTCTTAGTGGACTTCAAAGGCTGCGTCCTTTGTAGACCGAGTCCTTCACCCTTTGAATTGGGACATCGCTAAAAACTTATAAAAGTCTCAAATTAGAATTTGGTTGCTGGGGTTCTTGGAATCTGAAGAGACAAACAGATGTCATAGTTAAAAAAGTTCTGTTGTTCCTTTTGGGAAAACACACAGGAAAGAGTGTAGACCTTAAGTTCTAGATGGTTTCGTTCACTTAATTCAAGTTACTGTAAAGAAATTAGACTTTTTCTCCCACTGCATCATGACCTTAAAAACGACCCCAAACATGGATTGGTACAGTAGACTTTCAGTTACTGTATCTAAGCATGGAGGGAGGGATGAGAGAGAAACACATGTCAGATACTGGTTTTAAGCACCAAATATGGATAAAGCAGGGAATCATTTCCTAGAAAAAAAATGGTTGTTGATTTATGTCATGTTCCCACAAAGCTAATGCTCCTCATATGGCTAACTGCCTTATTATCCAAAACGGGTGCTCTAATTATCTGTGTTTAGCACACAGGGGCAGACTGGCCATCTGGAGCACCGGGACATTTCCCGGTGGCCTGACGGTTGTTCTGGCCTGCCGTGCAATCAGCTCGGTTGATGTGATCTGGACCGCTTCTAAATCCAAAAGCTGCAGCCTCCGGAGGTTGCATTTGCAGACTGCATACATCATCAAGCCTGGTATATTTAAGTTAACTGAGCATTACATTCTTAATGGTTGATTAAGAATAATATTACACTGTATAATTGTTAATATTCTGACATTAGACAGTCTTAATGATGTATGCAGCCTACAATTGCGACATCCAGAGACTGCTGCCTCTCATTCTGGCGTAATAATCAAGGACTTTGCTGATACGCACTGCCTGAAAATAGTCCCCTTGGTTACTTTTCGGGCACTGCGTAATATCATTGCACCACCTGCAGCCATGTTACATCAGAAAAATCCTTGATTATTACGCCAGAATGAGAGTATAGTTTCTAGCTGTATCTGCCTAGAAAATCACAACTTTTAATTTTCCTTCATCTTAGTACACGCTGTAACTACAGAAGAGTCAAGTTTAAAATAGGAAAAACAACTCTTTGGTTATTTTTAGCACTATGCTAATGGTCTAATCAGATTTAATGATTGTGCTAAGCTATGCTAAAAGTGCTGGCGCCAGACCCGGAGATCAGCTGAATGGATTCCAAAACAATATGAATCAAATGTTTAACTTAAGGGAGCTGGAAAATTTTCATATTTTCAAAAAAGTGAAATGTCCCTCTAAGATGAAACAGCAGTATACACAATAAGACTCACTTTATTGTATTATTTTTATGTATTTGTATTTGTTGTTTTGTTTTGTTTTGAACAATCTAATAGAGATACAGACTTTCTTTGCTTCTAAAGGCCACCATTTTCTGTACTGTTCTGTGTGCTTTCCACCTGCATATTTTAGGTGTATAAATGCACGGAAATATGTTCATCAGAGGAAACATGAGTAATATAATGTCTACAAAGTGCAGAAATAAGATAGGATGGTCTTGGACATTAGAATCCTTGATAAAAAATGGGCCCCACTCCGACCCTGCTTTCATTTTTACGCTGTGTTACATTGTTTCTTTTGTGATGCTTAGTTGTGGACCTTTCAGTGTGCTGTACACCTGTTACACGGACCAACTAAAATACAACGGCAGGCAAACAATACAGATGTTAAACATTTAGGCTGCCAAAATTACCTTTTGGTGTGATTATGAGGTGGTTTATGCGATTCTGAACTATGGGATTTTGAGGTGGTATATGTGATTTCATAACTATGTGATCATGAGATGTTATGTGATTTCTTAACTGTGTAACCTTAAAGATGCAGCACATACTATTGCCCAAGAAAAATTTCCCCAAGGGGACAACAAAAGTGTATCTTGTTGTATTGTTTTACTAATAGAGCAAAATATAGAAACAGTTATAGAAAAGTTCCAGGATGTCATAATACTGTACTTTGCCATAAATAATTGCAATGTTTTACCCACGCTTTCCCCCCTGAACTTTAATGGATTGTGTGATTACTTTTACCAATGAACATGCTGAAAAGATATGTGAAGTTTGTTGTGCTAGAGCATGGAGAGGAAAAGCAATGAGTCAAGCTTTTGAAAAAAAATCTTTTATAAATCCACTTACAAAAGAATTAAGATTTAAGGTGGATCTAAAGCCAGAGGTTTGTTTGTTTTTTGTTCTCCCCTTGTATCTGTTAACGGTTCTGTGCAGAATGATCTCATGAAAGGTTGCACACTTGCAAGCAATCCCCTACCACTAAGTTCAGATTACTATATTATCAAGAAACATTTGGTGACTCAACCATCAGACAAACATCCTGCAACAGGAACAGGCCCATAGCCAACCTAGTGGTAGAGGGAGGTTCTTTTTTTCCAAAAAGTGAAACTTTTAAAGTTTTCTCTTATTCTGTATCATAATTATATGTGTTGCGTCGAAGGTTAACACATTCATTAAAGGAGAATCACATGGTGCTTCGGTAGTTTAGATCATTTTTATTTGGGAGGTTTAATTATCGCAGGCCTCAACCCAGGGGCGGCGTTTGCGGATAACAGGGTATGGCAGTTGCATTCAGACAAAACACCAGAAATCAACAGGCTATAATGATGCTCATTAAAGATCATTTTAAATATTTTCAGTAGACCATATATAAACATTGGTACATCACTAATAGGGATAATTTACATGTGTGTTCGACTTCATCCTATAACAAAGGAACCGACAAGCGGATGACATCAACGTGCCGCGAGAGCGGTTTGAAAGCAAACTCTTCCGATGATTTCTCGACTCACCCTCGCGGTACTTTGATGTCATCAGCCTCTCTTTCTTGCAGCGCAGCTTGAAGTCCGCTGCAGGAGGTCTCATGATGACTGCTGCTGTTTTTAATCTTTATTTTCACAAATCATTTTTTTGTTTTAAAATTCAAACAGACTATGAATATGATTTGTTCTCTATGAATAAATAATCATGTTCTGTTCCACTGGGAAATTGTAGCGCAGTCAAAGTGAATTGTATTTATTATTTCCGCGCATTTTTGAATTTGTGGAATAAAAACTGCACGGCGACAAAAGGTAAGACTTGTTTTTGCATTTAGCCCTGTTTTACTAAGAGTTTTATTTAGTGTTTTAGTCTTAGTTGGTTAACTACGTGACATCATTTAAAAGTCTTTATTGTGTGTTTATTAAGTGTTTATTGGCGGCTGTCATGACAATATTTGTGAAGGGATGTTACAGTATGTTTTGATTTTATCTTGTATTAGTTTATATGTTGCTGGAGTTGCACTTGTTAAGAATTACAACATTTGAAAAGCATTTTAAACAACCATGATTTCTATTTTTGTTTTTCATTTGTATCGCTTCCGTATTGTTGTCTGCAAGTGTACATCCGTGCAGTCGTAGTATGATTTTGTACAGGTTGGTGGAGTATATAATGTGGTTACATAGATTTTCACATAGTGAAGACTATGCAGTGTTATTTTACATTTGAAATGTGTAAAAGTTTTGTGGTGCAGCCAGTGAAAATGTTGGCAGGGCAAGCAAAGCAGCTGACCAGACCAGCAGAAAAACCCTTTGCATTGAGCCCTTCTCCATAAAGATTTAATATTAAAATAAAATGAGAGTAATCCAAACATGACAATTCAGTAAATACCATGAATACAGAATTACAGTGCTACCATTGGGGCCCATCTTTATGATCTTGCCTAGGACCCCACAAACCCACAAGCCGCCCCTGCTGCTGTCTCTTGAAGTATTTGCCCCATCTCTGAACAAGTGAGATGTGGCTTTCTGTGTGTTTCGGTCATGGGCGAAATGTCTCAAACAGCGCATGAGAAGCATATTGAAAGATCTCTTTTCAAAGAAATATTCTTTCCTTGAATATTTAATTTGACAATGTCTGACATGTGCAAATGATAAGCTTTCATGATGAAATAGCCCAATCATCAGGCTATAATTTTTGTCAAGCCCTGATTTTCTGTCATAATTTAAAAGGACACTTAAAAAACTGACTTAAATTCTGTACCTTTGGCAGTGAGGGTGGGTTTGTTCGAACCACTCAAACCAAACCCACCCCAACTAAGGGCATGGGGAAATCCCTGGTTTTAATCTTACAAATTATTCATTTCCATATTGTTTTTAATTTCTAACTGAATTATAAATAGACATGAAATTATACTTATATGATAATTATATGATTATATTTCATTATATGATAATGGATTTGTTAAATTAATGTTGCGTCTTGCCTCTGTGTTGCATCATTCTCAAGATTTTTTTTTTTTTTTTTTTTTGAAAGGGTATGATGCAAGACTTAAAAAAACAAAAGTGTTTTTTCTGCAGACTGGAAAATAAAAAGATTATTGGACTAGATGTGGTTCCTTAACTGCTACACTTGTGGAACCTCCAAATATATTAAAAATACATTTTGATTACATCACTACCTTTTGGTTATGATAGGTTTATTGGTGGTTTTTAGAGGTTCTGCAGGAATAGGACAAAGTTTCTCACATGACTCTTAAGATGCAGTAGAGACTCAAAACATCTGTGCTAAATTGTCTTCATTCATTCTTTCGGTAAAAAAGTTTGGCACATTTTCAGCTGTTAGATAAACTGTATTGCTCTCATCATTGGTCAAACTTATTCATTGGTGAAGAGGCGGGTTTAGTAGCCTACATAAATTGCCATCCATTTGCTTGTGAGTGTTAATTTCTTTATGTTCATCTTTGTGGGCACAATGAATTTCTGCACATCAAGTATGACAGCCTGATTTTTTTAAAGTAGTTTTTATAAATGTGGATTTTTGCTGTTTTATATTTAAGTACTTTCTTTCTTACTTACAGTTTTGGTGACAATCTTGTGCCTCTTTGCTACATTCTCTGCACAAGGTAAGAAAACTTATATTTTAGATGTGGTAGCAGGTAATAGTGAATTTATTGTGTAAGCTATTGTTGTAATTTTAAGACATTGGGGAACTAAATCATTGATGGAGATTATCAATAGTTCTGCTGATCACAGACACAAGATAATTTAAGAATGAATGTCTGTTTTCATTGTTTATTTTTTAATGTATAATTTTCTAATTGTTCTGTTCATTCATTTTACTTTACTTACTTAATTTTTAAGTCTTAAAGCTTTTGGTTGGCGTTTTAAATTATTTGCAGTAAATTTATTGTTTAAAAAAGTTTATTTAGTTTACGATTCGTTTGTGTTTATGTGGCTATTTTTAGCCGCAGTATGTCATGATGTCATACGGCTAAACGGTCTGCTTAGCGACTCGTGAAGTTGAACACAATTTGAATGGGGCTTGTATACGGATGGAGGCGGAGGCTCTCTTGAACGCGCTGAGAGATCACGCGCCTGTCTGCGGGTAAAATCTTGCGTTCGACTTCATGTGGCGCTGCGCAGCCCGTTCGAAGTTTGACAGCGAAGTACCGCGACAGCGATTTGAACGTTTATTCGAATCAGTTTGCTTTCGTATCGCTTTCGCGTTACGTTGATGTCATCCGCTTGTAAGTATGAAATCGAGCAGCTTGATTAGGTGATCAGGGGGATGAAGACGCAGTAGCCTACTACGCGGTAAACGGGACTTAACTTACTGTATTTGACTAAAATTCAAATACGTTCCTCCGCTGTCTCGCATTGGAAGTACATTTGACTGACAAGCAGCATGAAGTCGGGGAGCTTGATCAGGGTGCTGTGGAGACGCAATAGCGTACTACGCGGATTTACTGTATTTGGCTGAAATTCAAATACGTTCCTCCGCTGTCTCGCATTGGAAGTACATTTCTAATACAAGTTTCAGCTGTTTGATTCTGATGTTATGTCCAACGGGTAAATACAACGTATCTGTTAGTGTGACACTTCCATTTGATGTGACTGTCCAAAGGTGGTTCAAATTGTGATGTTATATCCAACGGGAAAGTAGGGTGAATAGGACACTTCCCATTGAATTGTCTGTCCAAAGGTGGTTGAAATGTAACGTTAACTGAACTCATCTTACTATTTGCAGCGCGCAGAAAAGACGATCCCAGTATTTTAGCCGTACACGTTAAATGTCTACTGACTTAGAGCGCGTTTTTCCAAGAAAATGTGCCACGTGCAGACATAAAAAATAATACAACACAAATGCGTTATCAAAACCGTGCGCAACAGCGAAATGAGAGTGATGTGCCTGTTTATGGTCTCTGAGAAATAAGAAAATGGGGTGTGTCTTAAACTGATGAGAAAGTGAGTGCTGAAAACAAGTGTTGCGAAGCCCTCACATTTCTCAGCTCGTGACGTCGAATCATGCGTAATACACCTATCAAAACAATAACAAATAACAAGCCACCTCCTCTCTGGGATTTCTTACTTGAATGAGGTTCCCTGTGAAATTCCCTAGAAGGGAATTCCCTTCTTTTGCTTGCCAAAATGATGTCTTGTAAAAAACAATTGCATGATGAAACTGATAAAAGCCTCTCCTTAGAATCAGCATTGATATTGGTGACTGTAAAGCTACCATAGTGTTATTGTCACTGAATTTAAGCAGATATTAAGCCTATTATCAGTTATGTATCCAAATTAATAAAAGTTTAAAATATAATATGTAAAGGTAAAAAACACAAATTTAACATTTGTTTAGCTTATTTGAAATGTTTATTTGAAACAACTGAAAACATTTTCTAAATAAATTGCTTTGTCTTAAAAGATTTCTGAAGTAGGCTAATGTATCTAGTCATTTGCAGTAGTTGCATTTTTGGTGTACACATACAGTAATCTCTGGACAGACAAACTCACATTTAAAATAAGAAGGAAGCAATGGCAGAAACACTGACTATCTTGACTATCAATTGCATGGCTTTCCCAGCCGTTTTTAAACCAGACAGAGATGTAGGTGGTTACCTGGTAAAAAAAAATGTAATGATGCATCTGTTGAACCTATGCCAGATGGAAGTAGCATGCGCTTTGTGTTCGAATCACAGGTAATGTGGAGAGCAGGGTTTCGAAGTTCCCAAAGCCTTTTTCCTGTTCCTCTTTAATATTGCGTATGATGCTTTTGCAATATAGTCATGTGTCAGCAGGGTTTACAATGGGGGATGCCTGTGAACCGGCAGCGTGTTGGGACGCATAGTCTGAGTGTTGATGCTGACTGTTTGTGATCCATTGTTCAGGAATGTCAATAATCCAGTTTCAGAGTTATTTTCTTTGCTGGCAGCAGTGGCGAAGCTACGGGTGGACCCGGGTGGGCCTGCCCTGGTTCCACCCACTTTGAGTTGTGGCCACTGAGTCAGAAGGCTATTTTCCTGACAAATGTGTAAATAATTTAATTACAAAAATAAATAACAGTACTTTGAATAAACATATTATTATCACACTATAACTTTATATATTTCATAAAATTATGAATAAGTGAAGTTTACATGTTCAGGCAGTTTATAGTTTTCGTTACCCTATAGGTGATCACGCTTGTCAACATGAAAAGTAAATATAATTCTTGGGAGGGAAAATCTTCTTGTGTGAGGCCAGCTTTCATTGCTGAGCTGGACCCCATGAATAGCATTAGCACATATGGGTCTTTTCTCTATATAGGAATTAAAAATAAAATATTTCAGTTTCAATATCATTACAAGATCATAGCAATCATTGTTGCAGTTTGATTTCTTTTCTGACAATGTAAATAATCCAGATTTCCAAGTTCAGTGTAACTGTGTGTTCACACCAGATGCGAGTTCAACGATTTGCGCGAGTAGATTACATACAAAGTCAATGCAAAGATGCGATCAGATGCGTCCTCACGTGGGGTGATGTGAATGGCGCGATATGGTTGGCGCGTTTGCCGCGAAACACGCACTATTTGCCTCAAACCATTCTTCGCCCAAGTTGAAAATATTCAGCTTGAGCGAAAAATTTGCATGACATGAAGTAAATTCCCGTGAGTAATCTAGAGCGAGTAATGCTACGTACACACCAAATGTGGGGCATCGTGTTATTCACTCTAGATTACTTGCGGGATTTTACTTCACGTCATGCAAATTTTGCGCTAGAGTTCAATATTTTCAACTTGGGCGAAGACGAGTTTGAGGCAAATAGCACATGTTTTTGCGGCAAACGCGGCGCCCATAGCGCATCATTCGCATCGGCCCATGCGAGGACGCGTCTGATCGCGTCTTTGCATTGACTCTTTATGTAATCTACTCGCGTAAATCGTTGAACTCGCATCTGGTGTGAACCCACAGTAACGCGATGCCCCACGTTTGGTGTGTATGTAGCATAAATCTCAAGATGGAAAATAGCCTTAGCCGTAGCAGATTTCATTCTGGCGAAAACAACACTAATTTTTGTTTGCTCTTTCTCAGCAAAACACCATCATGAGAATGGGAGCCGGTGAGTGATTTCACATAAGTTGTTTGTAATTGAGCTGTAAACAAGGGCCAGATTTACTAAACATGGAAAATACTGACAAGTTGCAAGTTCAGGAACATAGGTGCAGCATCTCATTTGCATAATGACCAACAAAATTTAGGACATGGTTTTGGGCATTAAATAATGATTCAATAATGCTTGATTCATTTCAATACTCCCCTCTCATAAATGTTGTGTCTGAAAGGAAAACTCCTATAATGCAAATGCAATAAGATCAGTCGGCACAAAATTTTCACTGCATGTCTTTAGGAACAGTACTTTATAACGGCAAAAGATGTGTTTGCACTGATGCAAGCTATTAGTAAATCTGGCCTAAATTGCCTTGCAAACCTTGAAGCTGTTGCAATTTGAGAAGAGATATTAAATATGATTTATATTCATACAACTTGGTTTTATAGTAGATCACTTTAAAGTAACTTAAGCTCAATGTTTTGGTGAAGGAATGGCAGCAGCAGTCCAAACGGAAGCATGCCGCATCATCATCATCATTGTGGAAACGTCAGCTATAACATCTCAAATAGTTCCTGCTGTGAAGGTAGGAGTGACAACCATTAGCAGCTTCCCATACAAGAGGGGAAATGAAGGATGATATGAGTAATAAAATTAAAGTATGAATCATGTTTTTTTGGAAACGGCATGTGGTTTCCTATACCTTTTGATTTAGTTTTATGTGTTTTAGGTAATATAACTCATGGGATAAGTAAGCTGGTGTCTCTTTGCTGTGATTCCGTAGCCTACAATCCTTTAAATCAGATTTGTTGTGGTGACCACATTCTAACTCGAGAAAGTGCTCAAGCTAAGTGCTGTGGCTCAGGTAGGCATAACCCACTTGAAGTGACTTGAATGTTTAAATTAGTGGCTGGCAGCACAGTAAATATAGTTTTGTACACTTAGATATATTACGCATTGAAGTGACTTTGTTCTCTCACTCATTTGCAGAAATGTACTTGCCAACAACGCATAAGTGTTGTTCTGGAGAAAACATTACACCTAAAGGTTTGTATTCATACCTTTCAATTTAATTGACAGTTTAATAGCTGGAGGAATGCTGTTCTCAAAACTAAATATTTAACAATTACAGTGAACAAATTAAGTGAATAATCCCACTGAACAATACAGTAACTACAAATTCTTAACTCATTCTTTAAAAATGATCAAATTTGTTCAATGTGGATCTGTTATTAAACAAAGTTCTACATGTTATCATCCAATCCATGTTCATTATATATATATATTTTGGCTAATTTGCTTATGCTTTCATCCACCAGTACAAATCAAGTACTCTAAGCTCAGTTTAAACATGCATTCCCCTAACATTTTTCATGTGTACTTATTGTGTAGGTGAGATCTGTACCACTGTCTCCCCTAGGTAAGTGTTTTCTCTAACTTACATGTCATTTTGTCTTCTGTGAGTCACACTGTGAGTTCTGTTCAGAATCTCCTCTGTGATGATGAATATGCTAAGGAAGCTATTTGTTGTCATGGCTTCTTTTTGTTGCGTTTCATGGGTCAAAAGATGGAAAAGTTTCAGGCTTAATAAAAAAATGTTCAGCTTAGTCTGTAAAAAGAAACAACAGTCAATTTTATAATAATGGTTTTAAATTGAATTCTGTTACTTAGTATTTTATCAATTCTCTCTTTCTGTTTTTGTTCTCTCTTTTCACACAGACATTGCAGAAAATACACGGAAAAAGCATCCTGGATTTGTCTGGGATCGTTTGATTTTTGGTTCATTCACACTGCCACTGATTTTCTGGAATCTGTGCATGCATTCACACAGATGCCATAAAGATCCCGTAAAGACTTAAGGTCCTGCACTTATCTCGCCAGTGTCTGAAGTTTGCTTATTATTCGTTATTTCTCTCTCCAGCAACCAAGGCGTGCATTTTGAACATTTACGTAAAGCATTCGGTGTAAACAGGAGGCAAAACAATGCTGTTAGCTTGTCATCATAACAAGCATTTATGGTTCAGCCCTTTGACACAGGGACTTGGATTAACATTCACGACAAGAAATGTTGGCAAATTGGACTGAAGCAGAGATCATGAAGCTCGTCACTATTCATGCTGAAACATGAGATCATTCACCAGCATTACAGAACAGCGCGTCACACACGCACATGGTTTATCAAGAGAGAAATTACAGTTTATAAGCAAACTTCAGACGCAGTGGAAAAACCAACCAGGTTCTTTAAGGCATGTGTATTAATGCATGCACAGATTTCAGAAAATCACTGATAGTGTGAATGAACCAAAAATCAAACAATCCCAGACAAATCCTGGGTGCATTTTTCTGTGTATTTTCCGTAATCTCTGTGTGAGAAGGGTTATGAGTCATTTTGTCTTATGTGAGTCACAGTGTCATTTAGTATTTTAATAATTCTGTCTTTCTGTGTTTGTTTTTAGCGTGAGAAAAGCAAAGGACAATCGCACTGAAGGTAAAGGCATCAGTAACTATAGCAGTTTAGTTCACACTTTCCCAACTTGATATTTGCAGTGTTGTGGAAGCTACTTTGAAACTGAATGTTAGATAAGCTACAAGCTACCTATCAGTAAAATTAGTTAAACTACACCCAAGCTACCCATCTGACAAACAATACTAATTTGCTAACAACAAAAGTGGGAGGGTTTGGGGCGCACAGTGCTGTGCCCCAAGGCGGATCTGAAACCAGAGCTCAGCCTCAAGTCACATGCTTTTACCACATTGGGCCCCATCCCAAATAGCACACTCCAGAATTGTGGACTTCCCCACAGTTTGATGACATCACCTAGTGGAGACCTTAGGGACCCTTGACACGAGGGCACACCTGAGTCATATTTTGGGACAGATTCGAGCGTCACGTCAGAAATAGGAAGAGAAGTTGTGAACTCCCATCCGTTGTCTGGGACACCCTACAGACTCATAGACTCAAGGGGGTTGCACACCGTACACGCAGCTCAGCACCGCGCCGCGTCGTTCCTAAAAAAAATCAAACACATTGTTTTCTATGAGTATACGCACACCAGTGCCGACAGGTGGCGCCTGTCCGCAGCGCCCAGCTATGACTCAGGAAGTTGCTCAAATCCCTGTCGCGCCACAGAGCGCTACTCACATAGTTTAACATTAAATAACATATTATTTGTCCCAAATTATTAATGATTATCATTGGCTGCTAACATATATTTTGCATTTTGAAGTAGACGCTACCTGACTAAGCTTGCACTGTTTAATGTGCACTTCCGTTGTACAATACCTCCAAGTTGTCCTAGACGTAAACCGACATGACGCTGTGCGGCGCTGAGCTGCGCCTCCAGTGTGCGCCCCCCTTAAGGTGAGCATGTGCAATTTTAGGCCACGAGACCGAAAGTACACATTAAGTGCATAATTTGGGATAGGGCCATACACACTCGTTTGGGTGGCACCCCAGACACACACACGACACACACACAACAAACTTTTTTTTTAAAATAAATGATAAAATGACTTGAAATAGTACAACTAAATGATTTTATTTTGTATTAATTTGCACTATATTGAACTTTTTGGTAACACGTAAAAGTAGCTTTCTTCTCTGGCCAACTTTAGGGGGGCATTCTTACTATTGACCAGTAAACCCAGCTTTTTTGTGATTTACTGTTTTTTTTTCATAAACTCATCCTATAACATCACAAACATTCTGTGAAAAATGTAACCCTGAAATCTTTAATATTGACTCATTAAGGTCAACTCAAATATTGAAATTAAAGTGAAACGAATGGTTTAACCTTTTTGATTATGAGACTTGAATATCACAGACAGGATCACATTTGTGTGATACACTATTTTTCTCTCTTTGGGCTCTGACATGTGTCCTGCATTAATTTAACTCAAATTTCATTTTTTTTAGAGATGATGTTTTGCTTGGGGAAAGAATATAAGGTATCAGCACTTTATAAGGTCAGTGTTGTTGATACTTTCTTTTAAAATTACTAGATCGGGTATGAACAAAAAAAAAAAGGAAAAATCAAAGTCTGTAACTGTTCACATTTAAACCTGTGTGATTAGATTATTGCAAAGCTCTTCAGAAGAGGCATAATAATAAGTTGTATTGAACATTCTTACAAAGCATAATTATGTATGGTTTCAGACTTTTCACTATTAACATAAATAACAAAGTGAGCAATACAGACAATTCTGCACAGAAGTCTGTAAGTCAGAAAATGTTTTTGCTGGTGACGAAATATACTTGCTTTGTGCTAGATGTACTGTAGCAGACACTTAGTTATACTTGGCTCTTTCTTTGACCAAAATGATAAATGACACATTACATTTTTTTTGTCAGGCAGACTGGTGCATCAGACACTATACTAGCCTATATATGCATACTACACAGTATATGCATCAGTGATTTCTTATCACTGCTGAGATGAAGTGTCCCAAATTATTATCAAATATTTAAGACCACCAACACTTTTCCTTTATATGTAATAGTGTATACAGTCCTATGTACAGTATGTGTATGTTGAATGTATATCTTTGTCTTTTAGTGCTGTGGTGAAAAAATCTACAGCTTGTCTGATGACACGGTGCTCTGCTGTAATGGGACTCTTTATCATCATGTGCCTAAAAACTCTGAGTGTGTAGGAGGATTAATATACGCTCAAAACCAGATAAAGATGACTTGTGGCTCAAAAGTCTATGACCACGAGTCCTTCAGGTGTTGTTCAGGTCATCTCTACAACATAACCCAAGTTGCTGCCAAAGCAGAGTGCTGCGGTAAACTCTTGATTAAAGAAGATGAGAATCAAACTTGCTGTTCCTCCACAAGCCATGCATTGATTTATGAAACCAAAGAAAATCACCTTTGCTGTGGGCATTACTATTACAACAAATCCCTGTGGAGCTGCTGTGGTGGACATCTCAAACCAACACCAAAGACTGACAACTCTACTGGCGAGTACCCACTTAAGCCGCTAACTGACCTGATCCCAGACATGTGCAATAAAACAGGTGACGTCCTTAAAGAGTTATTTTAAATATCTCTCTATTTGTTTTAAAGCAAATAGAGTAAATGCTAATGCCTGTGAATATATATTTGTTCCTAGCAGTCTTTGGAAGGGTGGAAAGTGTTGCACTTGTCCAGAACCAGCGTTACGTCATCTTTAGAGTTGTTGAGGATGTTAGTCTCAGTCATTGTGAACGTTTGGTTCATGTGACTCTGGATCACTGTGCCACTCCAGCTCTTGAGGAAGGCATGACCTACCTGTGGGAAAAAGAAGACTCCAATAAGTTTAAACCTATTTCTCTCCCTGTTAATCCAACCTATGACAATCACATGTTCGTAACCGCATGTGAGATGATCAAAACGAGGAAGAGAAACTTTTGTGAGGTCTGTTTGGGTCATTTCCATGCAAATTCATGCATTATATAATTTAGAAAATAATATGAAGAGCTCAGATGCAAAATCCACAAAACCGACCTTTGTCAAAAAAGAGATAATGATATTTAGATCTAATATATGTTCATCAAATACTTTTGCTTCAAATTGGCCTTATCCTGACCCGGAGCCATTCAGAAATACAGTTTTTTTGGCAGAATTTGTTCAATGCAACAATGATTTCTCAGCAGTCAATGGGTGCTTTCACACCTGCCTCATTTAGTTCGGCTGAATCGTACCAGAGTTCGAGAATACAGCAGTCGAACTCTGGTGCGCACCAAAAATGGACCAAACAAGGGGACCAAAACCTCCTTGGAGAGATGGTCTCCGTATGCTTTCAAACGAACTCTGGAGCGGTTTGTTTGTAGTGAGAACACAATCTGAGATGGAAACTACCTACCTGCAAAAGTACTGCGCATTTTTGCACTAAACCCGCTGCTGTAGTCAGCTGCGCAGTGCATTATGGGATGAGGAAGTGTTCGTTTACGGTTTCTATTAGCAATATTAGCACAATGACGGGTCGCGGACATACCTGGGGTCTCATTTATAAAGCGTGCGTATGCACAAACCAGGCTGGAAACGTGGGTACGCCAGTTTTCACACAAAGGTTGTGATCTATAAAAAACAAACTTGATGGGAGAATGGGCTTGCAGGTTGGGATCTGAGGATGATTCATGTACGTACACTTGCAGGTGATCTGTGATTTATAAAGGGACTATTGCTTTGTTTGATAAGTCTTAATATTTTTGGATGTATGCCATTTTTGGCTTTTGTGCGTACATAGACTTTTAGTAAGGATCCTACGCGCAGTTTTATAAATGAGACCCCTGGAGTGTGAGGAGGTGTGGGCGGAGCCTCAGAACTTCAGTGTCTTCACAGTTTGTAGTGCATTAAAACGTGTTCAAGCCGCATACGCGCTTTATTTGGAACAGTTTGTCTAGAGTGCTGTATACAAAATATGTATAACAACCACGGACATAATTACTGCGCTCAGTCGTCTGTCCATGGTGTCTGCTGTATTTTTCTCCTTTTTGTTTACTTCCGGGGTTCCGTTGGAATTTCGCGCACTTTGATTCTGACCAATCGAGACTGGTCATCTGACTAATGAATGATGTGGATCTTATCACATGACCGAATTTTGGTTGCGTTTCAACTGGCGGGACCAGAGCAATCAGTGTTGTGTGAAAAGGAACCAAAACTGCTTAAAAAGCTACAATGTATCATTTTTTGCTTTTGGTCCAGACCAAGAATCGAACTACGGATGTGAAAACACCCAATGATTCATTTAGTCCCCTAAAGTGCACCGAAGAGGAATTTAATGAATGTCTTAAGACCCTATAATGAAAAAAATGCTGATTTGCAAGAAAATATGTCGGTAGCACTTCGGGTTTGCATCTGAGCTCCTCATATATTATTTTCTAAGTAACCCTTCTACTTAGTAATGTTTTATTTCATCCCACAAATGGATTGATCGGATGCTGACAAGTTAAGCTTTTTTTTCATAACTTGGAAAATGTTTTAGCTACTAATGTGAAAATGTGAGCACATCACAATGAGCACTTAAGTCAATATGAAAATACAATTTTATTGCTCAATGGTTTTCTTCAGGCAGTATGTTGCCATTCTCAGTTGTGTTTCATATAAGCCTCAAGAGAGAAAGATTAAGAATATGAAACATATTGAGCCATAAAATTTAAATTGATTGTTAAGCTAATATATTTTCTTGGATAATTATGAATTTAGATTGAATTTATTTTTTAATGTACTGTATATTGAAATTTATATCAATCTTCGAAGATTGCGAAATTTGCACACTTTGGTATTTCGCCAATTTTTAGCACCATTCCTGACTTTCATATCTCTTATAAAACTAAAAGTATTTTTATCAGGGAAAACATCTACGGGAAACTGTTAAATATAAAGGTTCCTAAAAGGGTTCTTTGTCAGTCAGTACGGTTCCTGAAAGAGCCTTTCCATTTTTCATTTATATGATTTTTCTTTCTTTTATCAAGTATTGAGTTCATGGGAGAACACTTAAGTATAACTTGCTTGCATTCAAGATATACTGCATGCCGTTATAAGCATTTTTATCATGTACTGTAGTATGATATTTTGTCTCAGGTCCAGCTTATTGTTCTATGTTTATATTTGAAAGGGTTTTTAATCCTTTATATTTTAAAATTCAAAGGTGCTTTTAACAGTACTAAACGGTTAAAATGGTTTAAAGGGGAAATATCACGAACATCTGACTTTTCCATGTTTAAGTGCTATAATTGGGTCCCCAGTGCTTCTTTCAGCCTGGAAAATGTGAAAAAGATCAACCCAGTAACTTACAGGTCATTGAAATTTCACTCCCCTTGTGATGTCAGAAGGGGATAATAACGCCCCTTGATCTGCACTATCCAACCACAACACTGTCATTTAGTGCAGAGATCAACTCATTTGTTATTTTAATGATAGTAGCTCAACAATAAGCTTACTGCTTCAACAAATTAAACAGCTATTGCCAAGCATTATTTTACTATATACAAATATCTATATGGGAATTTCATTTTAAGACTGATCTTAATTTTTACTCTTGTAACCTTACAGTATGTCTTGTCTATTTACAACAGTAAAGATAAGCTTATCACACAACTTTTATACTTACTGTGTGATTAAAATGGCTTTATACTTGTTGTATTGTAGAATTCTGGACATTGTCAGTCACATGACACAAATGTACTGCCATTCATATTAAATATTTTGTTTCTAAATAAAGGAAACTTTATGAAACATCATAAAATGTGTGTTTGAGCATAATTGGCATAAAACCTATCTGCAGTAATTTTTGTGATACATTGGTTTTATATTAAATCATCCTACATGATGTAAAGAACTTTCTGTGAAAATGTAACCTTAAAAAAGGCCATGTTAAAGATTAAAATCAATGAGTGAAATCAAAACAGAAGGAAATCTTAAGTTGATTTAGGATTCTCATCTTATCTCACCACATTTTATCTCATCTCTAGTTAGGAAATCTTAAATCGCTTAATTATGTTCGGCAATCAACTCTTTGGTCTGTTTCCAAGCAGAAAGCAGAAAAGACATTTTGTTCAATTCATTGTAGTCATAGTCTGTGTTTTATTATTGTTTTAGCATCATTTAAATCAATCAATCAATCAAGTTTTATTTATAGAGCGCCTTACAACAACCAAAAGGAACTCAATGCGCTTTCCGACTTACAAAAATTCAATTCAATTTTAACACAATTGTTAATTGTTGCAAAGCAGCTTTACATGAGTAGATGTAGAGGAGAACACAGAAAATCAATAGATAATATAAGAAGTAGAATATAGCGGCTAAGGTTAAACCGTACAAGCGAGCGTATTAATAATGTAACGTATACAGTAAAGTGCTAAGTTAAGCCAAAGTTGGCTGACTCTCCCTAGGACGAAAAAACCCCCTAGGAGAAAACCCAATGGGAAAAAATCCTAGAAGGACAAAAACCCTTGGGAGAAATGTATATATATATAGACACGGTAGGGATAGGAAGCGGGTAAGCGGATTAAACTGGTTCAGCCGGTGGTCGCGCATCGGCTGGGCATCACGTTGTAGGACAGCCAGTAGATCAGTGGTGCGATGACCTTCACAGCAACAGGAACTGGGTCTGTTTGTCTCATTGTCCTCAGGGTCGAGGACGAGACAGGGAGACAAAAACAGAGTTCTATTAGCGTAGGGGCCGTTCGCATGTAATGCAAGTGTCATACATTATAGTGGTTTAAGTCAGCTCGGTTCCAGACAGGCTAACTATTGCGGCAATAGTATATTACCCATATGAGGTATGTGAGTGCTTTGTTCTAGACAAAATAACTACTGCGGGAAAAGTACATTTACTGGACATTTTATGTGAATGCTTTGTTAAAGAAGAATGTCTTAAGTTTAGATTTAATGAGAAAACTATTCTTCCTAAGTGCTAGAATACTACTGTACATTAGAACATTTGATAAAGACATGAAAAGAAATAGTTGCTGAGTCAAGTGTGTAGTGTATTCATTATCATCACACTATCAAGATAACATAACTGATTTTTAAATAATGAGGGATGACAGAGATTGAAAGATCGCTCCACTAGTGAGAAACACTGTGATTATGTGAATAATGGGAGTGTTGTATTGAAGGAAAAAAATATTCAAAGAGCAATCCAAAAGAAAATATTGCTGTCTATCATCCTGCACTTTGAACAAAAATGCAATGTCATTCTTCTGCAAGTCTATCATAATGTGATTGTTTCAGCTGGCTTTCATTAAAATTTTAAGTTGGGACACCTGTGGCATTACCCTAAAGTTAAGACCATTTTAGGAAGTTTTATCAAGTTAGGATGTTCCATAATACCACTTTCCTTTCTGCAGTTAAAGGATAATTCCGGTATTTAACACTTTGAGTCTCATTTCTGGTTTGTTTTGGATGAACTACAGTGATGGACACAGAAATTTTGACAATGGGTCGTGTCTTGAGTTTTTGACTTATTTAGAACTCTTGACTGCTTCAGAATGGAAGTCAATGGCCATGCACAAACATGTCATTAAAACAACACTTAACGTTCATTTTCAAAACTGTGCTACTCACCGAGCGGTTCGTGGTGTTCGTTGATGATTAAAAACAAGTTATGTAGCAAAAAACAGTTTCTGTCGTGTTTTATTTGGCATTTTGTAAAATTCCATTGACTTCTCTTGGAAGACTCATTGCTCGCTGATATATCACTCCGCCGCTGGGAAACAGAAAAGGGTATGTTTACATGTGGTTGTAGTTTTTCGCTCGGTTTCTCTCAGAATAAATTTTTCCCATATTTGATGGATCAGTGACCAGCTTTAGGTTTGAAGTTGAGCTCGATTGTGACTGTCTATACGCTAGACACCTAGCGACCTTGTATGGCAAAGTGGTTGTCGCCATCAAGTGGTTGGGAGTGTGCTAACGCTTCAGACTCAAATATAGAGCGGAAGTATATACGCGGTTGTGAGGTATCTGAAAAAATAGTTCCACTATAGCAAATAACACGGATTGAAATCATACATTGCACCAATACATTTGTTTTTGATCATCAACGAACACCATGAACCACTCGGTGAGTAGCACAGTTTTGAAAATGAACGTTAAGTGTTGTTTTAATGACATGTTTGTGCATGGTCATTGACTTCCATTCTGAAGCAGTCAAGAAATGCTTCTAAACAAGTCAAAAAGTCAAGACACGACCCACTGTCAAAATTTCTGTGTCCATCACTGTAGTTCATCCAAAACAAACCAGAAATGAGACTCAAAGTGTTAAATACCGGAATTATCCTTTAAGATAAGATAATGCACTAGGAACGTCATTCTGTAATAGCTTTTGTCTTAAATGACATCCTCACTGAAATTACCATGGTTACCAAATAGTTAAGATTTTAAAGTTATGAATCTTTGTAATACACCCCGCTGATTCACATAAAAACAATTCAATTAATAGTCAAAATTGACCACTAAGAAAAAAAAGACACGTTTCAACCCATTGTAAGGACCTTAAGTTTCCTGCTTAGCCTGACGCCCCATACTGCCAGCAGAGCGACATGATCTCATTCATTTCAATTGAAGCATGGAGACTTCGGGTGACACAAGCGAAAGTAACCATGAGAAAGGTTAAGAAAAGTTTAATGTAGTACACTTTCATAATATACTTAAAGTGCTCTATTTTCGCACACTAATTTTGTACTTAATATACAAAAAATTAATCTTTAGTACTTCTTAAGATTATCTAAGTGTTCTTATTTTAAGACACCATGAATATGAACTATTAAAACATTTATTTAGTTAACACTTGTATTAAGCATGAACCGCATTTTCAAAAATAGGTTCAAGTTTACTACAAGTGGTACCTACATACATTTCTTCAATACATTTTTAGCACATTTTAGTTCATATTTATGGTGTCTCAAGTATTCAAGTACAAAAATAGTGCGTAAAAATAGAGCACTTTGGGTCGGTTTCCCAGGCAGGGCTTAGGCTAATCCAGGACTAGGCCTTATTTATATTACGTAATTTAAGAAAATTTTACAAATATACCTTACAAAAACCCTACAGGAAAAAATATCACGCACTAGTCAAACACGCATTTAGGATAAGCCCTGTCTGGGAAACCACCCCTTTAAGTACACTATGAAAGTGTACTTTTTTACCTGAGGTTACCAAATATTATATGGATCTTTAATGAAATATTTAACTAAAGAGCAAAGATTTGTGTTAGATGTCACTTTTTCCACTACTGTATGAGTGTACGTGTATGAATGAGCGTGTGGATATGTAAATGTATCAGTGTGATCACTAAACCTCTGGCTGGCCACCCCTTTGAAAAAGTTTTCAGTTTGCTCTCAGAAACGTCTGCAGAGGCTTTGGCTAATATTTGGAAATATGATAACTCAAAGGTGCATTTGAAAGTAAAAATAGTTTATGTTTGATTTTTAGCATTAACCAGATGATTTTGGCTTAATAATCCATCTGGGAAGGCATTAAATCCTGTTAATGGGAGTGGTTGTTTTCTAAGAGTTTCTACTGAGACTTGTGGGCTTTCTGCTTGTAAGTTTATATAACTTACAGTCTAAATGTCACAAGACCAACCTGGAATCCAGCCACTTCCACCTCACAAATTAAAGCTGAAACCGGTCTTGTTCACAGAGCCAGAGAGGACTTGCACGAATGTTTGTTCTCTCTACCAGTCGGTTTGTTTTTTTAATAACAAAACATCATCTATCAGCATCCAATTTTTAACAACACAAACCGCAGAACACACTACTCTCCACCCACTCCATCACATGCCCCCTCAAACCAATCCCCTCTCATCTTTACAGGCCACTTTAGACACATGCACATCAGCATTCACACATATTATCAACACCTCCCTGCTTACCGACAGCTTCCCATCAACATTTAACCAGGCCCTGGTCACTCCACTTCATCCAGAACTTTGCGTTAAGCAAATTTGCGGTGCCATGTAATACCTTCACAAAAGGGAACTAAATCACTTTCCCGCTCATTCTCCTTCACTACTTCCTACTGGTGGAGCCAGATGCAGTTTGGTCATCCACATCTCTCACAAATTCCCAATATTCAATAACAAATTAAAACATATGAAGTGTTTGGTTCCAAAACGCGATAAACTTGATTAGTTTCTAAAAAAAAAAAATTGTATCTGGTCAGTATTAAATAGTACATTCTTTATTTTACGCAAAATCAGATATCCGCCATGTTATTCAATCATGATTTTTCCCAAAGCGTGATAAATGCCTGTCTTCCTTCTCTGCAGAATGCAATAAATCTGCGCAACAAATCACAGTGCACCATTCCATGCACTGTAAACATCAATGGCAGAGAGTTAAAAAAAAAACATAGGCCACCCAGGCAATGGCGCGACGGAAAAACAACAGCGGTTCTCACACATCAGCTTCTGTTATGCTAACACATTGACCCCAATGGATCTTATGAATAACTTTCCATTATTTTACGCGAAGTCAACGAAAATCGAGTAGGATCAAAACATTTTACAGCTGAGCTGATCACTGTCAAAAATTTCAGCGACGACATCCTAAGGATGTAATTAATGTTTATTTTTTAATCAGTGTATACCACTAGTTTTGGATCCAAACTCTTCATATATTTTCTGTGAATACCTGACAAGTAGATGTTGACTGCTCTTCTATCTCTTCTATCTTCAATTTAAAAAACTTTCTCTCTCTCAACAGGGGAGAGCCCAATGAATATGCAAGGTCATGAGCCTTCACAAAGAACATGAGGCTGTCAGAACCCTGCCACAATAAACAAGATACAGACATAAAATAAAGCAATAAGCCCCAAGAGGCAGTGGGTTACCAGTGTATGTTATAACAGCTAAGGGCTGTTGTTAGGCACGATGCAAAGCTGTTATAAAATGCACTGTAACACCACTGCTTTGTGGGGCTTATTGCTTTTATAAAAGTTTACTTCATATGCATATGAAAAACTCCTCAGAGAACGTTTTCTCTTTATTGACGAGATGCGCAACAATATTTATTGACATTTATCTGGATATCGCCATTAATTGTGCAATTGTAGAAAAATTTAATAAAGACTCTGGGTGTATTTTGATAAATCAGCAGGTCGCAACAGTAGCGCAGTGATATTTATGTAATGCGGTCTGAATCGTGGGGTTACCGGGGAATTTTATCATGGTTTAGAACACGTTTCAACCGATCAGAATCAAGAACCAGAAAGAGACGTTTTTAACAATAGTTTTGGAAAGATCCTGACAGTAGTAGCATTTCTTGTATTATTGCCTCCATATGACAAATCACTTTATTGTTTTCTAATATTTGGATAAAAGCATCTTCTAAATGCCTAAATAAAAATGTTTTTCAGACATGAATTTAAAACTGAATAAATAAGGGCATTTTTAAGGTCCGTCTTTTAAACTTCAAAGCTTCATTGTCCCCACTTCTTATGTGTTCATGGCATTCCAAAAATATATATCCATATAAATAAATATTTTGTCAGTTACAGTATTTATTTCTTATATAGAAATGTTATGTACCCATTTCTATGACATCCATACCATCATGCTGTACAGTACTTCCTTTCGCAATGGATGATCAAGACAGCATTGTAGCTTCACTGTAAAAAATTTCTGTAAAAATTACAGTATTACTGGGTATTACTGGCAACTAGCTGCCAGTAACTTACTGTAGATTTTACATTTATAACTTACATTAGATTTTATGTTATTTACTGGCAACAATTTGTTTAAAGTTAAATGAATATGAAACATTTTTAGTCTTTATAGTACGTTACTGGCAACCAGCTGCACAATTACAGCAAATTTTTTTAAGTGTTGATAATTAGTAAATGTCAAGCAGGAGCAACTGTTCATTCCCATACATTTCTTTTCATCCGGTTAGGACAAGTGAAGTTAGTGTTTCATTCAGACCTGCAGCTGAGTCACATCCTGTCAGTCTTTACTTTAGCCTACACCATTTTCCTTTCTTTATTTCATTCTATCTTTCTTCCTTCCTGTACACAAAATCAAAACTTAAATGCTTTACTCCAAAGCTGTCATGTAATGTATCATTGACTTAATGTAAGTAGAGGTGGTCTTGTCCAAAGGGGCCATTTTATTCTTATTAGAGCAAACTCTTCAGTTGATCCACCTTTGTTTTTAATGTTTCTTAAAATAAAGTGAGGAATTAAGAAAGAAAGGTACATTTTAAATTATTTTAAAATATTTGTTATATTTATGATAATATTTATTATTTTAAAGGTATTATATTTTTGGCTTCTGTCACATTGTCCCACTTTCATATCCCAATTAATAATTTTCTTAACAATGTCATTAAATCCAACCTTAGACCATTGATTTGAGAACCAAACTTAACCCCCACTGTACTGGATCTGAATATGCAAACATTACAGCCAATCGTTTTTGATCACTATCAGCATTTCTGTTGTCTTAGAAATGCAAAGGGTCTCTTTATAAAAATTAATGAAAAAAGTTAATTTTAAAATTTACAAAATTATGAAGTATTGCATTCTTAAGATAAATTAATTCCTGCATGTTTCGTAAGAAGCATAAACTTTGTGGAGAATTTTGGAACTAAGCAATGTTTGCTTTTTCTGTTCCTGTGACGTAGGGAGATACAAGGCTCTTCAGTATTCATTCACTACAAAATTCTCAGTGTGTAGTAAAATTTGTATTTTTTTAATGTGGTCAATGTTTTTGATGACTACTGATGAATTTAACACAGTTTTTCAGCAGCACATACAGACCCACAGAACTAGAGTGGCATTCATGTCTCATTTAAGCAGACACTGTCTGTGTGTATGTGGTCATACAGTTTTTGGATTAGTTATGGTCTGTGGCCAGGGTGAATTATCCATGGGATTGGGTGAGTGCCCTGGGGAACCAGCCAATGAAGGTCACTAAGAGCCCCAGACATTTTGCAATCAGTTTTTTTGAGACAGCAGAAGCATTCGCACATATGTGACCTACAAATCTGGAATTTTTTTATGATTGTTATATGCTATGTTAAAAGATGAGTAGAACGCACGGTCACCAATGTGCAGTTGTGGAATTACACATGGGTGACATGAGCAGCTGCCCAGGACGGCTTTTTGCGGATGGGACAAAAACAGAATGTGCGACAGAATATTTACCGCTCATTTGAATTTTGCGTAAAATGAAGAATTTACATTTTAATACTACCCTGATACAATACTGATTATAACTTATGTTACTCACAATTTTACTTTTTGTTATAGGTCTTAAATTAAACATGCATTTTCTTTATTAATATTTTAAAAACAATTGCATTTTAATATTGCAAGAGCCAAATGTTAATAGTTAGAACATTGCACAAAAAAGCAGTAGCGCCTCACTGCAGAACACGACATCCAGGGGGCGGGGTTGGATTCAGATCCAGGGGCGGAGCTGGATCTCTTCCCACTGCATTTTGATTGGTCGGCAGTTTTACCACAAGACACGTCATACACGTGTTGTTGCGTTACCATTTCCACATTGAGTCGTAACTAAATAAAGTTATTCTTTTGACAGAAAAACAAACTTTATTTATGACTACAAAAAGAGTAGTGACTTTAAGATGAAATGTAAGTGTTTTTGCTATGTTTTGAAGTAAAACATTTCGAGCACTACGAGTAATCTTACCACATTCAGTATAATACCTATGAGTGTATACAGTATAAATATGCATAATTATTAACATATATATGGCAAGTTATTTAGAAATTAATAAACTGAATGTTTATATTGTAGGGACTTTGAATTTACGCGTCTTTGCTTACAGCCATTAGGAAACAGGTTTCCTAAACATGGTTTACGTTTTTTTAATGTGCTAATAAAAGATATCAAATAAATGTGTGTTTTTATGTGTAATAAGTGTGATAATGTACAGCCAAGCGGGTCGCAAATATATCCCTTCAGTGATATCACTGTCTGGAACGTATCCCTTACCTCCCCTTACACTAACTGTGATCATCACTTACTAAATTATGATTCATTCTCGACTATATTATTAATCAAACAAACACTTAAACTGATAAGAGCAAACGTTGGTGACCACAGGATGCAACTAATTGTGGGCTGCAACAACACAAATATACTGGTTCATTTGGTGGAACGAAGTATATAAAGTGGGAGAAGTTGGATCTAGATCCAACCCCTCCCCCTTGATCTCATGTTCTGCAGTGAGGACCATCTCCAAAAAAGTGCAAGTGTAAATAATCAACACATGTATTTTGTATAGCACTAACTGTAACGTAGAGCTCTTAAACTTTTTTGTTAATAGCTGTTTAACTTTAATAAATTGTTACATTTGTGGTGTATCACATGAGGTGTAGTCACACAAGTTTGTTTATTTTTTGTGCTTTCAAAGCTCAAATCGGATCTGTAATTACATACCACAGATGGTTGGTCCCCCACGCAGACCCATTCCTTCTGGTTTATCTGCCATCATTTGGCTTGTACATTGGAAAGTTAAAAGTAACCACGTTGATTTTAAATCAAACAAAGATATGACCGACAGGTGGCCAGTTCACTGTATCTGGACTAGACCTTTCAAATATTTGCGGGGGGCACTTCAAACGTGGTCACTGTCTGTGGCTCATTTGTATCCTGTTTTTCATGTCAAATGCTTTTAATGGCAGTGTCTCTTGAGGATGTTAGTAATACAACATTTACACAAGTGTTGATATTAGTTTAGATCAGTGGTGCACATTTTGGATGTTTCCCTATTCAAACACATATTTCACAATACTGAACTGAGGCGTTGAAAGTATTTAACTAGAAACAGTATATAACCCAAGCCCCAATGTCCATCTCTTTGTTTTTTAAAGGTGACATAGAATGATTGAACGGGGTATTTATCCTTGTTCTGTGATGTGACATGTAGAAAAAAATTTTTTTGTTTGGGTCTGTAATGCCTTAGAAGCTTCCTAAAAACCTCTCTCAGATAGCTCTATTAGGGTGGGGGATTTTAAACAAGTGGTTTTGCACCTATTAGGCTCCCCCTACTGGCTTAACTTGCAATCTCATTACTGATTGGCTGACTTTGCTGCCACTCAAAAAATGTAGCCAATTATTTTAAAGTGGAGGGGCAGTTAGATGTTTGTGATGTCATAAGCATCAGTTTTTCAGATTGGGCAGTTTTCTGGCTCACATTTCTAAAAGAGGAATTTCTATGAGACTGAGATGTTTAGCATGTCTAGAACTTTTTGTATGTTCGTGAATGCGGGTAGACTACCATTATTCAACAGAGACAAGGTAAAATGTTTTTTCTTTCTCTGTCCCCTTTAAATAAGCTGCATGAGCTTTAAAACTTTTTTTCAGGGCTATAAGTTGTATTTGTAACTGACATTTTTTTCTTTAACTACTAGCAAGGGCTGTCAGTATAGTAGTAACAAAGAATTTACATTGGCACGGACCATTTTTATTTAATATGTGGTGAAAGTGTGTGATGCCAAAAATATCAGAGTTGGGAAATAAACCACTAACTTACTATAATATTTACCAGATCTAAAATTTTAAAGTGTAGCTCATTATTCGCCTGGTCAGGGTCATAGCACGGAATCTTGGGCCATATAAAGAAGTGTGGGGGCCCCTATCCACACTAATCATCACAGCTTTACTTATTTATATTCATATTCATCGGATTTCGGAGCATAAAGGGGGCACTTTAATAGTCCCTTAGACATAAACATAACAATATTTAATTAAAATTTTGTGGATTTTTTAAAACTTTGTAGTCCAAAACATTACAATATTTTCAAACAATTTAACAGTAAAAATAATCTTACATGTGAGCAGTGTAATAATACACTAGTCAAAATTTGAAGGTCCCGTACACACTGCATATTAATTCGGTTGTCACTTCACCTTTTAATGCTTAATTCTGTTCTGTACACACACAATTCAGTAATTTACGGGACTGACAACCGCATTCTACAACCGGATTAACTCCCGCAAAATGCAGGTAGTGACAACCGCATTTACTGAAATTCTGCATAGTGTGTACATAACCGAATTGAACAATTATTGGTTAATAAAGTGTTTAAACTTGCATCATGGACATGACAGGTCTCTCTTCTGAAAAAAGAAAAAAAATTATTCTGTATGCGCGGTGCAGAAAATGACAGAGGCACGAGTGTTGCCAGATCTTACACTAAAAAACAGCGAACAAGAAAAATCCAATAATAAATAGGTGCAATACACAATGCCAAGATGGAGGTTTATTGCAAAACATAATGCTGTTAAATTATTTTGGTCAAAGCTGTGAGTGATGAGCATGCGAGACGGCAGAACGTTGCTATGGTTATTTCTTTGTCAATCATCATATTTTCAGTAGTGAGGCTTGTTCTGTACAGACATGAAACAAACATTGAGGGGATTCACTCCTGCATTTGAATGCGGTTGTCACTCCCGAAAGTTTGCAGTATGTACGAGGCCAAGTTGATCAAAAAGTTTATCAAAGTTGTTTATTAAAGACAAGATATTGTTCAAAATGTAAAGAAAATCTTTATAAAAGAGTTTGATCCACTTCAAATGTTGACTACTATAGTACTGCATAGTATAAATTATAGTAACAATGGCCCTTCATCATTGTGATTGATCGATTTCCTAAAAAAATTAAGCCAATGTAATTTCTGGAAATATTTTAGTTTGTTGGATGCATTGCCTGACTAGAATCTGAGCTTAATTTATATTTTTATCCAATCTCAGTATCATAAACAAGAGCAGAAATCTTGATATGGGCCTTCTGCTTCAATCTTTGTGACTGTTTGTGAAACAGAGTGTTTTAATGTCTTTAATCTTTCCAGTAACCAGTTCTACTCGCACCTACACTGAGCGAGATTCAATCCACTCTGGTCTGGCTTGAGAGTCAAACACTCTAACAAGAAGGCTAAAGGCCATGAGCTCTAACATCTGTCACTTCTTGAGTTTGCTGAGTAAGGTTTATCTTTACTGCACCACTCTCACTGACTAGCTGGCCTTCTACTTAAAACAACTAATACGAAAACCTGAAGTGTACATGCCAGAATACATTCCTTCATTATGCTTTGCGCCAGACTTGCGAAAACACTTGTTTATAATCATAATACTTAATAAAGAATTACGTATTCTCATTTTTTCTATCCTGTGTCTTCCTATGAGTTCCCCTCGATAAAAACCGGTAGTTTCTGCTGTCTCATCCTGAAAGGGTTTAATTCAGATGCTGATTTTGCCAATGCACTTAATTGTTGATTTTTGTAATGAAACCAGGCTTAAAGCCTGTGTAAAAGAGTTCACATACTTTTATAATAAGTCTGTACAGGTACAGCATGTACCTAAGGTGTGGAAACATGCTTTGGTAGTCCCGGTTCCCAAGTCCAGTAGTCCCTTAATGATTTTAGACCAGTTGCGCTTACATCAATTTTAATTAAAAGCCTTGAAAAAACTGGTAAGGGAAGAAATTCTAAGGTCTAATTCTATATCTTGTGCCGGATCGTTGTGTGTCTTATAACACTTTCGTGTGAGTCTTGTCATGTCTTATGTTATATTTGATTATTGTCATTATTTACCCTCTTGAGGGTGTTTTTGTTTTATAATAAAGGCTTTTGGTTGAGAGCTGTCTGCAATTGGGTTTTGTCCTCCCCACACATGACACTTATCTAAGACAAAATATATGATTATTGATTTTAGGAAACAAACCCACCCACATGAAGTTACATCTATTAAAAGTCATCTGTGCAATCTTACAAATATATTGGGACCATCACTGACTCGAAGCTGAACTTTGAAGCGAACTGTGAAGCAGTGTTGTGTAAAAAGGGGAACCAACGTCTGTTCTGTTTAAGAAAACTGGCCCATTTTCACATTGGCAGGACTATGATGATGTTATTTTATCGTGATTCTATTGAAACACTCTTAACATTTTCTCTGGTGTCTTGGTTTGGAAAGAATTCACTGAGTTAAATTGTTAGATGGTCTAGTATGCTGACTGGGGAGTCACAGCTTAGTCCAGCATTCCTGTACCAGACAGTTACAGCGGATGACTCACTCAATTCTAAATTACGATTCTCATAATGTGAACAATTTCATCCTTTGAACAAATTTAAGCTTCTGCCATCTAGACGTAGATTTGTATTTCCATATTGTAGAAGTAAGCGGCCTAAAAACAGCTTTGTGCCAGCTGCTATCACGCAGTTGAATGAGGTTGAATTTTTTTAATGATGCTGAACATCTCTGTTACATATGTAACCCTCATTCCCTCAAGGAAGGAAACAGAGACGTCACGTTGTGACCGACATATTGAGACCGCCCTTAACGGAACCAATCCCTACTGTGAGAAGCTACTAAAGCGTCATTGAACTTGGCATGCAAGGCAAGTTTATTTGTATAGCACATTGTATAGTTCATACACAGAGGTCATTCAAAGTGCTTTACATTGGAATACATTTACATTTACTTTGGAAAGTCCCAGAGATAAATGTTGAATTTACCACTTCTAGGAGATCTGCTTCTAAACAGTTAAAGACACTTTTGAAAGAAGATGTGGGGAGTGTGTCAAGGGCGCAGGTTGATGTTTTAAGATGCTGTTCTGTTTCTTCCAAAATTTTACAATCAACTGCTTCGAAATCAGACATGGTAACTACTTAACGATGTTGTGGTCTGATTTGTCTGACCCCGACACAGCTCAAGGATGTGCTGATCACCATTCTGATATTATTGATTTTCTCAGAGAAGAAGTAAGCAAACTCATTGCATTTGTGAGCATTTCACTTGGAATGTGACTTGGGGGGGTTGTTAGTCTCTCTATAGTAGCAAAAAAGTGTGTGTGTTGTTTATGTTGCTGTTTATAATATTTGAGAAGAAAGTCTGTCTAGCTTTGCCTAGTTCTACACTGAAAGCACAAAGGCTGTCTTTATAGATATTATAATGTACTACAAGTTTTGTCTTCCGCCACATGCACTCAGCTTTTCTGCATTGTCTCTTCATATTCTGCACCGCTGTTGAGTTTCTCCAAGGTGATTTTTGCCTGCCATTCTTCTTCCTGACTTTCACAGGAGCAATATCATCGATGGCACTATTGCTTCGAATTAAAGGACTCAAGGAGAAAATCAACAGAGTCCACAGATATGCTTGGTGTTAAAGATATAGCCTTCATAAATAGTGGTGTTCCTATTTAAGCATCTCTTTTTGACAGACACAGATCTAGCTTCAATAATAGGAGAGATCAATATATTAAAGAAAATACAGAAATTATCAGACAGTACATCCTTAATAACAATCAATGAAATGTTTACACCCTTACTGATAAGTAAATCTAGAGTGTTTTCACGATTGTGTGTGGGTCCATGTACATGTTGAGTCAGATCAAAAGTATTTTGAACAGCTTTAATGTCTTTTCCCATAATGCTTTCTGCCTTATATCTATGTGAATGTTAAAATCTCCAGCAATAGTAAAACAGTCAAACTCTGAGGAAATCGTTGATAACAGTTCTGTAAAGTCCTCAACAAATGCTGGAGAGTATTTTGTGGGCCTGTAAATAATTACGTAGAATGCGTGGAGTACCTTTTAACACAATACCTAGATATTCAAAAGATGGGTAATTCCCAAATGACACTTGCTTACATGATAGACATCTTTAAAAAGAGCAGCTACACCTCCACCTCTCCTAACACTCATAAAAGTAAAGTTAGGAGGGGCTGTTTCATTAAGGATTGTTGCACTGTAGCTTTCTTCTAGCCATGTTTCATTTAGAAACATAAAATCCAGGTTGGTTGTGGTTAAGTCGCTGACTAGAAGTTATTTATTTTTAAGTGAACATATGTTTAAAATTGCTAACTTAACAGTACAATTTTTTCCCTGACAGAAATCATAGCGGGGACCCGACATATTGATTGAGAGCTGTTATTAGTTGTTTTGGTTCACCGACAGCCAATGGAGGGGGGTGCGTGCCTTGGTGTTGTGTCAGAGACCAAAGAGCTCTCACAGGACAAGGAGGGGGAGCTGGACCCACTGGCTTTGGTGCTTGTGGGGCTTGACGTTTTATGGTTGAAATCTGGGGGCTCGCAGCAATAGAGTGGGATAGTTTAGTTCCAGCATAAACCAGTTCCTCCATTTTTCCGGAGAAGGTTAAAAGCGGGGATGCTGGAGAGAGGAATGACATATCTAGTGAGAAGTCAGAGGTTGTTTTGGCTGCGTGGTGTTATCTCTGTCCTTGTGGGATCTGTCAACGGCATGTCCAGTCAGGTGCTGAAGAGAAGTCCTGTGGTCATTCATCCTCTGTCCAGGTGTGTGTGTGCCATTCAGGTTGAGTGGATTGGCACACGCTGCTGAAGGATGATGAAGGGAGAAGTAGATATTGTCCTCTCGTACTCTTGCACCCAGTCTGTTTGGATCCCATCCTGTTTAAACAATTGTCTCTGACTCCAGAAAAGACTGAAGTTGTCTATGAATTTCAGTCCCTTTATGTTGCAGGTTTTTGCAAAAGTTTAGTGGGTTATCATCTCATATTTAAACATCAAATGTCAAGAGATACCAGAGAGCCATACGAGCATTACATCTTGACTGACAACAGGCGAGAGCATGACACAGCTAATCGCTAAAATGATAGCAAAAGACTTAAAGCTGCTTAATGTTATAAAGCTTGTGCTTTGACTGGACGTTTTAAAAAGAGTGCTGTTTATGGTGCACATCCACAAAGGGAGTTCAACTTTCTGTAACGTTAAATAACTTAGTGAAATTGAAGTCTTGCATTTTATGCAGATAGCTGCATGTTGTACATTTATGTGGCATAAAGGCTTAATATTACAGTATGTAGAGTGCGTCATATAGAAAGCGCATCAGTTTGTGTTTATTAACCTTTTAGTTTCACTTAATCACGCAGCTTTTAAAAAAAATGTAATTCATTAATAATCTAGTTTGTGTTCATTGTTCTTTCATAGTTTCTTTAAAATTAAGTTTTATTTGAGTGTTTTTAATAAAAATATTTTCATTTTCACCATGACATGTACCTTTGATTGCCCCACCCCCCGACCTATGGATTAACTCTTTCGCCGCCAGCGTTTTAAAAAAAGTTGCCAGCCAGCGTTTTTCATGATTTTCACAAAAGTTGAATGCCTTCCAGAAAATTTTCTTCTTTAAATATATAAACATACAATATAGTATACCAAATGAAAGAACAGACCCTCTGCTTTCAAACAACAACAAAAAAACGTTTCATCCTACCTACAGTAGTTTTTTTGTAATCAGCTTTTGAATATGGGTAGGTTTCTGCAAAAACACCACATTTTGAGCAAAAAGCAGAGATCATTCAATTTTTTTGTGACAGACTTTTCATAGAGATCCCATTCAGAGCAATCTTTAAAACAGACACGGACATGCAGCCGCTTGCCATAGGGCAATACTTCCGGGTTTAAAAAGTTGCGGAAGGGCGCCCCTGGTGGATAATAGCGGTATTGCGGAAAGCCGGAAATACTCGTCATTTGCAGGAAGGCGTTTTTTCTTGATTGAGGAGATATCTCGTCAATGGCGGCGAAACAGTTAATCGAAATGAAAAAATTAGATTAATGCACATCCCTACATTTAATTATAGTCATCGGCACATAACCAGCATTTATGTCGCGTCTCGTTTTTGTTGACGACGAAATTTGGTCATACTTTACCTTGACGAAAGCAACAGTACCGATCGGTTCCCTGTATTGAAGTCCCCTGAGTAGTCACATGAACTTGACAGAGATGCAGAGCATACATCTAATGAAAGGCTGTTCCGCAACATCGGCCGTCAAGGTGGTGGAGGAGTAGAAAACTTCTCAAAGTATTTATGGCACTAAATTAGCTCCATAATGGCACCACTGTGTCTAGTGAACATGTTAGGTGTTGCCCCGCCAGCATCTCTACAGATGTCTGTCAGCAAGGAACCACAAGCTAATGCCCAAGATGAAGCAACACTTCTTGTAAAGGGGCGTGGGGTTCCCTGCATTTGATAAGCAAGGGCAATGGTGCCACAATCCAATGGGACATCCTCTGCTTGGTGACAACTTTCCCTTTCTGCTGACCACCGTAACAGACAAAGAGCTGTTCTAAGGTCCTGAAGCTTTGAGTTCGGTCCAAAGACAATCGCAGTGCGCTTAAGGGACATAACAAAGCCATAGTTGGGTCTGCCTCGTCCGGGGCAGCGCTTGCAGGCTCACCAGGGGTTTAGTGTTAGGCTGAAGTCAGCAGGCCAGAACTGAAGGCACAAATCATCGACCTAAGATGCATGAAGGTCCCCTACCCTCTTAACAGAGGCCAATGCAACCAGGATCAGAGTTTTTATTGAGAGAAACTTGATACTCACTGACTTCAAAGGCTCAAAGGGAGCAACCTGCAGGGTTTTCAGCACCATGGACAGCTCCCAAGGAGTAATAGAGGGGGAACGCGAGGAATTTAGCCATCGTGCAACTCTTAAAAACCTAATAATCGTGCTGATCCACTGACCTACAGTACCATTTTATGGTAAGTGGATATTGCAGCAATGTCTACTTTAATGGTGGAGGGGGACAGCCTACTATCCAACCGATGCTTAAGATATTATACATATATTTCAGTATGTATACAAATTTAAGTAATTATGCATGTGGTACATCCACACGTTACGAAAAAAAGAGTCATAAGATCATGCTGGACAGGAAACAGAAACTCAAAATACAAATAAACGTTCACAGTACACAGTACGAAATTATATAACACGTATACTAGACAGTCAATACCAGATAAAGATGACTTGTGGTTCATAAATCTATGACCAGCAATACTTCAGGTATTGCTCATGTCATCTCTAGGATCATCTAGCACAGGGGTCTCCAAGCCTGCTTCTAGTGAGCTACCGTCCTACAGATTTGACCTCAAACCCCAATCAAACACAGCTGAAGCAGCTAATCAAGGTGTTCAGGGATGCTTTATAATTACAGATCTCAAACAGGCTCAACCATCTCAAACCAACACCATGTGGCCTTAAAATCATCTAGTCTGTGTATGTTGTTTAGTGCTATTTGGCAAAGTAGAGAGTGTGATACTTGACAATAACTCCCATCACACTGCATTGAAAGGAATTCAGTTTGTACTCAAGAAAGAGAAAGTGGAAGTTAAGAAAGAGCCCATAAATCATTTGTTATTAGATTACTGGAAAACAGTATGACCTATGGGAGAAAAAGTATTTGAGCAACAATGTAGGAAATTAAATAATCATGGGTTTAATTTATAAAGCCTGTATACAAACAAAATGCAGCTGGAAACGTGCATATGCAAGTTCCAACCAGAAATTTGTGCGATGTTGGCTAGTTTCCACTCAAAGGTTGTGATCTTTTTGATCTAAAAAACTAATTTGATGGGAGAATGGGCTTGCAGGGTGGGATCTGAGGATGATTCATGTATGCACAGTTGCAGGTGATCTGTGATCTAAAAAGCAAACAGTGCTTTAGTCTTAATATTTTTTGCCGTATGCCATTTTTGGCTTTTGTGTGTACGTATAGTAGACCTTTAGTAAGGATCCTACGCACAGTTTTATAAATAAGACCCCAGGTCTTTTTGATTAGTCAGTGCAGTCAGTGTCTTTAAAAAAAATAGCTGCTGTTAAAATGTGCCAATATGCAAAAACAAAATAACAAAAACAAGAAAGTTGTTTTGGAGAGTCAGGGACTTTCAGGGTAGGAGGCTCAGACCAATGACTTGAGAGGTAGTGGTAGCCATATTACAATCTAGAATGGTCTGCAAAAATAAAAATAGTCTGTAGATACTTCAGGCTTGGTCCAGTTGTTGTTAAGGATAGATGCAGGAGCTAATAAAACCAAAAGGCAGATATTTATTGTCCGACAGATGTGTGACCCTGCCTGTGAAACCCAAGCTAAAGAAATTTCTTGTGATTTAGTGTTTCATATACAATCATCCTATGTACATTATGTAAAGAATATTCAGTGAAAATATAACCTTAATATCTTTAATATTGACTGAGGAAGGTCATGTGAAAGAATAAAAACAAATTTTGATGCTCCTTATCTTATAATTACATTATGAGACTTTAGCATGGATGTCACAGACAGGGTAACATATGTTGCCTTCTATAGTAATTATAGTGTTGGGAAATGCACTTTTAGCCCCTGTTGTTGGCATCTCTACATTGCGAAAAGTCTAAACTGAAATACAGAATTTGCACTTTCAGATGTGACAAGTTAAAACTCCCTATACAGATGAGAAAAACCCTCGGGAAGAACCAAGACTCACTTGGAGAAGTCCACCTCCAAGACCTGGCACATATTTAAACAAAAACAAGAGGAACAGTGTTGAAAATGACGCTGCAGTAAGGCTCATGTGGTAGCCTGAAACAAAAGTATCAGCGTTACTCAGCTCTGGCTCTTATGCTATAGTATACAGTTAGAATGGCTTTAAAGGGATAGTTCACCAAAAATGAAAGTTTTGTCATTCTTTATTTATCCTCATGTTTTTCTAAACCTTTTGTTCTATTGAACACAAAAGAATATATTTTGATAAATGATGGTATGCAACAGAATAAACAAACCCATTCAGGTTTAGAACAACATGTGGGTGAGGAAATGATGACAGCATTTTTATTTTTAGGTGAACTATCCCTTTAATTTGGCAATACTTGACTACAGGTATAAATACTTCCACAAATACTACGTTGATTTCAGTGGTTTATATTAATCATAGTGATTTGAGTCCCAGTACCTTAAATCATTCATGTTCCAGGGCCCATGTTTTTAAAGTGTTTTAGAGTCCTCTCAGAAAGCTCCTAATTCAGCCTAAATCAGTCTTAGATTAAGAACCAGTCTAGGAGAAACTTTGAGCAAGGAAAATACAAAACTTTTATCTTAGTGAAAAAACAATTGTTATTTTGTGTATTTGGTATAATACAATGTGTTTGCGTGGTTTATGGTAGCAAAAAAACACATTATTTTCCACATTTCGTACCCAAAACACATTATTTTCCATTTTCGTAGTTCTAGATTTCACTCTCTTCCAGAAACGCACAAAGCTCTGTGTCCCTGATTGGCCAGCTAATCTGTACATTGTGATTGGCCTTAATATCTCTGATGTCAGCTGGAAATGTGACGCTCCTTACAATGTTTGAAAGATTCGGTTGTCGAAGCGGGAGGAATTATGATAATGTTGGTCTCGTCTACATTACCAATCCCAGGAAGTAAACTGTTGCCTAGAATCCATGTGTTTGTTGTAGTTCAAGAAAAGAGATTTACGTTGCAAACGAAATACAACAAAATAAAAATAATGATAATAGTAGTGGTTATGATTACAGAAATATTTTGTAATGACTGCATTAATAATAATAATAATAATAATAATAATAATAATAATATCAGCAATAACTGTAATAATTACAATGCTAAAAGTGATGCTACATATGATGATGATAACTATAGTTAATGTCCATAATAATAGCTTCATATAAATAATAATAATAATAACTATAACATTATATAAAAAAATGGTGATGATAATTATATTTTGTGATGACGGCAACAGTAATCTCAGTTATGATAATGGTAATAATTATGATGATGATGTAATAACAATAGAGGGTTTTCACCGACATCACGTTCTGGGCGGTAATCCGGATGCGCGGCCATTGTGGAGGCACTCGGTGTGAAGAACTGAACGGAGTACAATGGATTATTGTGTGCTTTGGATACTTTAAGTGAATGTAGACATGTCTAAACAACAGAAAATGTGTCCAAGATGCAAAGGCATATAGGGAATGAATTGGACCACAAGAAAAGGCATAACAATAACAATAACAAATTTTAACTCATATTTTGGGCGAACGTGATCTGAACATACTGTAATCCCTGCCGCGCCACTCACATATTTTAACATTAAATAACATCATATTTGTCCTAAACCGTTAACGATTAACATAGGCTGCTTACGCATATTCTGGATCTTGAAATAAACTTTGACTAATGCTGCGTTCCAGGCAACCGGTAACCCGTGAATCACGACTTCAAAACCACGACTCACGACTCTGAACTGGGAGTACATCGATCTAGTACGAGTTCACGGGTGGGAAGTCACGAGTTTGACTGCCGTTCCACTGCACTTTCACAGGTAGAAGGTTGTAAAAACACGGGTTACAGGCTGCCTGGAACGCATAGGGCCCTATTTTAACGATCTGAAACGCAAGTGCGAAGCGCAACGCGCAAGTGAGTTTGTGGGCGGACTATTTTCCCGGCGTGAGAAATAACTCTTGCGCCGGGCGCAAATCAATAAGGGGCTGGTCTGAAGTAGGTTCATTATTCATAGGTGTGGTTTGGGCGTAACGTCAAATAAACCAATCAGAACGCTATCCAACATTCCCTTTAAACGCAAGGGCGCAAGTTCCGTGGCGGGTTGCTATTATTATGACGGATTTACCAGGCGCACGCCAGGAGCGGTTCACAGCCGAGGAGACCGACGTCCTTGTACGGGGGAATCCCAAGCTTGCCAGCATAAATCGGGCACGCCGTGTAACAGGAGGTGGATCTGCCTCAGGACCTGACGCCAGCAGAGGACATCGCTGCGTCCACCCTCACCGCTGAAAGGGTTTGGGGGCTTTGAAATCGGACCCAAGAAACGCAAGGTCCAACCCCAAAGTAGACTAACAAATCAAGTTCATATACATTAAGGTATCTTATGAAAACATTTAAATTATTATTTACATAAAATAAACGTAATACAGCCACACAACAAACTTATGAAAATATTTTTATCGTTATTTGCATGAGAATTTTTTAACGCAGCCACACAATAAATAAAAACTATCACCACAATGCTCACCACTATGATTCCCCTTATCTCGTGTATTAATATTTTTTAGTGTAACAATTTATGATTTGCAAAAATAACTGTTGCATCTGTGTAGATTAGATGCAAAGTGTGCGCGTTGTGCACGCTATACATTATGGTCAAGCATGCGCCCTTAAAATAGCATAATGAACAACGCGCAACGCGCCACTGACTTTAAACTTTTTTTTTCTGGTCAGTGGCGCAATTGTTTTTTGAAACTGCAAAATAGCATCAGGGATGGTTTGCGCCGGAACACGCCTCTTTTTTTGCGCTGAAACGCCCAGGGAGCACAAGTTCATTCCCTAGTTTGTCGACGTGCGTCTGTGGAGGGAAAAACCTGCTGTGCGCCGTTGCAAAATACGAATGATACATGCGTCACTGACAAAGTCAATTGCGCTGGGTTCAAGATAGGGCCCATAGAGTCGTGGTTTTGAAGTCGTAATTCACGGGTTTAAAAACCTGCCTGGAACACAGCATAAGCTCACACTATTTAACGTGCACGTGCGGTGTGCAATACCTGCGAGTTGTACTCACTGATCTATATAAATGACTGGATTGCTCATGACGTCACAATTGTGAAGCCACCGCGCCGCCATGTTGGTATACCCAACCATTCTATTAATTCAATGGACGTTATCAGATTGTAACGATAAAACATCACTTTACTAGTCTCTGTTTTTATATCTGAAGTCTCCCTGTACATCATTACAAAGCAAACAAACTTACCATGTACATAGTTATTTACTGACATTGTACATTTTGCTTTTTAAACCGTTATTATACATTTATCTTTATTACAGTATCAGATCAGCGGACAGACCGCAGCATATTTAGTATGAATGACAAACGTGCTCATTCTAAAATCTGAATAAATAACATGCTTTGTACCATATGTGCACGCAATAATTTGCTGGTTTATTAATTATGTAATCTTTACAAGTTACCTAAACTTTTTTAGAGAAATAAAGCTGACCGTGTAGCTGAAGGTCAAAAAAACTTTATTTATACCCGTGTCATTAACAGAATGCAGCAGACACACTCACCTTAACGTTTTTTTATAAATCCATTACCCTGCCCGATTAAAACATAAACTTTGCAAATAACACCAAAATTAACTATTATTTTACGTACACATATCCGAAAAATTAACCTTGTGTGACTGATACGCTGTAAAGCGGGTGAAATTAGATCATGTTTTTGAATGTAAGGCAATGACTCCCTCTGCCAGTTGGGTATACCAAGATGGCCGCTCGAACTCTGCACTGGCTTCACCTCACGCTGTTACGTTAAGCGTTCTATGCGCAATCCCGTCATTTATATAGATCAGTGGTTGTACTACACGCGACGCCTCGCAGCGCTTCTCACCCGATGTGCGACCACCTTGAAGCACCAGGCTAGCCTTTCAAGGTATGTGCAAGCAAATACAAAAATTAAAAGACAGTCAATGCTAATGTAAACCCTGGTTGGATAAGGATTTAAAGTTGGATATGAAGATGAAATCTGACGCATTTAGCTTCAGTGTTAAAACTAATAAAATAATTGCTGTCTGTGGTTCTGTATGGGCTATAACGGCAATCATTTTTAAAAAATAATATGGGAAAAAAGAACTATAAATTAGTTCATTTTTGGAACTGTGAACTAGTTCAAAATTTTGAAATATAAACTATGAACTGAACTAGTTCATTTTAAAATTTGTGAACTGTGAACTGAACTAGTTCATGTAGAAAGTGAACTTTCCCAACACTGCCCCTGGGATCAAACATGGGATGACCTTTTGTACTGCTAACATAATACTGTACCAGCTGAGCTACAGGAATACAGATTTTGCGTCATTTATAACCTTTTTTTTTAATTCTTTATCACATTTGGATAAAGTCTTTAAATCATATCCTGTTGCAAAAGCATCTTATAAATCAGAATTCCATTGTACACTTCTATCATTCTGGGGCCTTGCCAAAAGACATCATTTTCAGCAGCATATTTTTTACATGATTGTTGGTGTATTTTTGTATATTTGTATCAATCCTTTGTTTCCCCTGCGCTAAGTCGGCCATCTGTCTAGGGTGGATCCCTTTTACTGGATTCCTGTTTTTTATTATGCTGTAGTCATAAAGCCCTTTCACACATTTTTCCGGGATTGTTTGATTTTTTTGTTTATTAAAAGTTTATTACAAAAATAGGACACAAATAATATGCACAACAATCAAACATATAGAAACAAAATTATTTATTTAAATAACTCATCCAAAATTGGTCACAGCTATCATGGCCGTAGCTACCATTGAGGACACCGAGGTCATGTCCTCGGTAGTTTTTTCTTGAAGTTTCGTTTCATTTTAATGTGAAAATAGCCGACGAGACAATCCATGCTAATCTTCTTGAAAAAATGACACAGTTTTGCAGTTTCTAGGCAAAGGGTGGCTTGCACTTCAGATGATGAAATGTAACGATTGATTTATTTTGGAATCTTTTAGTCACCAACAAAATTCTCACAGACACAGTTACATTTGTGCTATGTCGTAGTTTGGACATGTTTATTATTATTCTGTAATATGGAAAAAATGTAAATAATAAAAAAAATGTCCTCGGTATTTGAAAAATCCTGGCTACGGCCTTGACAGCTATCAAAGATGTTAACAGCCAGCTCAAAGCTCCCTAGCTGGTTCAGTTGCATGTGACAAACCTTTAAGGCATGAGGAAATATCCGTTTTGCAAAATAAAAACAGTAAAAAAATTATTTAGTTATTTATTTATTTGACAGGGACAATGGACAGTAATGATCCTACCCCAGAAGTACCTACAAAGCTAAATTTAATCTGCTGGTCCCTGGAGTACACCAATATATCAGTAAAATACACAATTCAAACACAGAAAAAATAAAATAAAATTTAAACACAGTAATATACAAAGAAGTATAAAAACATGTTCACTACATTATATGATTAATGATCACAAGCCTGACATGCAGGGCAGGACTTACCAGGGTGGAGGCCCCTGGGCTTGAATAAATTTTGGGCCCTACACTCTCAGAACAAAAGGTACAACAGCTGTCACTAGGATGGTACCCTTTAAATGGGTCCTAATATTTAGTATTTAGGTACAGATATATACATTTGTTCCCATTACATGCACTCTTTAGGTACAAAGGTGTACTATTTGAAAGGGTACCACCCCAGTGACAGCTTGTGTAAATTATCTTCTGAGAGTGCACATACAGTAAACAACCTAAAATAAAAAATATATCATAGAACTATATTTTAGGGAAGTTTCCCCACAGGGTTTAGATTAATCCAGCACTAGGCCTATTGCTATAGGTTATTATTAGGGCATTCAAGTAGTTTTTACAAACAAACCTTACAAAAAACATTACTGGTGTGCATCTTGAGACAATGTTAAGATATATCAGTGCAAGATGTGTTTAAATTAAGACAGATCAAACATGCATTTTAGTCTGGGACTAGGATAAGACCTGACTAGGAAACTGCCACTATATCTCTAAAGCAGAACATAAGCCCAGTCTAAAATTAAATCATGTATTTTTAGGGCTGTCACACATTCAAATTAATCATGCACATTAAAAAATACCCCATAACAACATTTAAAATCATTGTGTAAGACTTAGCTTAAGAAAATAATAATAGTCTTGATAAACATTCACCTTATTACACACCATATAATGTTATAAACATAATCAACAAGTGTATTTTTTTGCAAATAGCGTACAAGGGGTGCAGTGTTTAAGAATGAAAAAGTAAAGATTTTAGGATGTTATTTAATAATTATGACAAGACCATCATGTAATATTAGACACCAAAAACCAAAGTAGAGAAGATGATCATTAATTAATTTTTGCGTCTGATATGAACGTAATACATTAAAACCTTGAACGTAGATATAAAAATGAACACTTTTCAGAAGTTTAAACTGTGATTCTGTTAGCAAACATGCTGAAAGAGAAACTACAGGAAAGTTAGGCTAGCTAGTGGATTATATCAAAAACCATCAGGACATCAACATGGCCATAATTTAATGAAATGAACTGGACTGATGATTTAAATGTTGACATAATCATATGTGCGTTGTTAACTCTCCGGATTTTGTTATGTTTCGTAGCTCTGCTTCACTCGTTTATTTCTCCACAGAAACTGTTTGTCGCGTGAGCTGCAGACTGCGAGCAGATTGGATTTCATTTGGCGCTACGCAGACCGCTTGGTGTTGTCAAAGTACCGCGAGAGCGATTAGAAAGCAGACTTCTCTGTGTGATTTCTCGAATCGCTCTCGCGGTACTCTGATGTAATTGTTTTTGCTGTTGTTGAACCACTAGAAAACACCCGTCTGCTTTACAGTCACTTTTGCGCTGTGATAATTTGATTTCATATGATGATCGGATCGCAAATATCAAATAGCCGACTGTATATGAGGTTAAACCCGCCAAAGTAGCAAGTGCAGCATGCGAATGGTGAGTGATTCAGATGTCAATTTCTGAATGAAAGTGTCAAAGGTTTGTCACACACTGTTAAGTATCCTCACGCTTTTTTAAATGGGTACACGGAAATCCTTGACCATTACTAGTGGATATACTGCGTATACCTGCGTATCACGTAAGATTACAAACAAACAAGAAAAAAACTGAGTTACAAGACCATAGCCTACTCTAGTAATCTTTTTCATACTGAGCGCTTCATTTTCGCGTTGCTCTTTCTCATTATCTGTAAAGCTTATTCATGACTCGCATTTCGCGTATTCGCTATTGTACTAGCATCTATGGGTTTCAAAAGCAGTAAACTAAGCGCGTCATATTCAGCACCAAGATGACTGACATATATATATTAACGAATTAAATGGAGCACCAAACAATTCTGCACCAACCAATAGGCTGTAAAATAAAAAATGAAAACGACTGAACAAATCAAACGAACGCAAGCAAGCACGGAGGCCCCTATTGGCCGAGGCCCCTGGGCTCAAGCCCACTCAAGCCCAATGGTAAGTCCGGCCATGCTGACATGCCTTCAACCAACCTTTTAGATGTGATTTAAACTGCACAAATGTAGTGCATTGTCTAATCTAAGTTGGTAAATTATTCCAAGTATTAACTGTTGTTACAGAAAACGCTGATCGACCAAACTCTGTCTTTGCAAAATGCGCCTCACAATCACCTCTCAACCATGCTCTTGTCTGTCTTATATTATCGGTGCGTAATTAAATAAATTTCTTTAAAGGAAATAAACACCACAAATCAAATAGAAAACAACTCAAAACATAACCCTTCACACTTAACTACAAAAAAACCACAGCAAACATGGATCCCATACCCAGAGGGATGCACAAACGTAACCACAGAATACAAGCACCATGAGTCAAGCTGGTGAGATAAGGCTGGGAAAAAATAACAAAACCCGGGCCAACTGGACTCATACACAAACAATTCACAAAATACACTTGCTTCCACCATGCAGCACACTTCTGAGACCGGCCAACCAGGGGACTAAACAAAACAACATGGGAGAAACAGCAATCGACTTGACTAAAACAGAAAAACAAACAAAAATTAACAATGCATCATGTGTTTTATTCAAACATTTTCTTAAACGCAATTACCAACTGCCCCATTTCATTTTATTAACTTAAAATTAGTAAACCAAAACCACACATTAACCTTCATCAGCTACCCAAAAAGCAACCATTCCAGCATTCATCCACATCTGAAACATTACAATATTTAATACATTTACCTTCATTGGCAGCTGGCAGATAACAATCAGTTAAAGTTCAAACATTTATCCAGATGTGAGAGTCAAAAACACATTTCCAAAGAGAAATACAAATGAAACCTTTCATGCAATCTTATTTAAAAAATAAGACAAAGCCCATTTATTTACCTACACAAGCAGCGGTCAACATACCTAGTTAGCATTGCTCAATTTATCTGCATCTAAATAAACAAAAACACAATTTTCCCATACAATCAAAACAAATCCCCTTAAATACAGTTTTTTACGATTGCTATGACACTTTTTTCAATACTTTTAACAAATTTTCTAGACTCTTAACGCACCAACACCGCTACAACACATAACTGGCAAAACACTTAATTTTATCCTCAAAACCACACATTGTAAACTAAACTTGTATACCAAAACACTGTAAACATGTCCCAGAATCAACTAGTCATACTAAATCACCAACACATGTTCTCTTCAACAGAAACATTTAGTCAATCATAACACAATGTCATGAAAAACACAAACATAAGATGGAAAAACAAAAACAGCATAAGTTTATGTGTAAGTATGTCCTTATACAATAGACAGTAGATTTGATTACTGAGTTTTGCACTGCAGTTTCTTTTAAAAACTTGTTCATATTTTTGTTTGGTTTGGTTTAGTAAATGCATGCATTATGTTTGTTTTGCTGCAGCAATTCAAGACAAAAATGAATCATCCATCTTAGAGTACAGTTTATGAAAAAATTACTTCAATTTACAGTACAAAAGTAATAAAAAAATACAAACAGAAAAATGCACTGAAGAATAAAGCAAAAAAAGAAAATCTTATCATCTAATTTATTGCGTTTCTATTTGGACACATGTTCACATTAACATCACACCTGATATCTTGTCTGGCAAGGCATCCTGGGAAGAATCCTTTGCCATGTCTTTTTAACACAGTCTCACCCCATGTCGTCAATATTTGACGACACTTGACCATTCGTCATATGTTGACGCGAAGGGTATACCTTTCGCGTCATTTTTTGACGAACTGGGGACTTCAATACTATTACGTCCGTTGCATTCTCTTTCCTATTTTCTTACCATTTTCGCGTCGGTTTAGGGTTAGATTACGCAAAATTAAACAGTCAAAATATGACGAATGGTCAAGTGTCGTCAAATATTGACGACATGGGGTGATACTGGGTTGGTCTTTTCCACCCCTGACAGTGATCAGGTGTGATGTCTGGGAATGCACCATCTATTGCATCTATTGCAAGTGGGACTGGAGGAAAACATTCCCCTTGTTCTGGTGGTCTTCCGTTGACTTGTGCAAACATATATGTTATTTTCTGTGTTGCTCATATTGTTTCTTTTCCACACAAGATCGACCTAAAGGGGCCCTCATTTACTCTATTGTATACCAAATAGTCATGCAATTGAAAGAACCAGAGTGTGTTTCCTAGGTGGGAATCAGCTGTGATTTATATTGATTTATAGTTGTTTTTCAATCCCAATGGAATAAAATACAGGGGATATATTTATGTTTCAATTTATCATATAAACAGCTGTTTACTTGGACTACAAGTGAAATTTAGCACATGATGTTATCTATTTCCCTGCTGAAAAAAACAGCTAAAACCAGCTTAAGCTGGTCAAGCTGGTTTTAGCTGGTCTCCCAGCCTGGTTCATAGCTGGTGTATCATGCTGGTTTAAGAGGGGTTTTGGCGACAATTTTTAGCTGGTCAGGCTGGTTTTAGCTGGTCAGGCTGGTCTTAGCTGGTCAGGATGGCTGGTCTTAGCTGGTCAGGCTGGTTTTAGCTGGTCAGGCTGGTTTTAGCTGGTTTAAGCTGGCCAGGCTGGTTTAAGCTGGTCTTAGCTGGTCAGGTGGCTCGTCTTAGCTGGTCAGGCTGGTTTTAGCTGGTCAGGCTGGTTTAAGATGGCCAGGCTGGTTTAAGCTGGTCAGGCTGGTCTTAGCTGGCCAGGCTGGTTTTAGCTGGTCAGGATGGCTGGTCTTAGCTGGCCAGGCTGGTTTTAGCTGGTTTAAACTGGCCAGGCTGGTCTTAGCCGGCCAGGCTGGTTTTAGCTGGTTTAGGTTGGTCTTAGCTTCTCAGCCGGCATTTCAACGTTGAATCAACGTTGAATTACCTTTTGGTTTTGCAAAGTGAATCAAAGTTGACTTCACAACGTGGTTTCAATGTTGTTTCAACGTCAGACTTTCAACATAGGTGAATCAAGGTTGATATCGCAACGCAGTTTTAACGCACTTTTTAACACTAAATATAGATTTTTAAATTTCAATACTCACCAAATGATTTGCTGTATATATCATGTTTTAGTGTAATTATTACAAGAATGCAACTTGCTGCTCATTACCAACAGTACAACCCCATCCATAAAACTAAACACCTAAAGTAGGTAAAGTTTGAATGTGAACAATGGCATGTGCCTTTTCTAAATAAACATGAAAGCAGCTGTTAAAATTGATCTTTTATAGATAAAAACAAATTCTTTCAAACAGTTAGGTTTCCAGTTAGTAGTGCGAAAGTGGAATATTCCAAATACAGAATAAAAACATAAAATATGAAAACAAAATAATATTTAAAAGTCATTTTATTCATCTGAATAGAAAAAAAATATTCTAGGAAAACTGCAAATATGAATTTTGTTGTAGGTTTAGCTCACAGTCTTCTTATGGCCACCAACACCCTTCCATTCTGGCTCATACTGTACTTAAAACCTGATGACAGCATCTAAAGAGGAAACAAAAGTTATTTAATTTTCAAAAAATGATGCATTTTTAGTATATATAAAAAAATCTTGTTATTGCACATCAGGGTGTTTGTGTGTTCTTTAATGGTCTGTCTAGAAACATAGCATAGCCATCTGATGAAGGAAGAAAGCTGTTGTGTTTACAAAGGTGACCATAAGCTTCAATCAAGATCACCTACAGTGCATTCAGAAAGTATTCAGGATAGACCCCTTTCACATTTAAATTTTAAGGTGGTTGCATGATACTGTAATTGTTTAGATATTTTCCTCATAAATCTACAGTACATACCCCATGACAAAGTAAAAACTGAATTTTAGAAACTTCTGCAAATGTATGAAAAAATAAATATTATATTTACATTATACAGATCATTTGCATCAATATCTGCAATTTAGCTCAGCTGCCTCCAATTTCTCTTGATGGTTGCTGATGGGTTCTGATGAACACATGAAGATATTTTGAGAATGGCTGTAACCAAACTGACCGGAAGCACCATTGACTTCCTTAGTAGAATAAAAGAATACTATAGAAGTGAATGGTGCTTCTGATCGCTTTGGTTACAAATAAATCCAGAAGTTGCAAAGATTGCTGTGTCATACCCAAAAAGACCTGAGGCTGTAACTGCTACTTCAAAATGTGCTTCAACTAAGTACTGAGTAAAGGGTCGGAATACTTAGGTCATATCAACTTTAACCCCCCCCCCAAAAGAGATGCTGAGCAGAGCAAACATTGACTGGTTGCTTTTTGTGCAGTCCCTTACCAATAAAAGCTAAGATGGACTCCAGACCTTCTGGACTGTCTGTGAGAGACTTCAAACTCGCCCAGACCAACAAGGCATCTTGTTAGCAGACATCTCGACCTGATCAAAAAATTTGATTAGGAGATGTTCTAATCCTATTTTTAATATATGTTTTACAAACTTACCACAGGTGATCTGGCAAAGCAAAGACTTATAAACAGCATCTTCCCAAATCTCCTCTTCAGGCTCATCTTAGCGATCATTGCATTTGATAAAGTTTGGAAAAAGAAAAACATATTTCATTAGTATAGAATCATAAATGTAATGTTTTGGTTAGAAATACAAAAAACTGTGGCCCAAGTACAACTTTGAAAGAAATAAAGAATGTTTACATTTTTTGTCATGGTACACTGTCACTTCATTACTTTTTGAGTGGTACAGATTGGGCATCTGGAAAGACACATGACTTTATCACAATTCTTCAAATTGCATGGTAATTAATCTGCCTACAATATAAAACACATAATAAAATAAAAAACAAAAGAAAATATAAATTGTGAAATACAAAACACTGTCTCTTAGTTATTATGATTATTAGAATTTGATCTGAACACAAAACAAATACTAAATGCATTGTAATGTTGTAGGGGAGATGCTTCAAAAATAAATTGTAAATGATTGATTTCTATTACAACATGCTAGCTTGGTGGTGCGTTACAATGGTGGGTGGTAGCTCATGGACATAGCCATCATTTAAAAAATTATGATTAAAACCATAATACATAAAGATAGAAAATAATGCTGTTATGTACACCACCACAAAGACCAATTTTATATGTCAATATGAAGCTTCTCTAAAACTTATGTCAACATCCACTCTGAACTATGAATTAACTTTTGTCTCTGTCTATTGAAAACAAAGGGTTTGAAATATGTAAGCCTACATACTGTAGAAGGAATAGTGACATACAAAATAAATGAATTGCTTTGCTGAACAATAACCATTGTATCCTAAATTATTTTCTTATATTTTCCTAATGATAATGAGAAACCAGATATGCACTTTTTGAGCACTTGTGTTTTGGATGCAAATATAAACACAAAGTAATAATACTTACTCTTCAGCCAATGGAAAACATCAAAACACAACAAGAAAATGACCTGTAAAGAAAAGTGAACATAAATATACAATAGTTATTAATCCAGAATTAATGGCTTCTGTTTAAATTCTTAACAGTTTTAACAGGCTACTGTGAACTGTGTGCCCGTACTGTAAGTTAAATAACCTTACATTTACGCGTCAAACCCTACATTTTAATAAGTTGCGTTATAATTAACTAAACAATGTCAAATACATTTAAAGAATGAGGATAACACATTTTTATAGAAGGTAACGTAGACTAACTGTGTTCCGTACACTTTCGGGCTTTTCCGCAAGCTTTCGTCTACTCCTCGATGTAACTTGCTCAAAATAAGCATGTTTGTGTGGGCATTCTCTGGGGGAAGGTCTATTGTATGATTTACACTTTGATTGATGTCTTTTGGACCAATAGTTTTTGAGAAAAGTGAGAAAAAGTACCTCCTCCGCCTGTGTACGAAAGATGATTAGAGAAAACGGTGTTCCGTACATGCTAACAATGATGTTCCGTACAGATCGCAAAACTTGATTTCAGCTACGAAAATGGACATTAAAGATGAAATAATGTTTTATTTTACTTGATTGTGATGTTTTTTAATTTGTTAAAGCATGATGAAAGTTTAGTTAAACATAATCACTGCATACAAGATGGTACTGACAGACGTGCAGTCATCGGACGCAACCGACTTTAAACATTAAATACTCCAATTTCAAATATTTTTTTCAACAAAAGGTAATATATTTAACAGTTTGTGATAAAAATCATTCATTTTATAAAGACGTAAATAAAGTGTGAAGCATAAATTAAACCGAAGTCCACATTTTTGCTGCCCCACTTGTCTCCCCCTGAAGCTGCAGTCTGTTAGCATAAGCCTGCCCACCGGCCGTTTTCAAACACAAGAGGCGCACCCTGCAGATTTACTGAATAATCACTGAAACAGTTTGCATGAGGTTCTCTTTCCTGGTCGTGGATTAAAGATGGGGAAATGAGGATGACACAGATATGAATTTTGTGTGTGATCTCAAATTATTTATTGAGTTATTGGCAGTTAAAGGTCATCTGTACGGAACATCGTTGTGTACGGAATACAGTTAGTCTACGTTAACGTTAAAGACAAACAGTGGCGGTTCTAGACAAATTTCACTAGGGGGGCCAAGGAGGGGCCAGTGTTTTACCAGAGGGGCACATAAAAAAATGACAAGAAATTATATTTAAAGATTATGGGGCGGTTTCCCGGACAGGGATTAGACTGGTCCTAGACTTAAACACTTTTAAGAGCTCTCCAAACTGAAAACAACTTGCACTGACATATCTTAAAATACATCAGTGCCCTTTGTTTCTCAAAATGCACATGCATGTAATGCTTTTAGTAAGGCATATTTGTTAAAACTAGTTATATTTCCTAATTAAACTAAGGCCTAGTCCTGGATTAAGCTAATCCTGGTCCGGGAAACCACCCCTATAGGGCTGGTTACACGAATTAGTTTAAGACAGGACTAGGCCTTAGTTTAATTAGGAAATATAACTAGTTTTAACAAACATGCCTTACTAAAAACATTACTTGTGTGCATTTTGAAGCAAAACAAAGGGCACTGGTGTAAGATATGTCAGTGCAAGTTGTTTTCAGTTTGGACAGCTCTTACATTAATTTTAGTCTAGGACTAGTCTAACCCCTTTCCGGGAAACTGCCCCGTAAACTTTATTTTACTTTGCAATTATATAAATATTTATTTAATACAAGAGTGAGTACAGGTGCAAAAGGGAAGCTTGGCTCTTTTCTAAAGCCCCTCAACCGAAAATCATGCAAGCCTACTCAATAAACTTTATAAAATGCAAACTTTTATAAAGACAAACATTTGTTTTAGTTTACATATAAATATACATTGCTAGACATTTAGGGACCACAATCTAATCAGTATTTAAAATAATATTAATAATATTAATATTAAATAATATTTAATAATATTAAATTGTAAACATTTTTATATGTAACATTTAATTATATTCCTACAATTTTATGCACGTATAAGTAAGAGCATAATTACAGCGCTTTTTACAATGTGTAAACTTTAAAAAGTTTAGCGAGATGTTGGTTTTGCCGGTTGTTGATGAATAACAGCTGTGAATGATCACAACGCGCTTAAGCAGCTACGTCACAGGAGAACAAGTGAACAGTGTCCCAATGTCAAGTGAGCTAGAGTCCCTACCAGTGCCCAGACCTGCATACACATTCTCAACATCAGGAGATTGGGAATGAATTGAGACACTCGCCGAGCAGCACTCGCAGCAAACGCAGGCGGCTACAGTGACTGGGTGCGCCGCTCTAATTTGCCCGTGTAGAACGTTGCGTCGCATTAGTTCCGCTTTTGGCGCTCGCGTGTAAAATCAAAATACATTTATACTTTTTTATTTGGTCAGCACGGGGTGGCCACAGGGGTGGCCAGGGACATGTCTACAGAGGCACGGGCCACCCTTGGCCTCCGTGTAGAACCGCCACTGAAGACAAATAAAAGATATGCACTACATTAGCTCAGATGCGTCACGAGCTCAGTCAAACCACTGCATCAACAGTCAACATTAAAGTTCAGAATATTTTAGTCATATCGAATTAACTGTTACTAAAAACAAAATAAACATAACTGTGAACTTATTTTAATGACTTAACCAGGAATTAATAAAAACTTACCTTAGAATTTGCCATAGAAATGAAAACTGTCGTCTGAGGTAAACGGTTAAAATCCACTTTGAACTCACGAGGACGGAGGCGCGCGCCCGCAAATACGTGTGTTCGAGTTCTTGCTGCGCTGACAGGTTGATAACGTCAATGTACCGCGAGAGTGTAATTTCTTGACTCGCTCTCGCGATACATTGACGTCATCAACGTATGATGTCGGTTCTCGCAGCGCAGCATGAAGTCGAACATGACTAATAATAACCATAGCTAATAACACATAACAAAAGACAAAATGTTAAAAAAACAATAAAGATGGTAAAAAGATGTCCCACGTCCAGAAGAACTGAAAATTAGAACTTGTTTAACAATAAATATTTCTTCTATTAAAATAAACAGAAATATTGTGCTTTTAAAACATAGCTTTTTAGATCTTCATCCGGGGGTGGGTTCAATTATTTCATAAACATGCATGCACATTTTGTTCTAAATGGACAGAGCTTTATAAAAAAATAAAATAAATGTTTTTATTATAATAAAAGTGTAGTAACTGGTTTTTGATTTAACAACAACAATAAACATAAAAAAATTATCTGCTAAGATAATAACAACCAATGATAATTATTTTAATAATTTCATAATAATACTTATTTTAATAATTAAAATATTTAAAAAAATTATTAGGCCCTACTATGATTAATGGCAAACTAATGGGGGCTAGCTAAAAAAAATATGGGGCATGTGTGGGTTTTCTGTGGGCATGCCCACTAAAAAACCCCATGGGGCTCAAAAGGGCAAAGTCATAAGGAGCCTGCACGCCTTGCCCATATGGGCCCTGTGTGGGGCCTATTTGGGATGTGGTGTGAGTTTGCCCTGCCCACACTCTCCCACAGTAAACCCCACAGTGGACCCGCATGGGCATGTTTTGCTTACAAAAGGCTGAGGGAGCTGTCTGTGGCACCGTAAAGAAAGCAGAGAAAAGGTTGGATGTTATTACATTATTAATGGTATTCTTAAAATTTATATTTGAAACGTTATATTTTAGACATTGTGATGAAAATATACTAAAAATAAAACAACCATAATAATGCTTACAAAAATAGCCTAATCCATCTCCTGAATTCATCATATGGAAATCACATGCCCCACCAGTGTAAAAATCAATCAAATAGTATACATAAAATATTTTTATCTTCTTAAACTTTATATAATATGAGCAACCTAGAAAAATATTTACCAAAAAGGCACTTGTTTTGAAAGGGAAAAATAAAGATACAAAAATGATTTATTTGCATGTGTCTAATATATTTTTAACTTGATCAATTACTTTTGTTAAATTTTAAAAATATAAGTATTTTCATAAAATGAGTTTTTACATTTTTATCTAAAGGATTCACAAATTAAAATGTCATAAAACAACCATTTACCATTCACCGTACTGACATTATTTCAATCAAATTTCAATGTTGATTTTTAAGCATTGTATTAACCTTTTGCAACCGTTTACCATTCACCGTTGTTTCAACATTGTATCAATGTCAAGGTTGAAGGTTGGTCATGCCTGCTTGGTGGTCAGGCTGGCTTGTCTGGTTTAAGCTGGCCAGGATAGAAGACCAGCTTGACCAGCCAGGCTGGAAGACCAGCTTGACCAGCCCTAGTACCAGCCTGGCCAGGCTTGGAGACCAGCTTGACCAGCCTGGCCAGGCTGGGAGACAAGCTTGACAAGCCTGGGAGACCAGCCTGACCAGCCTGGGAGACCAGCTTGGCCAGCCTGGGAGACCAGCTTGGCCAGCCTGGGAGACCAGCTTGACCAGCCTGGCCAGCCTGGGAGACCACCTTGGCCAGGCTGGGAGACCAACTTGACCAGCCTGGCCAGGCTGGGAGACCAGCTAAAACCAGCTATTTCCATCTTAAACCAGCTAAAACCAGCTTGACCAGCTTAAGCTGGTTTTAGCTGGTTTTTTCAGCAGGGTTTGACATGCTGTGTGAAAGCATTTGTAAATTTGACATTAAAAATCTATTGTTTTGGTCTTGTTTGAGCTTGTATGTAAAAGATGTTAAAGCATTTTAAATTTGTGTTAATTATATGCATTTTGTGTTAAACCAACAAGAAATGTGTTAATAGTATAGCTTACACAGGTGGATGTAGTGCTAACTGTGTTAAGAGATTTGGAAACTTGTTAAAAGTATTGAAAAATCTGTCATAGCAAACGTAAAAAACTGTAAACACATCAACCACAAAAAACAAAAAAAACTTGGCCTAACTCATCTGGGGCAAATTCAAAACACAGCCAAACAAAGCAGCACTATATCCCATGTGCTTTCAAAACAAGGCCCACATTTCAAGGCCTCTTGCCCAGTGCCTCCTTAAAAAGTCTTGGAATAATTAGCCAACCACACCCCCCTAGGCAATTGCCTGGCTACATCCATGTAAATCCCTCATTTTAAATAGTTGAACCAATTTCATGTTGCCATGACACTTGCGTCCTCCCCACGGCACGCGTGTCATTGTTTATGTGACTCATTTATCATTTTCCTGATAACGATCCCAGAAGATTAATGGGATGTGTTTGCGTTCACACAGAAGCTTGTCTGGCAATTTTTGGGGTATTTCATGGGACCAAAGGTCTGTGTGAATGGGGTTTTAGATATTAGATGCTACTTGTTTGATTTACAACAGCAACCCATGTTTTATGCTGTTTCTGTGAGCTTTCATTTGCTTGAAAGTTGAGTCTTGAAGTCCCCATTCCCCACAATTTTAGACTTGAAGAGCAACTGGGGTAAGATTTCTAGAGGGTATCAGTTTAATGGTATTTTTAAAGCTGAATTCACAGTAGGGGACAGTGGGGTAAGTTGTCACTTAACTCCAACACTAGAGGCTCTATCTCAAAAATCAAATGGCCACTTTGTGCGACGACTTCTTCTATAGTCACCTTCGTGTTTACATCTGGTCAAGATCGCTCTAATCTGACGCTAGCACAATTTTCTTATTTTTTGGCTTAAAAAGGAAAAGAATTGCACTATACATTTTATGCAATACAACTTTGTTAGGTATGAATGTAAACATTTTTTATTTTGCACAAAATAGAGGAGACAATAACATGCCTTTTGATACTTTAGCTGATGTGCTATGTTGAGCTAACCCTGAGATTTAGTCAACATTAGGAAACATGTCAGTTTGGGGCTTGTTTTAATGACTTTGGGTCAAGTCAACAGATGCTTTTTACACAGAAAATAGTTAACCCCAGGTTATTCTAAACCCCGGTTAACAGAATCCTAGGTTATTTGTTTAATGTTTCACACTGTTCCTACTTAACCAGGGGTTAAGAAATAACCCTGGGTAATCTGACATTTCACTAGGGTGACCATATGTGCCATTCTTCCCGGACGCATCTCGTCCAGGATTTCGGTGTGTCTTCCGGAATTTGTATTTGTTGACCGCCTACGCCATTCAGTTAAAACTATAAGATATACAATCGTAGTTTAATTCTTACCTTAAAATGTAACGGTTGCTTTTCTGTAATAATAATAATAATCCTCTATGACGTATGCGGTCGACAAATACGACTTCCGGAAGACGAACACAAAATCCTGGATAGTATGCATCCGGGAAGAATGGCACGTATGGTCACCCTAATTTCATGCATTCCTTAACCCTAGGTCAGGTGTCTGAAACCCTGGTCCTACACTTTATCTGTAATTATCAAACAACCCTGAACACCTTGATGAGCTGCTTCAGCTGTGTTTAATCAACCTGATCTCACGAATTTCCGTGGAATAGTCACAGAATTTTTTGCTCATTTTTCTGCGGCATTCTCCCGGATCTCTGCATATTTCCGTGGACCTGCCACGGACTTTCTTTTCCGCAGCATTCTCACGGATTGGTTACTCAACTGTTTTGTCCTATTTTCTTACCATTGTCGCTTCCGTTTAGGGTTAGATTTACATAAAATGACATCCCTACCCAAACCCAACTCTAACCCTAACGCCAGGCGACAACTGATTAAAGTTTAGAAAATACAAAAGAATACATCAGAAAAAATAGTATAAACCAATACTTAAAGTGACATAACGCAAACACCAAATCTAACCCTAAAGGCCAGGGCCACGGAAATATGTGGAGATCCGTGAGAATGCCACGGAAAAATAAGCAAAAAATTCTGTGACTATCCCACTGAACTTTGTGAGATCATGTTGGTTTAATTGGGGTTATAACAAATTGAGTAAACTGGTTGCTTTAAAAACATTAAGCAATGTGAAATAAATTACCTAAAATAGTTTACTGTCCAAACTAAAAAACAACTTGCACTGGCATATCTTAAAATACCTCAGTGCCCTTTGTTTTGCCTCAAAATGAACACAAGCAAGGTTTTAGTAAGGCACGTTTGTTAACGTTTGGGTTTGTGAATGCAATAATTGGACACTTTTTTGCTCCTCTTCTGTGAACGTGATTTGCATGCCCTGTTCACGCAGACATATGTCATCAGCGCGTTCACCTCCCGTCTGTAAACAGAGGCAAACAAACTTTCCTGCTGAATTGACAACCTTTACAGGAACCACAAACGAAAGACAACTTTTGAAACAACAATGGCAAAACCCGTCTGGATCTGCAAAGAACAAAAACCTGAATTAACATTGGTAACTTTACTGCTTTTCCATGAGATGGAGGCAGCTGCAGGAGGCAAAGGGTCTGAAAGGGTTGTTGCAGTGCTTCTACTTTGATGAAACATTGTGTTGTTTATTCTATAATATTAGGAAAATTAGACCTTTCCTAAATGAGTATGATACGCAGGTCCCAGTCCAAGCTCTTGTCCTGTCCAGGCTGGACTACTGCAATGCGTTACTGGCTGGACTTTCAGCCAGCACGATCAAACCCCTACAGATGATTCAGAACGCAGTGGCAAGAATGATCTTCAATGAGCCAAAGAGGGCGCACGTCAATCCTCTCTTTGTCAAGTTACACTGGCTTCCTATAGCAGCTCGCATCAAATTTAAAGCCCAGCTCCTGGCCTTTAAAACCACCACTTGTTCAACACCCCCTTACCTTCACTTGCTTATACAGCCTTATCTACCCTCTTGATCCCTATGCTCTGTCACCGAGCGACGGCTTGTGGTGCCATCTCAAAAAGGAAAAAAAACATTATCGCGTACCTTTTCAGGAGCTGTTCCACAACTGTGGAATGATCTGCCGAATCTGAAGCTGTCTTTAAGAATCAGCTAAAAAACCCATCTCTTCCGCCATTAGCTCACTTCCTAATATATATGTACCTTTACGAATTAGCGTAATGATATATGTTTTCAAAATGACAAGCAAACTACTAACGTTGCGTCTACACAATCGAAAATGTGCTGTATTTAATTCCGATTTAAAACAGTTGTTTATATTGGTTATTTTGGTAATGTTAGTCACTTTGTACTGCAAAGTTTTTCACTGTTGAATGAGACATAAAGGGGCTTCTTAGGCGGCTGCAATATATGAAAAAAACACATGACCCTAAAAAAAATCTAACAAAAGGTTTCCCAGCTGTTTTTGTAGTATTAGGTGACCTTAATAACACAATAATAGTTTACCAAAGTTTGACCACTAGAAAAGTGTAATTTTCAAGATGGCGTCCAAGATGGGCAGAAAGCCTTTAAAATATCCTAACTCCTTAATTATTTGACCTAGCCAAGTAATCTTGGTGTCTAACCTCATGATTTATGGGTCTATGAACACATTAGACTTGTCTAAATTGCACTGACATGATCACATACTTATGGAATACATGATTTTGTGAGATTACTGTAAGGTTTTATCTTTGTTTGGGGTGAACCAGAGATGTAAACGATGTAGCCTAACTCTACTCAATATGTGTTTTAGACACATACCCTTTTCTTGCTAAAACAGTGCAAAACACAGACTTGACATTCAATGTAAAATGTATTGCACCAAAAAAAAACTTTAAACGCAGTTGTGTAACTTTGATCATAAACAACTCTGAATTAGCCTGAACAGAGGCCTGTGTGTGAGCCCTCTTTAATGGTTATTCAATTTGAATAAGGTATTATATATAAAGTGCATCCTCTATAGATGTTTTTGAGTACAAAAGTGGCATTATACTAAACCTAACAAAACTAAATTCACAATTGTTAGCAATTAAGAAGATGGTAGAAGAGAATCCTGACATTTGATATTGCTTGCCTCATTGAAATGTTGTTGGCAGCACAATGTATTACATTTTGCTCAAACAAAATACATCCTTGACTACTCAAACCACACACCCCCACCCAGATTTAGGCAAGGCAAAGCAAAGCAAGGCAAGTTTATTTGTATAGCACATTTCATACACAGAGGTCATTCAAAGTGCTTTACACAGAAATGAGAAAACAATATATAAAAAAGAAAATGTAAAAATAAGAGATACACGATAAAATCACAATAAAAACAAAGATACATGAGAATTAAAAATAACAATTACAGAAAATAAATCTGATTTTAATAAAAAAAAGTTTAAAATGTTAAAAAGAATAAAACAGGAGTAAAAGTGGGGATGGGGATGGAAACTGGTGGACAACTGGTTCCTCACCAGGATGAAGCTTTCCAGCTCACTCATGGGGCAGGCTTGGACCTGGGTCATGGGGCAGGCTTGGACCTGGGTCATGGGGCAGGCTTGGACCTGGGTCATGGGGCAGGCTTGGACCTGGGTCATGGGGCAGGCTTGGACCTGGGTCAGGGGGCAGGCTTGGACCTGGGTCAGGGGGCAGGCTTGGACCTGGGTCATGGGGCAGGCTTGGACCTGGGTCATGGGGCAGGCTTGGACCTGGGTCATGGGGCAGGCTTGGACCTGGGTCATGGGGCAGGCTTGGACCTGGGTCATGGGGCAGGCTTGGACCTGGGTCATGGGGCAGGCTTGGACCTGGGTCATGGGGCAGGCTTGGACCTGGGTCATGGGGCAGGCTTGGACCTGGGTCATGGGGCAGGCTTGGACCTGGGTCATGGGGCAGGCTTGGACCTGGGTCATGGGGCAGGAATGGACCAGGGTGGTGAGGCAGGCTAGGACCAGGAAACAGGGTCCTCTGCCTCCCTCCTGTGTCCGGATAGTACCCCCCCAAAAAAAACTTGGGGAAGCTTCTGCTGACCAGGGTGGCGCTGGAGGTGTTTTAGACCCTCCAACTGGAACATGACGTGAATGAGAATCAGGTGAACCAGGCGCCTCAGCAGAATCAGGTGAACCAGGTGCCTCAGGAGAATCAGGTGAACCAGGTGCCTCAGGAGAATCAGGTAAATCAGGCGCCTCAGGAGAATCAGGTGAACCAGGTTTTTAGGAGAATCAGGTGAACCAGGCGACTCAGGAGAATCAGGTGAACCAGGTACCTCAGGAGAATCAGGTGAACCAGGCGACTCAGGAGAATCAGGTGAATCAGGCGCCTCAGGAGAATCAGGTGAACCAGGTGCCTCAGGAGAATCAGGTGAATCAGGCGCCTCAGGAGAATCAGGTGAACCAGGCGCCTCAGGAGAATCAGGTGAACCAGGCGACTCAGGAGAATCAGGTGAACTAGGCGCCTCAGGAGAATCAGGTGAACCAGGTGCCTCAGGAGAATCAGGTGAACCAGGCGCCTCAGGAGAATCAGGTGAACCAGGCGACTCAGGAGAATCAGGTGAACTAGGCGCCTCAGGAGAATCAGGTGGCTTTGTACTCTACAAACAGGAAGTGGGAAGTGAAGCGTGGCATGATGACATTTCAAAATAAAAGCCTGAACAGAACAGGGTGTCAAAATAAAAGTACAAAACACAACAGAACACGAGACAAAACCCCTACATAGATCTTAAAACTAAAGTCTGTTTTTCAATGTCAATCAAACAATAAAAGTAAGAAAAAAGTTTAACATATATTGATATATTTTTCACTTTGTGTGTGCCAAATCTATTAGTTTTACCAATGATTTTAAGATATGGATGTGGTGATTTTGATTTTGTACCTTAAAAAATCTGGATTAACTGGCTTTTTTTCTAAATTAACTTTGCTGACTCTTTTACTAATAATAAACGTACATTTGCATAGAGCATTTGTCCATGCCCATGTTGATTAGAGTATTAAAAAGCATGTTAAATTAAGGTTAATATACAAAAAGTGTTAATTAAGGTAAATATAGTAAAGATAAAAATGTGTGATTGAGGTGTGATTAATCACGAGTTAACTTGTGAACTCATTAAAATATAGTGATTTATTTAGATGAAATATTTGAATCGATTGACAGCCCCAGTTACCATAACAAAACAATGTGATACAAATAGAAAAAGAACGCAAGAAGTAGAAAACAATGCTTCTGTTGTTCTTAAATTTGCTTGAGAAACATATTTTGGCCACTAATAATTTATGATAGCCTCCCTGTAGTGCTAGCTCTCTAAACAAATCAGACTGACATTTCCAAGATTTCCAGCTGGTTTAGCATGTAGCCCATCAGGAGACCATTTGCTTGGACCGAAAAAGTCTGACTAAGAAATAGGAGTTGAGTAGAGACGATAGATTAAAGCTTTCAAATCACTCCTTTAAAGTTTCTGCCATTTATACCGAAGAAAATGTAGCTCTCTCCCTTGAAGATCATGTTCAAAATATGTGGGAAATGCCTGGCCTGAAAAAAATTGGATCAGGTTAGATCAGGAAATCACATCTCATCAAGGGGACTGGTTCAAATGTGAGGTCCTTAACAAACTCCTCTCCTACTGTAAATAGAAAGGTACTAATCCTAATTCTCTTAAACCCAACACATACAGCTATGAGAATCTCTAGATAACACTGGGAGATTCCAAGAAAATTCTATGGAGCAGGATAGTTTATCTTTCTTGATGTGATCAGTTTTTGCTCCTACCCAAAAAAATGGCTATTGGGTGTGGTGTATTAAATGATTTGAGGTGTATTTTGAAATGAAACTTTATAAGCACAGTTTTGGGATACCTTATATTACATCTGCTTAGGTATCCTTTTTCCAAAAGTTGTGAAATTTATGAAGAGGCATCATGAAGAGTTGGACTTTCCCCACCAAAACAAATTTATAAATTGGTGTTGTGAGCCAAATTTTGAAAAATGTTTTGGGATCTTATGTTGAAAGAAACAATAGATATTTGGATGAGGTTGAGTTGCAATAACTTACAAAAATGACTTAAAATTGCAATGTTTTAATTATCTTCCGATGACTTGTGTTTGTGTATGCATATAGAGATTGGAAACTTGTATTGGCTTGCCTTAGCCATTGAACAAGATTGTTTCAACCAGATTGAAATTTGTGGAAATTCATCAGGCAGGACAAAAGTTAGCTGAAGAGATTTTAGTTTGGTAGAAAAACCTACTGTTGTGTGAGTGTGTGGGTGTGTCTTCAAATGCAGACGTGCTGCTGCTCTACTTTCACGTTTCAGAAAAGAGCTATGCTTTCCCCGGCACGTAGGCTGTGAACATGTGCTTTGGATGCTCTAACAAAAACAAGAGGGTCAAGGAAAGCCCACACTTTGTTCAAAAAAACAGACACATTTATGAGTCTCTGATGTCCAAGTCACAAGCTAGAGTTTCCATCTCTGTTTGAATTACATATCATGCAGGTGTGACTCTGTAGGCTCAAAATGCTGCTGTGCCAGAAGGTCAGTTACTCAATTCAACATGAAATAACACGTAGCCGTAACATTTTATTAGGAAGAAAACTGGTTTGGCTTGTTTCACGACATGATTTCTGATGTTTTCCTTTATAGAGTGGTCACATTACTTAGACAGCATGGCTTTCTAGTTGTTTGACAAAGATTTTAATCACTTTTATCTGTCATCATCCAAAACACATTTTTTGTAAGTTTTTAGGATGTTATAATCATGTTTGTACACTGTAAAAAACAACCTATAGAATTTACTCAAAAAAATTGTTGTAACAATTTGCACTCACTTTGTTTGAGTAAATTATATCCTATATATTTGATTAAAAAGTACCTAAATTTAATTACTATGATAAAGTAAAAAAAATTAGGTAAGGTCTACCTATTTTTTTCATAACTAATTACTTATAAAAAAATGAATAACATTAACCCTATTGGTATTAAGGCACAGATCTATTAAATTATTATTAATAATGATAAGCCATTAAGAAACATTACATATTACTTATTCAGAGAGGGTTGAATAAGAAAATAGTCATGCACAAGATTGCATAAATTGCTTGCTTTATTGACCAAATAACATTCTGTAAACATTTAAAACTAATTATTGGACGTATAATAACCCCAATACATTTCAAGTGAAATACAACATATCATAGTTTTACATAAAGCTTCTTGAACATATTATTTCATAAAACAAAATAAACCAAGGCTTCATGAGATGTTAAAAAACCATTAAAAGCAAGATTCCTAAATACTGTTCTTCACGTTATCATTAGAAAATTAAAGAAGACAATAATATGAGAGGAAAAACTGATCTCATTTACCTCAGTAGACTAGCATGCTATATCGATACAAACAAACATTTCAACTTCATTTAAAACGTATTAAGTGCAAAAATACAACTTCATATTATGCTATAACTCACAGTACACGTGCATAAAACATTGAACACTAACAAGAAGTACTTACATTCAATTTTAAGTGATTCAACTTCATATACAAGTCTCATATATAACATATGAACTCCGAAATACTTTTTTGAACAGACATTAAAAAGCGAAAGGCAACGTTAAGTATATATCCGTAAATGATAATAATAATAATAATAATAAAATGGCTTCATAAATGGATCCCTTCTAAAACAAAACTCAATATATTAACAGATAAATGCAAGAAAACTTTTACAGTAATTATCTAGCATCGACAGCTTTACCGTTGTTTGTTTGTCTGCTCGACGCCCTCCCGTCTGTATCGTACATCAACCGTCCGCTGCTCTCTCTCGTCACGTGGCTTGCTCAAGTTCAACCACTCATATTGAGCAGCTCCGCTGTTCACGAGATTCAGACATGTAAATAATAATAATGGAAGTTAATATTTTAATCATAAATATGGATATTTATTCGTATTCGCAGGTGCAAGAACTGGGCGATGTTTCATTCAAAGCTAACCTGAATGACATATTCTAACCTATCAATCTGTCAACAACAGAGACAGAGAAGCACGCAAATGACTAAACTTCTGGTAGATTTTACAGTTAACCAACTTAACATTTCCATTCATGATGATATCAACAAGTTAAATAAAAACTTACCTGTCAACAAACCACAGTTCTCCCGCCGATATGATATGAAAAAATGGTGACTCGAGTCCCGCCTGGATGTTGATTCATGCGCACTTTGCGGTGCTAAGGCCAATATTTTGGGGTATATGTTACTTATTTTTTTAGTATTGCAGTTATTACTGTTAAAAATTGGATAGTGAAGGTAGAATATACCCATTATTTTTTATTTTACTTGCTAGCTTATATACTTAATTAAATTATAACTAATTTTCATGGGTTAAATTTAACACCCTCCAGAGTAATTTTTTACAGTGTAGATATATTTAATATATATTATAAACAAGCAATACTTTAAAGGCACAATATGTACATTTTTGTATTAAAATACAAAAAATCTTAGCACAGTGTTATGTATGTATTTATTTTACTTGTAGGCTATACTGTACTTACTTCATTCCAAATGTTTTTAACAATTTTTAAATCCAGAGAAATCTGCTATTTTAGTCACCTCTCAATGGCATTATGGATCCTCAGTTTTTACTGCTGCAGAAATCATAAGTGTGTTCAACTTCATGCATTGCTGTGCAGACAAATTGACGTAGACATTTAGCAGATGCTTTTATCCAAAGCGACCTACAAAGATAAGGAAATACTTAAGCGAATTTGTCATATGGAGGCAATAATACAAAAAGTGCTTATTTCAAGTTTTCCCAATTCCGAAACACCACCTTGTTGAGAGAAAGAGACAGTTAGATTTTTTAAATATAAGATAGCAGAACAGTCAACATCGACTTGTCAAGTATCTTTGGAAAAGTTTCTTTTTTTTAAAGTTGCGAGAGATGTGGCTAACCAGATTTACAGTTTTTTTCGATTGCTAAACGACAGTGGGCACAACTGGAGCTACATGTGCAAAACTCTTAACTACAGTCTGCAATACCAAAAGTCACCTGAGCTAAACTGTACATATCACCTGCAAAACTCACTTCAAGCAACACAACTCTAAACACATGACTCAAAACAGCTCAGTGCAGCCAAACACTAAACACAACCCTCACTGACATAACACACACTGTCACTCAGAACACACTGACAGAAAAAACACTAACATCAAACACCAATACACAAAATACTAACTTTTTATCTTTACAGATTGAACAATTTCAGTGACTTCATAAAGTAATGTTTTCTTCAAATAATTATTTATTTATTGATTGATTTATCACATGATTTATTGAAATTTTTAGAACAGAACAATTCTTTAAGGTAAATGAAAATTAGCAGTTTGCTTCAATAGTCTGGAGTAATTTATGGAATTACAGTAATGAGAACAAAAGGTAGAAACTAAAAGTACAAATAATTGAGGGGCAAATCCTGCCTCTCTCTAGCATCAAGCCACTACCTGCCACCCTTCTCCCTCCACAAACCCGTCTTCCTCGTTCCATTTCCAAAATTTGTCTTTCTGAGCTCTACCTATCATATTTATATAAAAAGTAATATTTTTTATATATATATATATATAAAATATATATATATATATATATATATATATATATATATATATATATATATATATATATATATATATATATATATGAAATTGGAATTGAAATTGGAATTTTTATTTATTTGAAATTGCAATCAGCAGTGTTTGAAAGGCACAAGGCTGAAATCAATTCTGTTTTGAATGTGTGGTTGACGGTTTTGACAGCAGTGTGTTAGCATTTGAACAAAGTGCTGTAAATCCACAGTGTTGTGCAGGTTGTAGTTAAAGTCATGGGATAAGTGTGTAAAGTTTTGAATACTGTGTTCAAGCAATGAAAAATTAAGTCCACATGAACTGCTGCTGTGCAGACTGTAGTTAGAGTTTTGCACATGTGACTCCAGTTGTGCCCACTGTCGTTTAGCAATCGAAAAAAACTGTAATTTGAAAGATCGCTCCACCAGCAGGAAGTAGTGAAGGAGAATAAGTGGAAAAGTGATTTAGTGCCCTTTTGTGGAGGTATCATAAGTAGGAAGCTGTGAAGTATGCCGGTACAGTGACAGTGATTCAGTAGTGACTTAAACCTGATATGGGCTTCAATCGGTAGCCAGTGAAGAGATATGATGCATATTTATTAAAAAGAAAAACACAATTACATTTTTTCTGCTTAGTAGTTTAACTTCCAGTGGCAGCTGATTTGTATGGATATTAAAGGTATAAAAAGGTATTGAAATAGATATGAATAATATCCATAGTCTAATAGATAACTTTATACTGTATATTGGTTCAGTAAGAGGGGAATTTCTCTTAATACCCAGCTTATATAAAAACAACAAAGGTTTTCTAGGTGTTTATCTGTAGTTTTTTACAGTTAGGGTTTTTGCAATGTAGTGTTGTCATTTTAATTTTACTCTTTGGAGAAAGGAAAACTGTTATCCTGTGTTATCCCCAAAAGGTGCTGTTTTAAATAAATTACTGCATCCACAACAACAAATTTGACCTGCCTTAAAATGTTTAACACATGTGGTTTTGCATAATTTCTAATTCAATTTTAACATACATTTAATAAATCTTATCACTGTAGTGCTTAAATGATTTTTTACAGGGTAGAAAAAAAACACTTTCTCAGATTATTCTAAAAATTAGAGGGGTGTGAGGGGCCTCCAACATAAATTTTGCCTAGGGCCTCCAAATATCTAGAACCGGCCCTGATGAAGAGCATTATTACATGAGCTCTTTTGAGCTTTTGGAAGATGGGCTCAGTGTAGGACAAAGATAACATGGAAGTTTTTTGCAATTGGTTGTGGTTGTGTTGCCAAATTAAATAGAGGGGTCATGCTGTACCTTGGGTTGTGCAGGAAATACAAGCAACTCCATATTAGGTTCAGCTGGAGGGGATGATTAATAGCCCAACAGGCAAGGTTTGGCCAGAATGCTAGGGCACACCCCTACTCTTTTTCGGATGACATCCTGGGATTTTTACAGAGAGTCAGGACCTCGGTTAAACGTTTCACCCGAAAGACGATGCTTTTTGACAGTATAGTGTCCCCATCACTATACTGGGGTGTTAGGACCCACACAGCCCACAGGGGAGCACCCCCTGCTGGTCTTACTAACACCTTTACCAGCAGCAACCTGGTTTTCCCAGGAGGTCTCCCATCCAAGTACTGACCTCAACTCTACTTAGCTTTAGTTGGGAAGCTGTAATGCATGTTGCTATAGTGGGATCATCTGGGTGAAATGAGAAGTAGATCTGGGTGTCATCCGCATGATAGTGGGATAATCCATGAGCCTTTATTGTAGGTACTAAGGATAATGTGTAAATGAGGAAAAGAAGTGGACCAAGCACTGATCCCTAAGGGGCCCTAGTGACAATCTGGTGAGCTGAGGACAACTGCACCTCAATGACACCTTGAAGGACTGTTTATTGTCTAGTAGGTTATTCTAGGAATAAAGATACCAGATTGAAAACAGCACTTTCAAGTGTTTCTCAATAAGTGGAAGGAGTCAGAAGGGTGTGAAGCTGTCCGTGAAAGAGTGGTTTAGTGTGGGTTTTTAAGCAGTTTCTTAGGATGAGAAGTGAGAGGCAAGGGAGGATGCCACCTCAGCGGAGAAAGTACTAATAAAAAAAGAGAGTGAAGGTTACGCCTAAAGTAAACTGGTGGTGGTGTGGGTATGAGGTGTTGAAAGGTGCATATTAAAAGTACTTAAAAAAAGTGATCAGATATGTGGAGAGGTATGACCTTAAAGTTGTCAGTAGTGCAGTTACGGGTGAAGATGAGGTCAAGCTTTTCTTCTGATCTGTGAGTGGCAGCAGCGGTGAGGCGAGTTAGGTTGAATGAGGAGGTGAGGGTCTTGAAGTCAGCAGTGTAGGGCTTTACCAGGTGGATGTTAAAGTCCCCAAGTACTAAGAGAAAACAAACAATACTAACAAGCAAACCTGTGCCTCCCCCCTGCTTGACTGGTGTGGAAAGTGAGAGAAGGAGTAGTTTGAGGCAAGAGCAAAGTCCCACAGAGGTGTAGGAGTGGAGGTGTGGATGGGTCGCATGATGAAGTGAATCATTTGGTTTTGTGTCTGGGATGAAAATGTGTCTGTTCTAAATGAAAGGAATGTACTGGATGCACATGTTGTCAGTAGTAATGCAAAGAGTATAAATACTCAAGTGCCTTGTTGGTGTCTTTGCTCGGTGTAGTCGTTGCAATCGTAGGTCTTCACACAAGGAGGGGTGCACATGAGGGCTGATGCTACCACTGGCGTAGCACTGTTTAAATATGTGCGTCAACAATAACTGACAGAAAACAGCTGGACACAGTTTAATAATTAGCAAAACAAAGTCTGAATGACTCACTGATAGATTTATCAAAACTGTGATCTAGGCGCTACGCCCTAAAAGAGAAAAACTTATAATGTGCAACAAAAACAAGCAGCGAAAGGAATCTTATTGCCTACAGCTGACAAGAGTACACAACAGAAGCAAATGCTAACACAAAGCAGTCAGATAACAAGTATATTACAGTTTTTGGTCGCCTTGGTACATTTCTCAGATCAGAATTGAATTTCTCAAAACTATCTGTTCAATTCTCACATCATTGTGTCACTTGTGCACATCAAAAAAGCAGTTTCTCATTTCTTTGTTTCAAAAAGTTTCAAATGCTTGCGTACATCCATGCAAATGAGTATGTACAATTCTCTGCTTTTTCCTACATTATCAGTTGCTTATGTCATGTTGATCAAAATGTATAATGATGGGTCTCTGTTGAATAGTCTCACTCCACGCAACATTTAGGCATTAGTTCATAAGCCTTTACATGCAAAAGGGTTGAACAAGTTGTCATAATACAGGGTTTGGTCAAACATGTCCATCAGACATTTTTTTCTAAATCTGTCCTGAATTGGTAAATTGCTCCCAGGTGAATCTTGACTTTTTCTAACAGACAGGAAACTGAGATGTGGAAATGACGGCTAACTATAAACCCCATATAGTCCGGCTATGAGTAACCCACTTCTACCCTAAATAACCTTGAATTTGTTTACATGCCATTTTTGCCAAAATACTGTAACTTTAATATGTATAATTTTCCAACATGTAAGCAAAGTTAACAGGTGTTCAAGGTGTTTGTTTGCATTTCTTTTAGATGTTCTGAAAGTATACGCATCATCTATTCTTGGGCTATGGTTAGACGTCTATTAGACTTTCACTGGCAGCCCAAACACCAATATGTACTTTGGAGAGATGAACTAAGGATTTTGAGAAAGAGAGTGGCTTTTGCAGGTAATCCATGGTGTTTGCTATTTGTACAAATTGTTTTGAGAAATGCACTTACTGTTTTGCAAATGTCGAGGATGATTAGAGAAATGTAGACTTTCTATGTAGATTTTCTTTTCTGTTAAAGTTCTGATGACAATTATTGCAAATTGTAGGTTACACCTGTAAGTTATGTGGGAGTTTGTTTACAAGAGACTGGACAAAATGCTAAATGCGCCAAACACGCTATTAAACGCAAGTTTAAATAAGCAATAAAAGTGGATAAAACATTATTATCTCTTATATGACAAAAATGATATTTAAGAGAAATGTATTCTTACAGTTATTCAAAGATGCACAAATTATTCCATATATTAATTCCTGTTTATGAGCACGTTCGTCTCTGGCCTCGCTCTGTTATGTAATAGCTGATTGACAGGTGCGCATCTCCGTCTCTCAAACAGGTATCATTATAACCTTTATAACAATAGAGTAAACTTTATAGTTGCTTCCACTGTGTTTGTCTTATATGAATAACACACGTTGGCAAATTATTATTATTGGAAAATAATTTGTATTTATTATTTGCAAATGATTATCTTATTTGAATAGATTTGTATTGCTGCTTCCACAGACATCAGGGTGTATTTTACAAACTATAGGCTATAGTTTTACCAGTGCTTATATGTATTTAAATGTCTGAAATCTAAAATAAACATTATGAGGTTGAAAACACCCCATAGTGTTGATATATAGTATGACAGCGCTGAGCTCGTCCTTCTGGTTCAGCGGCAAACAACGCGAAAGACGTTTGAATCTGGCAGTAATGTCACGTCACTGAACATACTAAATCCCATATGGGGATACGGTTAAATTATTATTTAACTCAAAAAGATGAAAATCTTATTTGTAACTATGAATTTAAAAATAAAACAGAGGGGGCACACTCGTGGCACCGGGCCTGCCCAGCAAGCATGTTTGGCTAAAACAATGCTAAATTTGGGCTGCCAGTGAAAGTCTAATAGACGTCTAACCATAGCCCAAAAATAGACAATGCATATACTTTTAGAACATGTAAAAGAAATTAAAGCAAACACATTGAACACCTGTTGACTTTGCTTTCATGTTGGAATATCATACATCTTCAAGTTATTTTTGCAAAAATGGCATGTAAACAAATTCAAGGTTATTTAGGGTAGAAGTGGGTTACTCATAGCCGGACTATATTGGATCTATAGTTAGCCGGCATTTCAACGTCTCGGTTTTTGCTTGCTGGGGACGTTCCTGTCTGTTAGAGAAAGTCAAGATTCACCTGGGAGCAATTTACCAAATCATGACAGATTTAGAAAAAAATGCCTGATGGAAATGTATAGAAATATGTTCGACCAAACCCTCTATTATGATAACTTGTTCAACCATTTTGCATGTAAAGGCTTATACTATGAACTTGTGTCTAAATGTTGGAAGGGGTGAGATAGAGACCCATTATAATACAGTTTGATCAACATGACATAAGCAGTTGATAATGTAGGAAAGAGCAGAGAACTGTACATAATCATTTGCATTGATGTACCAAAGCATTTGAAACTTGTTCAAAGAAATGAGAAACTGACACAATGATGTGAAAAATGAACAGGTAGTTTTAAGAAATTACAAATCTGATCTGAGAAATGTACCAAAGTGACTGAGAAAAACTGTAAATAACACCAGATAATAGTCTAGGTCTGGGGTTTTGAAAGTTTACATTCAAAGGTCTAAATCTGAATTGTCATCATTTTCATATAGGAACAACTGATTATTACAAAATTGTAATGCATGGCAATAACTTCATGTAAATCATTTGTTTATTGTAATTGTTTGAAAATGTATACATTCATAACAACAAGTGCAAATCAGCATTTATTATAAACATGAAACACGAGAAGTATGTCAAAAGTAACATAAGGTGCAAAATTATTTATGAGTTCTTTACAACATTCATTGCTGAGAAGAAAGGTCACAAGCTCCTGCTGTCATCATACCTCAGAAGATCCAGGAAATGCCTGGCTTTGACATTCTTCTGTTGAGATAAAAACATCTCCAAATCTTTCCTGGTGGCCCAAAACCTCTCCATGACCCTTCCCTTGCTCAGCCACCTCACATTGTTATAAAGGAGTGTCATTATATGCAGCATTTGCCTGGTAAGAGAAAATAAAATAAAAATATGTTGTGTTTTCTGCAAAAATACTCTTGATTTTTACTTAAGTTTCTTATTTAGCACCATGATTGATTGATGCCCAAATGAGTGTTTGTTTGTCTGTATGTGTGGTTTGTGTGTGTGTGGTCTGTGTGTGTGTGTGTGTGTGTGTGTGTGTGTGTGTGCGTGCGTGCGTGCGTGCGTGCGTGCGTGCGTGCGTGCGTGCATGTGTGTGGTCTGTGTGTGCGTGTGGCCAGTGGCCACCACAGAAAAACCCTTGTTTGACCCACCCACACTTTAACACAGTAGAAGTATAAAGTTAATTGAATACTCACATCAGTCAGGAATGCTTACAGAAGATGGTGCTGACATGGTGCTGATGCTCTCAGGTAGGTCACAAGCTTCATAGTAGTTTCCATGACATCTGCATATTCTTCTCCTAGGCTAGCACACAGAACAGACTGGTGTATTATACAGTGGTATGTCAGCAGGTCTAAGTGCTTCTCTTTCAGATGCTGAACAGCTCCCTTCTCCTTCCCTATCATAGCTGAAGCACCATCAGTAGTGATGGAAACAAAATTCTTGACATCAGTTCATATTTCATTAAGCATCTGCATGATAGCTTCATAGATGTCCCCATCTTTAGTGTGACAGAGTTTTGTAAGGCCCAGTAGTCTTTACAGAATGTCCCTTTGCCTTGCTGAAGTATCTTACAAACACACAGCTGGGCTTGGTCTGTGTCATTTGTTGACTCATCCACTGCAAGTGAAAGGCAGGGTGCATCTTTGATAACTGCTTAACTAAATCAAGTATCTCTGACCTCCTAGTTTAGGTAGAATTTTGAGAAATGTTTGTAACCAAACCGTTCGTGGATCCCATTCACTTCCATAGTAGGAAAAAAGAATACTACAGAAGTAAATGGGACCCAAACTGTTTGGTTACAAACATTTCTCAAAATATCTTCTTTTGTGTTCATCAGAACAAAGAAATGTATACAAGTTTTTAACAACATGAGGATGAGTAAATGATGACAGAAGTTTTATTTTTAGGTGAACTATGCCTTTAAGCCCAATTGGTTTGACCCTCCACAGTCCCACTTGCTCATGTGGCCCATTGGATTTTTTTTGCGTATTACAATTATAATTTATTGTGCAATTGGGAAGATTAAAAATTAACATAGGGCCAAAGAATGAGCCAAAAGTGATGTTTAACTCGTATAGCTTGTATATTACATGCAGTTATAATATGCACTTTTGTTTTATTATGCATTTGTTTATAGAATAAAATCCATATTCACTGATACATTTTAGTTGGCCTCTGTTTCCAAATAATTTCGTTAAAATAAATAGGCTACCTCAGCCAAGTTTAGTTTTCTCTATTTTGTACCATACACCTATATTTTGGATTAATCAAAACTGAGGATTTATTAAAAGCCAATATTATGTAAATACGCACTCCGGACATCACGTTTGGCAACTATTGTATTTTTTTTAAGTCTTAAAGGTCATTAGTATTTCGTATGGTATTTTAAGTTATAGCTACGTTGATATGCAGGCATTAAATGTACGAAAACAAAGAAAGGCGCTGTTGCGCGAGACCGTAACCATAGTTACTGTGTCAGTGTCTCCATAGAAATGTAACAACAAACCACTGCTCTAGTTTGACCGGTAGTGTAATTCATTGTGGTGAACACGGATGTTATTCTCAAATCCCTCATATTAAAGGGACATTTTTAATACCCGTGCCTGAAATTTTTCACTTTTACGAGACAACAGTGTCACTACAGCTTCAGAGAAATGGTTAGTATTCCTTTAACCCACACACACGAACATTATAATTTGTGGACAGGAGGAATAAACTATTTACTGTCTTTGAAGCCTCAAAGTGCCACGTCCTTATCTGGAAAGATGTCAGGCAGCAGCGCTTTTTCTCGTCGCTATCGCACGCGAGCTCTTACCTCTCACGTGGACGAGACCCTCTTCGGGACCCCCAAACAGGTATATGTAAACTTAGTTCACAGTCATACCTTCCAATACATGTTCAAGTGCATCTAACGTTTGATCTTCCTTAGCATTTTGCCGATATTAAAGATGTTTCTGAAGGGGAAAGTGCAAGGTCACGCTCACTGTCACGCTCCGCTCCTGCTAAATCCGAGACAGTCCGCATAATCACCAAAGATCTAATCAGGGAACTCAGGTAAGTCGTTTCGATCACTGTATTTAGCGACTTTTTGCAGAGCTGTGTACGTTTGACATGACTAAAATTATAAAGATATCTATAAATATAAAGATATTATCTTTATAGTTTGAGCAATAATGTTTTTGCTCAGATGTTGCTCTTTTACATCCCATGAGATTTTAAGAAGCCATGTTTTATTTAAGTATCAACTTACAGTAATGTTTCTCCTAAAGTTGCACAATAAGTAAAAATACGAAATTGCAAAGGTTCAAATAGATTATGGGACTGTACAATTAACATTATGATTGATCATATATGTAAAATAATGTGGGTTTGAGTTCATATTGAAATGTTTTAATAATATTGACGTTTGATTGATCCTATACAGACTTGCCACATCCGAGCTCAGTTTTTGATATATTTAAGATCTCTTCTGAAAGCCTAATTAAGACATTTGTGAGATATATGTGTCTTTCACTAGAATAATGTTTCCATTTGCCATTCTTTACACTCATTGATGTCTATGGGGGAAAGGTGGGTCAATTCCAAGGGCCCACGCACTATTGGGGCCCTAAAAGATCATTTTTATTATTAGTAACATGGGTGTGGTAGAGGGTCCAACCTCATATATTTTTATATATAAAAGGCCCAAAATTGCTTATGACTACCCCTGGATGAGATAGTCACCTGATTTATTTTTGGAAAGTGTGGTCTGATTGTAGTCTTTGATGTAATCCTGTTGATTCAATCATATTAATAAATATTAAATAATATCAACAGCAGTTTGTCTCTTGGGAGTTACTTACTTGAAGGCCTGTAGTTCGCAAATTAGAAAAAAATATTTTTTTTACTGAACAGAGATGTGTAAAAACCCTCATACAGTATTGTCTTGTTTTGTTGAACCAGAATCCCAGGCGAAGACCCGTCGGGGCAGTCTATCATTCTGTCCTCCGCTGAGTTCAAGCGAATCATATCCGAGTCATATGTTGCCAGTGAAGAGGAGAAAGTGGCCATACAAGAGGCCCAGCGTAAAGCTCGAGAGGAAGCCATGGTGTGAAGCCAGTCATTTTAAACTGTATTCAAAAGCTGTGGACACATTAAACAATGATCAGGCCTTTACAAATTTTATTTGGTCACAATGACTGGTACCCAGTCAGACCCGATCTGTTTCAGTTGGGCTCATGGGTCAGTGTGCAGAATAACCAGTCATTGCCAGTCATCTTCAAAACGATTTTTGTAAAACATGTAAATATTTTCAGCTGACGGCAGTTTGTTCTCCTCAAAGACTAAAATAGTATGCTGTTTAGTGTGACCCCATCTCCAAGAAATGGTGAATAATTTCAGTGTTCAAAAGAGCTTACACCGCATCCTCATTTTTACTAAAGAGCCATTTCACAGTTTACTTTTTTTGGCTGAAAGGAACCAAGTTTTTTAAGCCAGGAAAGGGGTGGTTTGGCAGTTACCTTAAAGTCATTGGTTGTCATAAGCCAAAGACATTTAATGCCCTGTACATGATTCAATGTTACAGTATATCTACAGTATAAACAGTATATATGCACAAATGTATGTGTGCATAGTTATACATATTTAAATCTCAGGAAACCACATAACCTCATAGCTTACGAAAAGTACAAATTATGTTTAACTCTCTATCCAGTGTTTGTTTGTTTCTTTATCAATTATATATTTTTTTGTATGATGAGGGATTTGATAGAACTGTATCGACATTCCTCAGACATTATAGTCTTCTGTAATCATTCAACTTATGCAGTTATGTATTGTATAAGCTGTCTTGTAAGCACTGCCATGTAATATTAATCTAGCTGTTGATACTGTATCAGGATGCTGCAGAGCAGAGAAAAGCACAGATGCGCCAAGCAGACCTGTCCCGACAGAAGAACCAGAACCTAAGCGAGCTGGAGGCAGAGGCGAGGGACCGTGCTCAGTACCTGCTGGAACGGGCCAACACCTTGAGAATGGAACAAGAGGACGAAGTCAAGAAGCTAAATGAGGTAGACTGAGTAATAAAAATCTGGTTATAGATTGGCACTCTTTTCTGTTACTTTTATTTTGCGATCTTTCAAAGCTCTAGTTTTTAAATGCTATGACCCAATTATTACTATATGTAAAGTTTTTTCCTTGTTTTGCTGCAGTTGATCCAGCAGGTGCAGTGCCATGTTGTGCGGGATGCTCAGATTCAAGAGAAGCAGCAAAATGTCTCACAGTGGGTTGAGGAGGAGAGGAGACTGGATGCTATGATGGAGGTGGAACGACTCCGGGCCCTGGAAGCCCAGGAGGAAACTGAAGAGCTACACAAACAGCAAAGGATTGAGTAAGGATGCTCTCGATTGGCATTTAAGGGGACATTTCACAAGACTTTTTAAATAAATACTTATGTACGTATGTGAAGTTTTAGCTCAAAATATCATATAGATAATTTATTATAGCATGTTAAAATTGCCACTTTGTAGGTGTGAGCAAAAAAGGGGTGGTATTATCCCCTTCTGACATCACAAGGGTAGCCCAATTTCAATTAGCTATTTTTTCACATGCTTGGTTTACCAAAACTAAGTTACTGGGTTGTATCTTGTTAACATTTTCAAGGTTGATACAAGCACTGGGGACCCAATTATAGCACTTAAACATAGAAAAGTCAGATTTTCATGATATGTCCCCTTTAAATACTCTGCAATGTATGGCTATATGAATCCTTTCGAATGCTGGGTGTTAATCACAGGGGTAAGCTGTGCATCCTGGACCAGATCCAACAGCGTCTAGAGGACAAGATGCTACAGGAAGAGGTGAAGGAGCAAGAGGGCCAGCAGATGCTAGAGAACATGGAAAGGGTGCAGATGGAGGAGCTCAAGGTACATGCACATTGTCAAATTGGGTTTAGTGTGTAAATCCTCAGTGATTTGTATTTGCAAGTATCTGTTTGATGATGCAGGCAATTGAAAGGAAAAAAGAGGAGCAGAGGAAACTACTGCATGAGATTCAGAAGATAAATGAGGAGAATCTGCTTGCTAAGGAGCGAAAGAAGGAAGAGGAGAAATTGGCAGATCTGCGCGCTGTAGAGTATACACAAAAGAAATTGGTAAGTAAAGTGTAAACCACATAAATGTATAGTTGGACAACACAGAATCGACAGCAAGCATTGAACACATATAAGAATTGTTACCTGTTTAATATGTGACAATGATTTGATAGAAACTGTCCTTTTATGTGGACCACAGTGAAAAATAATCTATATATAAAAAAATGCACATTTATTTTAGGAGCAAGCAGCAGAGTATGAAGCTGAGCAGATACGAATAAAGAAGGAGAAAGAGAAAGAGGTGGCACGACTGAGAGCTCTTCAGGAAAGAGACAGAGATCACAAAGCTGAGCGGGTAAAACACTTTTATAATTCTCCTGTGACATCAATTTGCCACATAAGGTCAATTATTAAATAACTTAATATTTAATACCTTTTCTGAATTACAGAACCGTGAAATGCAGTGGCGGTCAGTGACTTCTCTTCCGAGGGGTGCAAAATATGTGTTCGGAGTGTCGTGTGTGTTGCTTGTCATGTCAAAATATGTGTTCGTTGCGTCATGTGAACCATGTGCATCGTGCATCTTGTCAAAATACGTGCCTGCTGCACATGCGTCAAAAGGTTTTATTATAAAAAAAGACGCTCACTTTCACAAAATACTCACAAGACACTCACTTAACAGTACACTACATGTATGAAAACACATTAGATTAAGCGATAACAGAGGCAAACGCAAGCGCCTCTGTTATCATAAACCCTTTAGATGTGTGTGCAGCAGGTACGTATTTTGACGAGACATGATTCACATGGCGCGCCGAACAGGTATTTAGGAGCCACACACATGATGGGCTAAATACATGATGTGACCATCTTCGCATCATGCGCCCTCGAAAAAGAAGTCACTGGCCACCACTGTTGAAATTTATATAAAAAAATTCAACAAGCCTTAAAGGTGGTGTGTGTAAATTTTAGCGACATCTAGTGGTGAGGTTGCGATTTGCAACCAACAGCTCATCCCTTAATTTTAAAATGCATTTGTTAGCCACCACAGGACAAACTTGTTGTCGTCTGAGATAACGTAGGGACGAAACTTGTTCTGTAGAAACAGTTGTCTGTTTAGAGCTACTGTAGAAACATGACGGCTACTTTCATTTAAGGGGACCCAGGGTGTATGTAGATAAAAATGGCTCATTCTAAGGTAATAAAAACAATACAGTTTATTATGTATGGTCTTTATACACCACTGATAATATAGATATTTATATTATATTGCATTTCTGTCAAGAAATCCGTCTTAAAGTTATACAATACACCTTTAATCAATATACCCTTCAGTACCCATTCAAAAGATACCCTTTTTCATTTTAAACAATGAAATGTATTTCTTAGTAGTCTACAGTAATTTGTTTTTCTGAACTATGAGGATGAGATTCGAGCACGGAGGAACCAGGAAGCAGCTGAGAGGGAATGGAGAAAAAAAGAGAAAGAGGAGATGAAAAGAAAGCAGGAGGAGGAAGAAAGGCTGAAGGCTGCACGTTTGGAGCAGGTCACTCATAAGGAACACCTGCTGTCCATTGTGGCTGCGCGGGAGAGGGCAGAGTTTGAGAGGGTCCTAAGGTTAAAGAACCACCGCATGCATCATGCAGCTGGGTTTTACTTAATGCTATTAATGTCTACAACAGCTTGTGTGGTCAAAGTGATGGTTTTTTCATATGCTTTTGATAACTTATGGTGCTTACATGGGCCAAGAAATTCTTGCTGAAACACTTAAGTCAGTCCAAATTTGGTCCAAGAACCTCCAGCCCACACGAGAAATTGGACAGTGAAGGAATGTAGAACAAAAGTCACAGCAAACGTTTTTTCCAACTTTTCTAGGGCACAACAGGAGCTTATTGAGAAAGAGCAAGAAAAAGAGCTGCAGAAAAATCAGCAGATTCGTAGACATGCCGACGCTGTGAGGCAACAGGTTCGTGAGAGAGAGCTTCAGGCCATCACCCAGAGGAGAGAGCTGTTTCGCGATGGAGAGCGACTGGAGGAGGAGGCGCGCAGTCGCAGGGCCCGTCTAGATGAGATAAAAGAAAAGAAGCTGAGGGAACTGAAGTAGGTCTTAAAACCAGACAAATACAAAAAACTTTCCTCTGCATTTTTTTTACCAAGTAGGCCTCAGTAACAAAAACAAGATCTTTTATACACTAATAAATCGCTCTCACACACAAACAAATAAAAAATATTAACTAAACTAGCACACAAAATATGTGTTATGTTAATGGCCTGTGAAAGTGTTTTGAAAATGTCAGACCAATAATCATTCAGCTTCGGCCAAAACATATGAAGATCATCAGCCTGAGACTGTTTGCATCTGTTGCAGACGTTAGCCAGTTTGGCATTAGTAAAGTGAGCTCTTTAAACCATTTTAATCTCTGTCTGGGAAACCACCCCCTTGTGTATAGTTAAGGACAGCACATTTAATGTGTTGTCCTTAACTCAGTCTCACGTAGCCAGACCTTCAATACAGAAGGTCTGGTGTTTTTCGCTGCTTTTTCTGGACAAAGCCCACTCAGGAGCTGTTTAACTGACATGTCAAACAACCAATCACAGTTTGTTTAGTCTAGTGTCATGTTTCGGACTCCCCACGATAACGAGCCGGTTGGCAACAAGTCAAAGTTATTGAAATAACCAGCCAACCGAATAGCATCTAAATAAACAACATTACTCACCATAGAACAACGTTGTGCACTTCATCAACAGCCACACCAATGAGACGCTCCCGTTAAACATCTGTTTGAAGCATATCTCTTCACTTTTTAACACCTACAAGCAATTCAGAAGAACCAAACTTTTGAGACGTCTTTTAGAGAGTCTATGCCGCGAACTTTGCATATTTTTGAGAATCCAATGTTTAGCTGATCATGATAACTGGTCATTATTATCCACGTGAACACGACCGATTCTCTTCCTCAATGGAACGTCAGAGCTTTGTTTTCCAGGGACCGAAACTAATCGCGACACTCGCGTCTCCTGGAAATCCGGTTTATTTCAACCAATCAAAGACGACTTCGACATTCCCACAGGGTTTCCAGAAAAGTGTATGAAAAACATCAGACGTTTAGCCAACAATCTGTGTGCGTGACGTCTGAGGCTGAGACTATCCTTAACTTAACACATCTCAGTGTTATTTTTGGAACAACACACTTTGTGTTGTTTTAACACATCTTGTGTTGTCCCTTTTATTTATTTGAACTCAAAATCAATCCAAAATGACACATACTGTGTCAAATAGGATAACACAATAATAAATTAAATTTTTTTGCAATTTCAGGCAAAATCCCAATGTTGACAGGTATGAACATTGTATACCAGTGGTGGCTGGTGACTGCTCTTCCGAGGGGCGCAAATTCAAAATATGTGTCCGGAGTATCATGTGTGTTGCTTGTGTTTACAAAATATGTGTTTGTTGCGTCATGTGAACCATGTGCATCACGTGTTTTGTCAAAATAAGTGTCTGCTGCACACGCATCAAAATTGTTTATGATAAAAGAGACGCTCACGTTCACAAAATACATGCAAGACACTCCCTTAACAGTAAACTCTGATTACACATAAGATTATGCGAGTATCTGGCAAACGTGAGCGTCTTTTTTTTCATAAACCCTTTAGATGCATCTGCAGCAGGCACTTATTTTGACAAAACACGTGATGCACATTGGTTCACACAACGTGCCGAACACATATTTTAAAATGATGAACCACACACCTGACGGGTTACATAAATGTTGTGACGAACTTCGCATTGTGGTTCTTCTCAAAGGTTTTTCTCTTCGCTCTGTTTACAAGTTGCTATCTGCATGTTTACCGTGTCTGTGCAGTTTGTGACTTGTGCCAGCATCGCTAATCATAGCTTACATCAACTTTTACTAGCAGTGATTTTAAATGGATTCCGGCAACACAAGTAAAAGTGACCGTTGGCAACCCGAATGGCGTGAACAATGAAGCGAGAATGTAAAAAAAGTTGAAAGGAGTACAGTTAACGTCTGCTTTCTCATGGTACTCATTTGTTTATGACGGCTAGATTTAGGAATGCCTCATTAAAAGAGAGGAACACCGGACACACAGGAAGAAAGTCGCTGGTGGTCTGAACAAAGCTTAACTTCCCAGTATTTTTGGAATAATTCGTTTTTTTTTTTTCTTTTGATCTCAGGGCAGCTGGGCTCTCAGAGAAGTACTGCAAGGAAGTGGAGCGCAAAGTTCGAGTTCTTCCTGCTTTGTTACACTAAGGAGCAACACAAACTAAGCAAATGTCACCAAAATCTAAACATAAACGAGAAGCAAAATTGTTCATTGTGAAATGATTAAAGAAAAAGCTGTTGTAGGAAAATACTTTCTTCTTGTATGTTATTCATAAAGAGTACATCTTTCCACAGTTTTCTTGAATAAATGAAAAAAACTCTCATGTACGTGCAGAGTGCATTTATAGTGAACCATGGGAAGATAAAGGAAGTTGGAAGCACTGCCTGAGAATGACACATTTTTCCAGACTGATTTTTTCAACCGTACAGGCTAGACTAAAACAACCAAAGGAAATAGATGATTATAATGTGTTACGTTAGGGGAGTACTTACAGACAGATTGCATTAGTAAAAATATGTCTGGGTTCTGCTGTCGTTGGCTTTATGACACATACAGTTGTCCAAAAAATTTTATGTAATCACTTTTAAATGTACTTCTCCTTAGACCTTTCACAGTCTACTTATTGTACATTCAGTCAGTAAATTTCAAATCAACAACAGTATGTTAAAAATTAGTCTTTTTTATTATTTATTCATGCCAAAGAATTAAAAAAACAGTTATCCAAGAAAATAATGGAAAACATTGTGAAGTGCAGAAACCAATCTCTCACATGTGGATGAGTTTGAGTCATTATATTATGACCTTCCCATCTGTAACAATAGAGACTGCATTACTGATAATGCATAAGAGAGTGCTGGGTTATGATGTATGTGATGCTAGAAGTGACATGGACATGGAACAGACTAGTTTCATTTTTTTCAAGGTCTGCACTTTTGCCACAAAATTGTTAATGTCCATAAACGTCTCATAGCACTGCTGGGAAGCAGAGAGGACTAAACAAACTCCCATCCAAAATTCTCAGATTTCATCTTTGTCTGCATTTGTCTGAATTAGTTTTGACATTTAGCATGTTCTATGGAAAAACCTAATCAGAGCAGCAGACAGACTATTAATGGCAACACTGGAGCCAGTGGGTCACAGTCAGACTACCTGGCAACAGACGAAAATCTTTCTTTCCCAGACTTTGTGTATTTCTTTCAAGTGGCTGGCAACTGCCTGGAGCAGATCAAAGGGATAGTTCATCCAAAAATTCTCTCATTATTCTCACATATTCTTATGTTGTTACAAACCAGTTTACATTTCTTAAAATGTGAAGAAAGATAAATTGAGGCATGTTTGTAACCAAGCCGATCATGAGCCCCATTCACTTCCATAGTAGGAGCTCAGGCGGAGGATGTCACCTGCCAAAAGGTACAAGAATACTTGCGGGATGGACACATATTGAGCAAAGAGCTGATGCAGTAATGCCATTAAAGAGCAGAACTGTCTATATCTAATGACATTTTGTTGAACGGTGACAGACTTCTCATTCCAGAGACACTGCAGAGCGACATCCTGAAATGACTACATGAGGGACAACCGGGAATAACAAAGTGCTGTGCCAGAGCACAACATCACAGATTCCTCATCACTTGGTGGAACAGTGTCATCCATGCAATCATCACAAAATAGTTCACTGTGAACCACTCTTACCTTCTTTAATTCCGGCACATCCATGGCAGAGGTTCAGAATGGTTCTGTTTGAATGAAAGAAGAAAATGTACCTGCTCATTGTGGACTACTTTTCCATATAGAGGTTGTCCGTCTAAATATCAAATCGGCAGAGATCACAGTCAAAGCTGTTAAAAAGGTCTTTGCTCGGCATGGTATTCCAGAGGAGGTCACTCAGCTCCGACAGCAGACAAGAGTTTGTATCACATATACTCCAACAGCTCACACAGGAATATCATTTCATTTCATTTTCAAACGGAGAGGCTGAACGAGCGTAATGCACAATTAAAGGATTGTGGACTACAAATTCTTGCTTCTTACAGAGCAACACCTCTGGAGCACAGAGTTTTCTCATCTCAACTGCGTTTGGTCAGATGAAGCATCGTGAGTAGCCAGATCTGCAGGAATACAGAAAAAAAGGACGAGGAAGCAAGAAAACAGGATTGGAACTACAATTGTCGTCATAAGACACGTCACTTGCTTTCATTGCACAATGGATCCAAAAGTGTGGAGGGTCACAGAGGGCATTTATGGATCTGTTCACAGACCGGCTCAGACCTTAACATGGTACATTTTTAGAAACTGATAGAGGGGTGTTGCGGAGAAACAGAAAACATCTTGTTTTCAGAATTGGCAGAAAGAAACCCCAGAAAGACTTCGATAAATAAGACAGGAGAAGAAAAAGGGAAAAGATGGAAATGCTTATGCGTTTGAACATGGAGAAGGTTAAGTGTTGTTATTGTGTTGAAAAATGAAAAGTTAAAGGGATAGTTCACTTTCAAAGAAAATTCTGTCTTCATTTACTCATGCTCATGTTGTTCTTTATTTGTATTAATTTATTTTTTCTGATGAACACAAAAGAAGATATTTTGAGAAATGTTGGTAAACACACAGCAGATAGTGACTTCCATAGTAGGAATAAAAAATATGATGGAATTTAATGGCTACCATCATCTGTGTGCTTACCATCATTCATCAAAATATTTTCTTCATCATTCATCACAATACTTCCAAAATATTTTTTTTCTAATATGGAACTCAATGGTCACTATCTGCTTTGTGTTTACCATCATTTCTCAAAATATCTTCTTTTGTGTTCATCAGAAAAAAAATTCATACAGTTTAGAATAACATGAAGACGAGTAAATGATGACAGAATTTTCATTTTAAAGTGAACTATCCCTTTAATATGTGTGGGTGATGAAAAATTGCTTTGCTTAAAAAAAGGGAATGTGTAACATGGAAGACACAGAAGGAACAGATTATAAAGTGAAGAGTTCACCCTGTGAGTTGGACATGACCGTGCACTGCTTGTTTACAAAGAAATAACATAGAGATTGTAATACATCATCCTACAATAATGAGTGGACTTTGCAACCCATTGTTTTGTGGGCACAGGTACAGTTCATAGTGCAAATAACACACAAAGACCAATAGAGTGTTTGGTGTCAGAATTGGAAAAGCTGACCATTTATCAGATTTGAATAGAGGGCAAATTGTGATGACACAACACCCTAGAACTTCAGTCTTGGAAACGATGTGCGTGCCATTTGGGTTGTTCACGTGTCACTGTGTTAAGTACATATTAAAAGTGGTGCACGGATGACAAAATGACAAACTGGCATCCAGCTCTGAAGCTCATTGATGCCAGAGGGGAGTAGAGACTGTCACCCATTTTTCACAGGGACCGCAGGGCAGAAACACCAGTGATGACCAGTTCAATGTGCCAGAATACCCAGTTCATCGCAACAGTTTGCGTATTCATTCTAAAAATGGCTAGGTTGTTTTTAACCCATAATGGGTAAATATTGGACAGAACACACAGCTGGGTTAAAATTGAACCAATGTTGGGTTGTTTTAACCTAACTTCTGAGCTATTGTAATCAATCCGATATTATAACTGTCCAATATTTACCCATTATGGGTTAAAAATAACCCAGCTATTTTTAGAGGGTGGGCATGAAAAGCCAATGTCCCAGACAGATCCAATGCCAACTGTATTCCATCACCACAATGCATGAAATGGGCCCATTATTATTGTGATTGGGCAGTGGGTAGTTGGAAGAAAGTGGCTTGGTGCGTCACAAGAGGAAATGGCATCTGGATAAACTGTTGGAGGACCACAGGCTGGGCGATGTTTTCCTGGGATACTTTAGACTACGTTATCACAACTGCACCATTCCTGACAGCTGTCAGGTAACTGAACATCATTGTGGACCAAGTGCACCCATTTCTGGCAACTGTGTTCCCTGCCAGCAATGGCTACAGCCTATTACCAACAGGATAAGGGGTTGTGTACACCAAAACTTTTAAACGCGGCTGAAAATGCCTGGACAACACCGAATGCCAGCTGAGCTGAGTGCCAGCTTTCATCAGCTAAGCGCTTTGTAGCTCTGATACGTCAGCTGTGAGACGGTTGGTTGCTGTGCTACTTGTCCCGCCCCTCCTCCACTGTGATTGGATGGCCGCGTGAGAACTGACATTGACGAGCGGAGCTTTTCATCCAAAGTTGAACATTTTTCAACCCTAAGTGCTCAGCGGTGAGCGCGGAAAAACCGCTAGCTGCTGGCTTATTTGAAAAACACAGAGCTTCCATTGGAAACAATTGGAAACATGCGCCGGCCACGGGCGTAAAAGCTTTGGTGTACACAACCCCTAATGCGGCATATGCCACACTGCCAGTACCAGAGTGGTTCGAAAAACATGATGGTGAATTTCTGTTAATGCCTTGGCCTCCAAATTCACTTGATGAATATTTGTGGTTCAACTTGGAAAAATGGGTTTGCGCTATATCAACACCCCCCCACACACTATATGGGAACTGTAGGACCTGCTGTTGACATTATGGTACAAAATACCCCAGGAAACCTATCGCCACTTTTTAAAATTAATACTTTACCTCATAGCTGCTGTTTTGCAGGCTAAAGGATTGTGGACTTTAAATGACTACAAACTACAGGATGGCTGTAAAAGTGCTAGCAAGTTTAAAGATTTATTTCAAACTTAATACTTTCTGTTGTGTTATGCCGCTTTGTTACCAAGAGCTTCATGTTGAGCTATTCTTTTCATTATAAATTAGCTCATTATCAGATAAAATAAGGATTGAATAACATGCTATGGTTGTTTTTACCAGTTATTTCAAAGGTTGTAGAGAATTAAAAAAATGACTCTGAAATAAGGTATATTAACATGTTGACTCTGTAATTACAAATTTTATAATTGACCACCATTTCCAGTGGAAGGAGACTGGGCATTTATTGCTGCCTAATGTATATCAGTGTCACAAGAACACATGAGCACACACATGCGCCCAAATACGTAATAACATACACATATAATAACTGTATTTGTTCTGGAGCCTTTGGACCATTCTAAGAAATTGGCCAACAGTTCATTTTTTCGCTTCTTTGAAACCGACAACACAGACAGACGCCTGTGTTTAAGACACCAGGGAGTCTCTGCTCACCAGGGAGTCTCTGCACAGGGGGTGGCATGTTGGCTAGAGCCACTGCCTTTCTGCCTTCATCAGCTGAGGTGCCCTTCTCATCATCTGCCAACCCCCCTTAAAGAGTTCTGTTACTCTGCTAAAGATCCACTAATTCCAATAATCCACTTTGTCTTTTCCAGGCCGCTCCAGTGCATCTATCACAATCTTAGTCTGGTCTTTAGAGAGTGGAAACGACAGTTCCCTAAATTTGTTGCATGCACATGTAGATTCATTACATTACCTTGTTTGTTGATCAGCTGAATTTGTAATTTGGTAGTTTGTTTTTGTATTTCCATTGGTAATGATTTTCTCTCCGTCTTCTTAAATTGCTAACAACTTAGCAAGGAAAAAGGTACGTCTGTAAGATGTCTGCTAAAGAGCTGTTTACTTTCTGCTGACTTTCGGCCAAGATGGCGTACTAGATAGCTGCATAGTTTAATCACCAGCAAAGTCTCAAAGTTTTATTTCTTATTTTTAGACTTTTCCCAAACGGTTTGATAGAGGTTCATTTTTTCATCATCTAAAGATGACATGAAGATCACGTAACTCTGAAGAGAAGATCGTGAGTAGTAACAGAAATGATCATGATAACGTGATGTAGGTGTCTGCAGAAACTAACAAGCATATTTTGGAGGTACACAACTGTATGCTGCTGAGAATCTACTTGTTACTTCCAGCAAAGTTCATATAATGAAAAAAGTGTGGCCTGATCAGGTGATTGATGTCTCTAATGCTGATATGCTGGCAATTCACTCCCTTGGCAGAAGATCTGACAAACAGGAAAAAAAGCTGGAGGAGCTGTCCAAAAAAAAAAAATGGATGACGATTGTAACTCCATTTCTGAGGTTAAGGAAGATATCAAAGCTCACAAAAGCAGATGGTGTCTATAATGGAGCTGGAACTGTAAAAAAGAAAATAAAGAGCTGAGATCAAGGGTGGGAAAATTGGATTGCTACAAAAGACACTTAACAAGAAGCATAACAAGAACATCTGACAGGAGGTGATACTGATGTGCACTGGGAAATGGAAGAGGCGGTTGACACGGTTCATTGTATTGGCAGAAGAGAAGGAAATTGCACGTGCCAGATCATCATACAGTTTTCAAAGCGAATCTACAGAGATCAAATATGGACTCTGTTAAAGAACCATGTACAAGGAGGCAGGCATTCAATTTGCTGAGGAACAAAGAAAACCAGCAGGCTAGGGGAGTTCTTTGGCCACACATGAAACAAGCACAAGCTGAAGGGAAAGTGGCATACTTTCACTGTCCCTTTGCTTTCTTTGAAGGGAAGCACATTTTAGCCTGATGATGAAGTCTTGGAAAATGGGAAATGTTGTTTTTTGTTAGGCTTTTTTGTAAGTGTTGCACTTTATTTTTCTAATCTCATTGTCAATAGCTTATTGACACTCTCGATCCCTTCACTGTGAGTTCCAGTGAGCGTATGTTCTCGTGGAAGTCTCGTCTATCTTTTTGTTCGTTACATGCAAGGGGACTAAAGGACAATGTAAAACGCAAAGGTATATTTTTGTTTTGCGAGGGGCAGAAGTCACATTTTGTTTTTCTACAACAGACTCTACTGAAGAAGATGCTGTTTTTTTGAAGATGCAGTGGGGAAAGACAATTTTGTTTAGTCATGGCTCTTATCGTTTAGCAGGTGTCGCCATATGCCTTAACAATTGCCCTGGGAAGATTGTGACTTGCCAGTCTGATGTTCTTGGTCATTGGCTTGCTGTTGAGGTTAATAGTGAAGGTACTTTTCTTATTTTAGTTAATGTTTATGGGTATAATAGCAGTGGGCAAAACAAGATTTTTCTTTTTAAATTACTGATGTTTTGACACAGCTTAAATCGAAATTTCAAACAAATTGTGTACTAATTGAAGGTGATTTAATCTAGCACCAGATGAGTGGCTGGACAGATCTCACCATTTTAATAACATTTTTCAGGAGCTTTGCCAGTCAAATTCTCTTAATGACATCTGGACGATAAAGCATCTCAAGTCTCAGTTTTCATGGGTCAAACCAAATGGATCCTTTAAGTCACGGATAGACTTTTGGCTTATTATTACTAAGGAATATTCTGAGTTTGCCACTATTGTTTTCATTTCTGCTGCTCCTTTGACAGATCATTGCCTTATTTCATTAATTTTAACACCACCAACAAAACATACCTTTAGAAAAGACTGCTGGAAGTTTAATGCAGAAATTTTAAAAGATAAAAAGATAAAAGATGATAAATTACTCTCTCTTCAAGCTAAATTAGATAATTTGTATTTAATCAAAGCACAAGGAGCTTTTGTACGGCCTCGTGCAAATTGGTTGAAGGAAGGAGAGAAGAATACAACTTATTTTTATTAGTCAGAAAAGAGGAGACAGAAAAAACAATGCTGTGAAAACTTCCCCACAAAAGCTGAATGTAGTAACTACGCAAACACTGAAACCGAGAAAGATGCCCGTAAAGATGCCAGTCAAACATCTTACTGCAATTATGGCACACACGTTTCTCTGAAATGTGACAAAAATTAACCAGGAGACTTTGTCACAATACACATCAGATCTCACAAAGCCCATTTCAACCCTTAGCTCAATTTTGACCAAATGCGTAGTTACTGCGCTTTGGCTTTGTAGGGCAGAATAGTTCGATTTTTAATGAGAAGGTAAACACAGACCCCAAATTAATATCTGAGGAAGTTTATTCATTTTATAGTAATATTTATTCTTTCTCATATTCTGTCAAATATGGTCAAGATTTTGTAGAAAATATAAAATATTTTATTCTGCAGATTGATATTGAATTTAAAGAAAGCTGTGATACAGACCTGAGATTGGAAGAAATTGATAAAAAAAATGCCTTTAGGTAAATCTCCTGGTCAGGATGGTCTAACTACCAATTTTTACAAATATTTCTGGGAAGATTTAAAGGGGCAGTGAATAAAAAATTCAATTTTAACTTGATATTTTGTTATATAAGAGGTCATCATACTTACATGTGTAATGACACGAACTGAGCGGAAGCAATTGCAGGTGAAAACACAATGTTTATTTATAAACACAGAGAGAGAAAAGACACAAGCAGGAAATGTCCGGTGTTGTTGGCAATGGTGACGAGGACTACGGTGGTAGATGATTATTGAGTGCGGCGTTGGTGGAGTGGTGAGCAGTGGTAAATCCAGACTGTGCACGGAACATCCACACGGAGACGACGACGACAATAAACAATCCACAATGCGACTCGTAATCCAAGACAGAGACGAAGAACCACACAACACGAGGACCAAACAGAAAGTGATCATCTGGCAGGGAACAGAGAGTCATGTGAGTATTTATGGAGGAGATGTAATGATGAGCAGCTGGAGCGAGGCAATCAACACACAGGTGAGCGGCATCAGCCTAACGAGCACATGGCAGAGCTGTGAGTAACAAACACACACACAAACATGACACGGAGGAAACAGTGGATTTCCTACCGTGACAGTACCCCCTCCCCTAGGAACGCCCCTTGACGTTCCCAGCCTGCTTTACCTGTTGATTGTAAACATCAATAAGGCGGTGATCCAGTATGTCCCGAGCAGGAACCCACCTTCTCTCCTCCGGACCGTAACCTTCCCAATCCACAAAGTACTGAAATCCGCGTCCCCTCCGTCTGGAGTCCAGAATACGATTAACCGAATAAGTCGGTTCCCCATTAACGAGACGAGGCGGGGGGGGAACCGGGACAGGCGGATTAAGACGGGAAAAAATCACCGGTTTAATTTTGGAGACGTGGAACACAGGGTGAACCCTCCTGTACGCCGGAGGAAGGCTCAGACGCACTGTTACCGGATTAATGATCTTGGTAACAGAAAACGGGCCAATAAATTTGGGAGCAAGTTTATTCGAGACGGAACGCATCGGAATGTTCTGGGTAGAAAGCCACACTCTTTGACCGACGACGTAACGGGGAGGCTTCGACCGGTGGCGATCGGCCTTAGCCTTGGTGCGCGACCTCACCTGGAGCAGAGCTCTACGAGCTCTGGTCCAGGTGCGGTGACACCTCTGGACTAATGCGTGTGCGGAGGGGACCGAAACCTCGGATTCCAGACTAGAAAAATTTGGTGGTTGGTAACCTAGACTACACTTAAAAGGAGACATGCCCGTGGATGACACTGGCAGAGAGTTGTGTGCGTACTCCACAACTGAGAGTTGTTGACTCCAGGACGAAGGATTCTTGGAAACCAAACATCGTAACACCCTCTCGACATCCTGATTGGCTCGCTCGGTTTGGCCATTGCTCTGGGGATGGAACCCTGAAGAAAGACTAACAGTCGCTCCTAGCAATTTGCAAAACTCACGCCAAAATTTGGATACGAATTGGGGACCTCTGTCAGAGACCACGTCTGTCGGGACGCCATGTATACGGAAGACGTGGTCAATGACAGTTACCGCTGTTTCCTTGGCTGAAGGTAATTTGGGCAAGGGAATAAAGTGAGTCGCCTTCGAGAACCGGTCCACTACGGTTAAAATCACCGTATTACCCTGGGAGGGTGGGAGGGCGGTAATAAAGTCTAGCGAGATGTGGGACCAGGGTCTCGAAGGGACTGACAGCGGTAAAAGTAACCCATCTGGAGGACGATTGGAAGTCTTACCAGTGGCACAAACCGAGCAAGCCAAGACGAAATCGTTGCTTAACTAGGAATCTAGTCCTACTAACCCCTGGATGACAGGCAACACTGGAACCATGACCCCACTGAAGGACATCTGACCGTAACTCCTCCGGCACAAATAAGCGGTTCGGTGGGCAACGGGCCGGGGGCGTTACCCCTTCTAAGGCTGTCAACACCTTCGATTCGACCTCCCATCTGAGCGCGGAGATAATGATGGTCTCCGGTAAAATCCGCTCGGGAGTGGCAGTACGATCGGAACGCTCAAAAAGGCGGGATAAAGCATCGGGTTTGATGTTCTTGGAACCCGGTCGGTAAGAAAGAGTAAAATCGAAACGACCGAAAAACAAAGCCCACCGAGCCTGCCTGGAGTTAAGTCTTTTGGCGGTTCTAATGTATTCGAGATTCTTATGGTCCGTCCATACAATAAAGGGTACCCCTGACCCTTCAAGCCAGTGACGCCATTCTTCCAGTGCTAACTTGACTGCCAACAACTCTCGATTGCCAATGTCATAATTAACTTCCGCAGGAGATAAGCGATGAGAAAAATACGCGCAAGGATGAACCTTTCCGTCTGAGGATGCGCGCTGGGAAAGCACTGCTCCTACCCCCACCTCTGACGCATCGACCTCCACTATGAATTGACGTGTGCGATCAGGTGAGACGAGAATGGGAGCTGAAAGAAAGCAGCTTTTCAGTTTGGCAAACGCAGCCTCGGCTGCGTCTGACCACCTGAACGTCAAACTAGGGGAGGTCAAGGCGGTCAGAGGTGCGGCTAGTTGGCTGAAATTGCGAATGAAACGCCGGTAAAAATTGGCGAACCCCAGAAATCTCTGCAGGGCCTTGCGAGACTCTGGGGATGGCCAATCAACCACAGCCTTAACCTTCTCAGGATCCATGCGAACACCCTCAGTCGAAATGATGTGTCCTAGAAAAGAAACAGACTGTGCATGAAAAACGCATTTTTCCGCCTTGACAAAAAGCCCATTCTCTAGCAACCGCAGAAGCACTCGTCGTACGTGTTGCAAATGTTCCTGGAGAGACGAAGAAAAAATCAGTATGTCATCCAGGTAAACATAAATAAACTGATCTACCATGTCTCGCAACACGTCATTAACGAGTGCTTGGAAGACTGCTGGCGAGTTTGTGAGACCGAAAGGCATCACGCAGTACTCAAAATGGCCACGAGGGGTGTTAAAAGCAGTCTTCCATTCATCCCCCTTCCTGATGCGAACCAAATGATAAGCATTACGTAAGTCCAATTTAGTGAAGAGAGACGCTCCCTGCAACCTCTCGAAGGCTGAAGACATCAACGGCAAAGGATAAGTATTCTTTACCGTTATGTTATTCAGCCCTCGGTAATCAATACAAGGTCGCAAGGATCCGTCCTTCTTCCCCACAAAAAAGAACCCCGCCCCCGCTGGAGAAGAGGAAGGACGAATGAACCCCGTTGCCAGAGAATCAGAAATGTATTTCTCCATGGCCTCCATCTCAGGAACGGATAGAGAGTATAACTTGCCTTTAGGCGGAAACGTACCTGGCAATAAATCTATGGCACAGTCATAGGGACGATGAGGAGGGAGAGAATCAGCCCGAGACTTACTGAACACCTCCTTCAGGTCGTGGTACTCCGCGGGCACGTTAGCCAAATCCACTGCTTCCCCCTGAAACACAGACTCAGAAACAGTAAGACACGCAGAGACAAGACAAGACTTATGACACTCCTCGCTCCAGCTGGTGACTGAGCCCAGTCTCCAGTCGACCTTAGGGTTATGGGTATGGAGCCAGGGATGACCAAGGACGATGGGAGAGAGTGAGATGTCTGTAACAAAAAAGGAGATCTTCTCGGTATGGTTGCCTGAGGTGATAAGAGTGATGGGGGCAGTGGTGTGACTGATGGTGGGTAATTCCTGTCCATTGAGAGCGAAGGGTGCAATCTGGTGAGTAAGTGGGATGACGGGGATTTGTAGCTTACGTGCAAGTGAAAAGTCAATGAAATTCCCCTCTGCCCCGGAGTCCAGTAGTGCGTGGTCGGTGTGTGATTTGGTGGACCACCGTAGTTTCACCGGAAGGAGAGTTGATGTCGTCGAGGTCTTGCGAGCAGAGATCCCGCCCGATAGTAGCCTCCGTCTTACTATCGGGCTTGGTCTTTTACCGGACATCTCTGGCAGTTATGACCCGTCTCGCCACAGTACAAACAAAGACCAAGGGATCTCCGCCGGTTTCTCTCCTCCCGGGAAAGCCGAGCTCTACCCACCTGCATGGGCTCAGGATCGGGGAGAACGTTGCTAGGCGTCTTTCTGGGAGGGCTGGACGACTCAGGTCGGCGCTGTATGCTGGTAGGTCTCCGTCTACGGTCCGCTACGGTCAGCCTAGCGTCGACCCGGATAGCCAGATCCACCAGCCCGTTGAGAGATGTGGGTAGTTCAGAGGTGACGATCTCCCGCTGGATACGCTCCGAAAGCCCATGCAGGAAATGATCCCACTGCGCCTCCTCGTTCCACTTACACTCCGCCGCCAGGGTCCGGAACTCGATCGCGTAGTCAGATACAGTTCGGTTCTCTTGTCTTAGCTCGGTGAGGAGGCGAGCAGCTTCTCTCCCGGCGACGGAGCGGTCGAACACCCTCTTCATTTCCTCAGATAAGAGGGTGAACGAAGAACAGCAGACGTCATTATTCTCCCACACCGCCGTCCCCCAGAGGGCAGCCTTGCCCTTCAGTAGGGAGAGAGTAAACGCCACCTTGGTCTCCTCGAGGAAGAACGATCGGGGCTGTTGAGCGAAGTGCAGAGAACAGTGAGACAGAAATGTACGGCAATAATTAGGCTCACCGGAGTATTTCTCAGGGATCGGTAATCGGGGCTCCGGATGAAAGCCACCCCCTGGAGGAGAAGATGGTGCGGGCGGTGTGGGTGGCGCAGTGGGAAGCGAAGGATGAGAGGAACGCTGAGAGAGCTCGGACACCTTCGTCACCATTGGATGGACGGCCTTTCGCATTTCGTTGATCGACTGGTCCTGAAGATCCATCCGAGCCAGAGTTCGCTGGAGAAATTCCTCCAGCGTGGCCGTGGGTTGGTCTCCTGCTGCTTCCATGTATGGCCAGATGATTCTGTAATGACACGAACTGAGCGGAAGCAATTGCAGGTGAAAACACAATGTTTATTTATAAACACAGAGAGAGAAAAGACACAAGCAGGAAATGTCCGGTGTTGTTGGCAATGGTGACGAGGACTACGGTGGTAGATGATTATTGAGTGCGGCGTTGGTGGAGTGGTGAGCAGTGGTAAATCCAGACTGTGCACGGAACATCCACACGGAGACGACGACGACAATAAACAATCCACAATGCGACTCGTAATCCAAGACAGAGACGAAGAACCACACAACACGAGGACCAAACAGAAAGTGATCATCTGGCAGGGAACAGAGAGTCATGTGAGTATTTATGGAGGAGATGTAATGATGAGCAGCTGGAGCGAGGCAATCAACACACAGGTGAGCGGCATCAGCCTAACGAGCACATGGCAGAGCTGTGAGTAACAAACACACACACAAACATGACACGGAGGAAACAGTGGATTTCCTACCGTGACAACATGAACATCCTGCAAACATTTTACTCAGTTTCAGTGTTTGCGTAGTTACTACACTTAGCCTTTGTAGGGCAGTATTACTAGTCAATAGTGATGGGATTTATGGCTCTTTAAGGGGATCCGGATCTTGGCGATCCGTTCCTTTCAAAGAGCCGTTCAAAGGAAATTAGAACAAATAAAATGGAAATGTCTACATACAGTCCACTATTACTACTGTAAACTTTGCAAATAAGACATCAGCCCCTTCAGGTCTTAAATGAACAATAACAAAGTGGGCTGCAATGAATGTCTGTGCAAAACAGCTTTTAGTGAAAAAATTCCATTCAAGAACAGTATCAAAAAGAACATTTTGATAGATAACAAAAAATATTTAAAGTAGTAGAGATATACTGTGGATACAATTAGAATAAATATAATTGAAATGTCTACGTACAGTCCACTATTACTACTATAGCTAACTACTGTAAACTTTGCAAATAAGTAAAATAAACTTTGCGCCCCTCCCCCTATAACTGTTCTGTCTCGCGGAGGAGCTAATTTGTGTGCATCTGTGAAACACGCATAGGAAAAAAGAATAACAGAAAGAACGGCTCCCCTCCAGCCGCGACTCGGCTCCCATCGTTCATGTTTATGAGCCGTTCAAAAGATTTGGATCGTTCGCGAACGTCACAACTGATGATACTACTCTGTTTCTTAGGGATGCAGACCAGATCCCAGCTGCCATTAATTTAGTGTCACATTTTTTCAAAGCTTCTGGTTTGAAGTTAAATTTGAAGTGTAAGTTGATGGCAGTTGCTGTTTAAAGCTGGTCCTCCCAGTCTGGCAAAGCTAGTCAAGCTGGTGGGTCAGCTGGTCTTTCAGCCTGATCAGCTAAGTCCAGCTAGACCAGCTTAAAAAGTGACCAAAACACAGCTAGACCAGCTTGCTACACCAGCAATACCAGCTAAATCCAAACTGGGAGACCAGCTAAAACCAGCTGACCAGCTTATGCTGGTCTTATCTGGATTTTTCAGTAGGGAGTATGGACAAATGATGCTTAAAGAAAACATTTAGTCCTGAAAAATAGTTTTTTTCTTTTGTACATATTTCCCGTATTTTCTGTTTGTATCTTAATAAAATAGATTGAAAAATAAATATGGATGGACATTAAAACAGCAAGTCTGGTGGTGGTGGCCTAAGACTTTTGCACAGTACTGTATGTGTGCTATCAATAAAGATGTAAAAAGTACTTAAAGTGAAAAGTACTCAAGTGAAAGTACAAGTACTGAGTGTAAATTTTACTCAATTAAAAGTAAAAGTATCTGGCCAGAATCATACTTGAGTAAAAGAAAAAAGTACCACATTAAAATTGTACTTGAGTATTAAAAAAGTAAAAGTAACAGGAATAATGAGAACTCGAGATTCTTGTTTAAGCTTTTAATCTCTAAAACTTGAAGTAAATGAAGAGGTGTATTAGACCTTGTTCACACTGTCAGTCCAAATCCGATTTTAGTGCATATACAATTGGAATCCAATCTAGAACGTGTAACCGGCCAAAAATCATATGAAATCAGTTTTTTTCTAATCAGATTCAGGTTACATCCAGAGGTGGTTTGAAATCCTTTTCAAATCGCATTTCTGGAAATCCATTTCAGTCTGACCGTTCTGATCGCATTTTGGTTACGTCATGCTTATGCATCACGTAAAACATAAACACGTCAGATGTCGAGACGTCATTGCCGTAGAAACAGATCTGAACAGTTGTGATACACAATGTGGAGAGTGAGTCTGTCCAATAGGATATGCACCAAGATCAGATTTGGACTGACAGTGTGAACAAGGTCTTACGCCGCATTCACACGGGGCGTAAGCGTTGACGCTTCCCATTCACTTTTAATGGGTGACGTCAAGCGTTGGCGAACTGAATTGTGGATCCGTCGGCGCCGCGTCAGTGCCGTTGCTCGTGGCAGAAGTTGAACATTTCTCAACTTTTCAAGCGGCAACGCGTGCGTCAGCCAATCATATCGCCTTCTGCAAATAACCTAGGCAGAGCCAGCCAATTACGTTTATGGAAGACCGGAGCTTGTGTTGCGGCCACAGTGATTGGCTGTTGGACACGCTTCAGACAAGCCTTCCGTTAAGCGTTAACGCTGACGGACTGTGTGAATGCGGCGTTAGTGTTGATAGAGAGCCTGCAAATATCATGGAACGTAAGTAAGACTATTTAAGACCTGCAGAAACCCTTTAGGTTGTAAGCTAAAATTTCATAATAAATGTCCACAGACTTATACTGGAAAAACATTTATGTTGTCAGTTTGCTGTATCCAGATCGACGTTGGATTTTGAATTCAGATCAATGTTGGATTTTGAAGTCAGGCAAAGTTAGGTCTTGACGTCAGGCCAACGTTAGTCTTGACGTCAGATCAGTGTTGGATTTTGACATCAGATCAACGTTGGATTTTGACGTCAGATCAAAGTTGGATTTTGACGATACGCCAAAGTTCAGTCTTGATGTCAGATCAACGTTGAATTTTGACATCAGGCCAAGGTTGGATTTTCACGTCAATACTTAATGTTGGGCAGATATCAAGGTGAATGAAGACCAAGGCCGTGAACAAACATTTTGTGGGGCAGTGGCACAAACCAAAAAAAGGGGCACAAATGTAACGGGAGGAGAACACTGACCGTCTGACATCTTGTGAGGGTGGGTTAATGTTTACCAGGTGTGCATGTGTATCTCCAAGCTTTTGTTCGCAGGTGTGTTCAATGCTGCTGATGAGCCAGGGTTGTAACACGATTGGAAGGTTCATGGAATATAAGCACCAGCATGCAGCCCTTTCGACAGATTTTCCTGGACCGGGAGGGGAACTGCAACGAGATAAGCTTGACCGCTGTTGTGCCGATTGATTGGGTATTCGATTCCATGCAGTGACGATGATCGACTCTGGGCAGCGAGAGGTCCACGAGAGAAAAACAACGTGCGCTATTCATTCATGTTGAGGGAAGTGTGAACTCTTCCCGGTTACGAGAGAGTGGGCACTGATGTGTAATGATTTGGGACTGATTGCCCTTCCTCTGTTTCACAGATCCGTTCTACAGTTCCGGTTTCTTTCGCTGGCCATCGTTTCTGGGAGTTGCGTGTGTATCGCTGTCATCGCCTCATCTGTAGCGCTTCCTTCTTCCCGCACTATGGGCGCAAAGTGGGCCGGGTCGTGAGTAGGGTTGTAACGGTATGAGATTTCCACGGTATGATAATCGTCTCAGAAACTTTCGCGGTTTCGCGGTTTGGCGGTATTAAACCCTTATATTATTATTATTATTATTATCATCATCATTAGCTAAAATGACCCTTAAATTAACTTTGATTCTTAATTATTTTATTATTTTAAATAAAATGATAAAATACTCATTAAATACTCTTAGAGCTGCTCTAAATATATTCATATGTTCACATCGTCATATAGTGAGTGAAATGTATAGTTTTTATTATATGGCCTAAGTATAATCAACTTAAATTGATCTGGAATATAAATCACTTAAATGGGCTTTATTGCCTCTTTTTGCAGCAACTCTTTGTCCACATTTCTTGCAAACTGGATATCCATCTTCAAGGACAACCCGGCATTCGTTTTTCGTATACCCAAAGTATTCCCATACTGTAGATTTTAACTTTTTTTCTGGTGAGGGATAGAGGATAGAATTTGTAGTCTCTGACATTTCATCTGCTGTACATCAATGAGTGGAGTCTAGCAGTCACGCCGAATGAAGTTGCATGTGCGTAGTAGCGCAGGTGAGATCTGCTTTATTTTTTCCAAAACCGTGTATAAGCAAATGTTTACGGTATGATAACCATAAAAGTTAATATCAAGGTGCGGTATACCGTTACAACCCTAGTCGTGAGTGACGAAACTGTTGACTGTGTTTGACGAAACCCTGCTTTATGCATAATATGATTGTGATGTGTTACTTGTAAATTCCTCTTGGTTTAGTGGGATATTGGCTGCTCGTCTGGGTTTGATGTATACTTGTGAATTGGGTTTTAGGGCTTCTATACTGATCAGACCAATTTGGTTATATTATTATTTCTAAATGTGTGGGGTTCATTTTGTAGTATTTACACTGATTTTAAATTTATTATTTGCCCTTGCTGTGTAAATCTCACGTGTGACTGTGTGCTGTATTATATGAATTTATTGGCGTGATTTGTGGTGTTAGCCCTTTTCATTCACCGTCTAACCAGGGGGCGCCAGATTGTGATATTATTCCCTTGCCCTTGAATTTAAATAATCATATCTACTTCCTGCTTCGCTACTGTTCGGACGCTTTTACTTGCGCTCTGTGCTTTGCGCTTTTTCTTTTTCGCTTTTATCTTTTGATTCAACTACCAGCAGTTCAGCACAGTGCTCAAACTAAACAATTGGGCACTCACACTAAAACTACAAATTCCTGGAACTATATTGATATTTGGAACATTCAACAATCTTGGGGAATTTGTCAAAGCGGTCTACCAGTCTGCTATTGCCGGCAGCTGACAATCCTAAAACAGCCCACATGGAAAAAACATATATAAACATATATGTTTCAATATAGGTTTTGATATAAGTTTTACATATATGTGACATATATAAAATTGGCCGTTTTCCTATATTATATGTACATATATGTACATATATGCACATATATGTTAACCTATATATTGGTAAAATTATTAAAATCTGTAGCTGCTAATAAATTAAACATAAATAAAGGTCCAACCAATGACAGTCTGCACCTGCAGGAGCCAGGATTCAAACCTCCAACCTTCCGATCACAAAAAAAATGCAATCCCACACACCACTGCTGGGATTCGAACACCCAACCTTCCGATCATTAGACAACTCGCTTTACCATCTGCGCTACTGTCACTGTTAAATAACACTGAACAGTAGCTGTTAAATTAAAACATTTTGTTATACATGTCCTAGACAGATCTTGTAAATGTTTTAAATGTGCAGACATCATAACTTTATTTAATAATTCACATAATTTATGGCCTGTATATGCACATATATGCACCTCAATTTTGCATATATGCAGCATATATATTATCATATATGGGCATATATGCTGTATATGTGCAGCATATATGTGCATAGTAGCTGCATATAGGTTTCATATATGTGCATATATATTATTATATATGTGCATATATGCTGTATATGTGCTGCATATATGTGCATATTAGCTGCATATATGTTTCATATATGCGCATATATGCTGTATATATGCAGCATATATGTGCATATAAGCTGCATATAGGTTTCATATATGCACATATATCCACATATAGGTTCTTTCCATGTGGGAGGACAACACAGCTGCCCACACTCAAACAGAAGAAAAGAAGAAAGAATGCCTTCTTCTGGATCTAAATCCACCTGCTGCTCAAATTGCCACAGACTTTTACAAAAGATTGCAGTTCTCGAAACAAAGTTACTTGTGGCGCTGCCGACCCTGCCAGAACATACAGCGGAGCTTCATCGTGGTCCTTCTCAACATAAAGCTGGTGAGTCCTGTGAACCTAATGCTTTTAAACAGGTCATAGTGAGCTCAGAGAAACCTAAAGAAATTGAGGACACAAACCGATGGCATAAACAGGGTGCGAGACCCAAAAGTGCTCAAGACATTAGACTGTCACGAGTGTCACAAATTGCTGCATTAGCATCATCTACCCCAGATATGGGTACAACTCGAGTAGCCAATATTGGTATTCTACCACCCCCTGTACGGCTTGAAAATAGATTTGAAGCACTAATGAGTTTGGGTGAAGAATCCCCAAATGTTAATGGACACAGATCACGTCAGCCAGTAGCTTACAGAGCTAACAGACGCTCAACATCATATAGGCAGCGGCGCTCCGCTCAGACAGCAGCCGAGCCAAACACGCTGATAGTGGGTGACAATATTATCAGAAACTTTGAAAGCAAGGCTACCCGTACATACTGTTTTCCTCGGGCAACGGTTTCTGATGTTAACAAGGAACTTTGCAACATTCTGATGAAACATAAGTCTGTCAGTCGGATTGTCATACATGTGGGAAAGAATGATATTCGAAAAGAGCAGTCTGAGCTCCTTGAGGGGGATTTCAATGAACTTTTTGAAACACTTACAAGACTGAAAGTTCAATTTTTCATCAGTGGAACTCTTCCAGCCCGAGGAACAAATATGTTTTCTCGTCTACTAAGCTTAAATTCATGGCTGCAAAAAACCTGCACCATGAGAGGACTGAATTACATTGACAACTTCAATATCTTCTGGAGTCAAAGGCAACTTTTTAACACAGATGGTATCCACCCAAACAAACTAGGTGCTAGGTTGCTTAAAGACAATATCTTTTTCTCCATGCATCATCCATCAGCTGAGTGTGCCAGTCCACTACTGAACAGCGGAAATGACCACAGGATTTTACACCAGCACCTGGATGGACATTCAGATGACAAGGATAAAACTCTGCAGTCACAACTACTGTTCACAGACACAGCTCAGGCTGAGCCCTGCCCACAGACCTCGCTACAGCTGGATTGTGAATCAACACCCAAGGACGTTTCTGTTGATAATGACCAGAGGAATGATAACACTCCCTCCCAGCCTTCAGGAACACCAGAATCACAGCTGATGTCGTCACACTCTCTCTCCCTCTCTCCAACATCACCACTTCTGGGCTTTTCAGAGAAAATGGAGAAACTGGTATCTGCTGGAACAAAGCTCTCCCACTCTATTGCTGCGAGTCCCCAAATATCAACCAAGAAACGGCGGGCTCCTCAACCACAAAAGCCTTCGGGCCCAGCCCGCCCTCCCTCTCCATTTCAGAGAGCACTCCGACCTCTGCCTCAACGTCAGGGATCACACCAGCCCTCATCTGCAAACAGCACTGGTAACTGATGTGTGTTGGGTTCCCGCTACGTCAGCAGTAACAATCATAAATATTTTAAGAACAAGCGGGCGCCCAATGTCCCTTTAGCTTTCCCTATCTCTGTCCTGACATGTGATAGAAAGATGAAGGCCGTCTCCAGCCGCACAGCAATTCTATCTAATCTATTGCCTATTATACGTCATTCTGAGATTGATACAGTTCCAAAACCAGTTACTGTTAAGTTAGCACTTCTGAACATCCGTTCACTAAAGAACAAATCCTTTTTAGTTAATTATCTTATCACCACTAACAACCTGGACTTTATGTTTCTAAATGAAACTTGGTTAGATGACAGCTGCAGTGCTACAGTCCTCAATGAATCAGCCCCACCCAACTTTACTTTTATAAGTGTCTGTAGAGCTGTTAGAAGGGGTGGAGGAATAGCTGCTTTATTCAAAGATGCCTTTAAATGCAAGCAAGTGTTACTTGGTGATTACCAGTCTTTTGAATATTTGTGTATTGCTCTAAAAGGTACACCACGCATTCTGTTTACAATTATTTATAGACCTCCCAAATACACCTCAGCATTTGTTGATGAATTCACAGAACTTTTGTCAACAATTTCCTCTGAATTTGATTATTTTGTTATTGCTGGAGATTTCAATATTCATATAGACAATTCAGAAAACAATACTGCGATTGAACTGTTAAATGTTTTAAACACTTTTAATCTGACCCAGCACGTGCAAGGTCCTACACACAATCGGGGACACACTCTTGATCTGCTCATTAGCAAGGGTCTAAACATTTCATCCACTGTAATCAAGGATGAAGCGCTATCTGACCATTTCTGTGTTTACTTTGATTTATTGATCTGTCCTGCCACTGATGCTAGATCTGTCTATATCAAAAAAAGGTTCATAAATGAGAACACCAGTGAGGTATTTATGAATGCTATGTCAATGTTGCCAAACATATCCGCAGACTCTGTTGATGTTCTCCTTGAAAACTTTAACATAAAAGTTAAAGATGCTATTGATGATATAGCTCCAGTAAAGGTCAGGATGATCACTGGCAGACGTAAAGCACCCTGGAGAAACACAACAGCAGTACAGCACATGAAAAGAACATGCAGAAAAGCTGAACGTATGTGGCGGAAAACAAAACTTGAAGTACATTATAGCATCTATAAGGACAGTCTTCGTGCTTTCAATGTAGAACTAGGCACAGCTAGACAGACCTTCTTCTCCAATATTATAAATAACAACATAAACCACACTCGCACTCTTTTTGCTACTGTAGAGAGACTAACAAACCCCCCAAATCAAGTTCCTAGTGAAATGCTCTCTGACAACAAATGCAATGAGTTTGCTAAGTTTTTCTCTGAGAAGATCAGTAATATCAGAATGGCAATCAATACGACCTCAAATTGTATTGTGGTCAGTCAGATATCATTGCAACAACCTCAGAAATTAGCCATTCTCTCAGAATTTGACATAATTGATATAAAAACCTTGGAAGAAACAGTACAACATCTTAAAGCATCAACTTGCAGCCTTGACACTCTCCCCACATCTTTTCTCAAAAAGGTGCTTAACTGCTTAGAAGCTGACCTCTTAAAAATAGTAAACACCTCTCTGATCACAGGCACTTTTCCAGAGTCATTAAAAACAGCAGTTGTAAAGCCTCTCCTAAAAAAGAGTAACCTAGACAAAACCATACTTAGCAACTACAGACCTATCTCAAATCTTCCGTTTATAAGCAAGATCATTGAAAAGGTTGTTTTCAATCAGCTGAACAAATTCTTAAACTCAAATGGTTATCTGGACAACTTTCAATCTGGTTTCCGTCAGCATCACAGCACAGAGACAGTGCTCATAAAGATAATAAATGATATTCGCTTAAACTCTGATTCAGGTAAAATATCAGTGCTGGTGCTACTAGATCTTAGTGCTGCCTTTGACACAGTAGATCACACCATACTCTTACATAGACTGGAAAACTGGGTAGGGCTCTCTGGGATGGTTCTCAAATGGTTTAAAACATACCTACAAGGAAGAGGTTACTATGTGAACATAGGTAACCATAAATCTGAGTGGACATCCATGACATGTGGAGTCCCACAGGGTTCAATTCTTGCACCGCTTCTGTTTAATTTGTATATGCTCCCACTTGGTCAAATAATGAAAAAGAACCAAATTGCTTACCACAGCTATGCAGATGACACCCAGATATACTTAGCCCTGTCACCCAATGACTACAGCCCCATTGACTCTCTATGTAAATGCATTGATGAAATTAACTGTTGGATGCGTCAAAACTTCCTCCAGTTAAACAAAGACAAAACCGAAGTCATTGTATTTGGAAATAAAGATGAAACTCTCAAAGTTAACACATACCTTGACTCTAGGGGTCTAAAGACACAAAATAAAGTCAGAAATCTTGGTGTAATTTTAGAGTCTGACCTTAATTTCAGTAGTCACGTGAAAGCGATAAGCAAATCAGCTTACTACCATCTCAGAAATATTGCCAGAATTAGATGTTTTGTCTCAAGACAGGACTTAGAGAAACTTGTTCATGCTTTCATCACCAGCAGGGTGGATTACTGCAATGGACTCCTTACTGGGATCCCCAAAAAGACCATTAGACAGCTGCAGCTCATACAGAACGCTGCTGCCAGAATTCTGACCAGAACCAAAAAATCTGAGCACATCACTCCAGTCCTCAGGTCCTTACACTGGCTTCCTGTTACATTTAGAATAGACTTTAAAGTATTGTTACTCGTTTATAAATCACTTCATGGCTTAGGACCCAAATACATGACAGATATGCTAACTGAATATAAACCTAACAGATTACTCAGATCATTAGGATCAGGTCAGTTAGAAATACCAAGGGTTCACTCAAAACAAGGTGCGTCAGCATTTAGCTTTTATGCCACCTCTAGCTGGAATCAACTTCCAGAAGAGATCAGATGTGCTTCAACAGTAAACACTTTTAAATCTAGATTAAAAACACATCTGTTTAACTCTGCATTTACTGAATGAGCACTGTGCTGCTTCACACTGACTGCACCTTTAACTCAAGTCACTTTTACTCCTGTTTTATTCTTTTTAACATTTTAAACTGTTTTATTAAAATCACATTTATTTTCTTTAATTGTTATTTTAAATTCTCATGTATCTTTGTCTTTATTGTGATCTTATCGTGTAAATCTTATTTTTACATTTTCTTTTTCTTTTTTATATATTGTTTTCTCATTTCTGTGTAAAGCACTTTGAATGACCTTTGTGTATGAAATGTGCTATACAAATAAACTTGCCTTGCCTTGCCTTGCCTTGCCTTGCCATATCTAATCTCTTTCCTTCGTTTTAATTGTGTATATTACTGTTAGTTGTTTTTAAATTGTTGTATCAATAAATTTTGTAATTTTATGACTTTTGGTGTAAGCCTGTTACTTGTGTATAACAAGGGTGAAGATTCCTGCATGTAGCTGAACAAATTTCGTTACGGGGGGTGGTATGGTTTTAATAAAATATGACTTTTATTATAAATTACTAGTAGTTTATACTAGTTTATAATATAACTAGTTTATAATATATTTAATATCAAGAATAAAAGTGTGACAATCTGCTAAATATTCTATATGATTTACCTGCTGGCTTGCTGGAGCTTTGAATCCAAGCCTTTAGCATCCTCCCTTTCCACTCTGTCGTTTTTTTTTGTGATGGCATTGTTTTTTGTATTTTTGTCTACAAAGTGTGCCAACAATCACAAATTTGGTGATATTTATGATTGGTTATCTTAATTTGATAAGACAAGCATTGTAATTTTAAGAATGTGAATATTTTGTTGTTACTGATAGCACACATACATCTCAGAGATGTCTATTTGATGGCTGCATTTACATCTGCAAGATGATGTTTTTTGATTGTTTGCTCATCTGCAATACCTCTCTGAGATGTTTCCTAAAAGATGTCATGTACACATATTGAATAAGTTTTTGAAGAATGTATGTAAAACAGCTCTTTAGCAGACATCTTACAGATGTATCTGCTAAATATTAGCCTATATTAGCTTATTAAATATTAGCTGCAATTAAATAGTCTTAATTCACCTTAACATCTGCTCAAAATTGGATATTGACGTCAAAATCCAACATGTGCCTGATGTCAAAATCCAACATTGGCCTGACGTCGGGATCCAACGTTGATCCGACGTCAGGATCCAATGTTAGATTTTGACGTCGGATCAACGTTGGATTTTGACGTCAGGAGACTGGACATTTATTGCTGCCCAATATGTATCAACGTCACAAGAACACATTAGCACACACATGCACACAAACACTAATTCATATAGAAACGTATGGTTCCTGTCAGCCATAACATTATGACCACCTGCTTAATTTTGTGTAGGTCCCCCTTTGACCCACCAGGTGAACGTGATTTTACCAAGTAGGATGTGATCCTGGTTGGTCCTGGATCAACATTTTCATTAACCAATAAGATTGCAGGATTAGGATTAGGGTGTATGTTAGATTTAGGTTTAGGATTGGGTTAGGGGCTTTTAAAAAATACCCCTCAAACTAATATTTCACACTAATGTAGCCGGGTTAAGAGTACCTTTGTTTAAAATAAAGGAAACCAAAACAGTGGCTTAACATTAAACTGGGGTTCTTTTATTCCTGACCACACTCAAAAGGAGTGCAGCATTAAATATTTTCTTGCTTTCTTTTAGTGTTGGTTTTGACAATTTTTAAAGTGGACAAAAATAACATAACACTGAAATAACAAAAGTTACTTCAATTGGCATAACATAGAAATAAAAGAAAACAAAAAAAAATGAAATTGTTTCTTTGGCTGTAATACTCTGTAATGCAAATAAGCCCCTTAGTTACACAAGAAAACACTATTTTTTACCTAAGCAAACAACGGTAGTGGCCCAACTGTGCTCTGAAAGATAATAAAAATACAAAAAGATACAAATAGGGCCAATTAGAATTCACTCATCACTTACATTACATAATAACATAAGCAACATTTAGTATTTTAACCCCAATCATAACAAAAACACAATTATCACATCAATAGCAATTATAAACACATTCAACACGCATCCATTACATTTTATGAAATCAGAGACACATCAGTAAAGAAATTAATAAACAAAACTTACTTTGCAACAGTCTCCTTTAGCTCACGTGACATACAGCTTTGCGTGTGAACTCACATTTAACCTCTCCCCTCTAATACAACAAAGAGAGAGAGTTTCCAAACCCTTATTACAACACTTTATTGAACATTAGCTGCATTACAGTCATAATTTATCACTCAGTATCATAATACAGCACTTACGCTCAATATGAGAAATCTCCAACCAGCACAAACAACGTGACGAAAACCGCTCGCTCGAGGAGATCAAAACACAGCACAAACCAACAACACGAAGCCATCCACTGACCAATCTTTAAAAGATGCAATCATTACACGGTCACAAGTTGATATTTTAGGTTTTGTCCTTAGTTTATAAACTTTATCAACGCTTTCTCACCGCATGGAGCTCTGTTTACTTCCCAGTCTCTTGCGTTCTGCGCTCAAGCTCACGTGCTCATCGTATACTCGTGCACTCTTAAAGGGGCCACAACACTTTTTTTATTAAAGCACATTACTGCTCATTATTTATTCACACAAGCAAGAACGCTGTTTTAAGTGCATTAAATTAATGGTTTATCACATGCTTTGTTTTATTAAAGTGCAATTAAATTATTTTACCCGGTCATACTCTCCCCTGCTTACAGTCATCGTCCGCGGTGACTGCTAAAACTTATCTCTATTCCTGGAGTTTCCCAGATGTGTACAAAACAATACCAGCTAAAACCTGGGAAAGAACATCAGGACTGACAGACAAAGCACTACAAGTGGGCTTTGGCAACCTGTTCGGATTACTATGAAAACCAGCCGTAGACCGTTGGCTTCTACGTGGCAAAGGACTTGGTGCATCCTCCTGACTGCGTGCAGCTCTTTGCTTCCTGGGCACTGGAACTGGCCTAGTTACCACCACATTTAAAGGTAAACCAGCTCTTTCTGTTTCTTGATGGGAAAATTCCCTGACATTATTTGCCTCATTGCCCAACTGTATATCATCATCATAACTTTCTTGTGCTTCCTCCATTACAGCTGCAGTCTCATTCTCTGGTTCCATATTTGGTTCTTGTGATTCCTCAATAACTGGGTCCATTGGGTTCCTTCCAGGTTGTCTAGTCTCCTCCACAAGCACACATTCTACATCCAGCGAAGGCACTTCTCTTTCCATCTCAGAGGTAGGTACTTCTGTTGGTGTAACTCTGCTTCTTGGTTTTGGGACTGGAACTGCCCTCGGACAGGGCCTGATATTAGACCTATGCACCCTCTTCGCAGGACCTCCTCCCACAGGCTCCACCATGTAGGTTGTACCCTGCACTTCCACCACCTGATAGGGTTCGGGTGCCCAGGCATCCTGGATCTTGTTCCGTCCTGGGGGACGATGTCGTAAGTACACGTGCTGACCAACTGATACCTCTGGACAAAATACCCCTTTTTCATGTCTTGCAACCCGTTCCGCTGCCTTCCTTTCCGCATAGTCTCGTGCCCTAGAGTGCGCATCCTGGAGACGGTCTCTGTGAACAGTCAACCAGGTAGGCTCCTTCTCTCTCACTGGCTCCTGACCTAACAACGCGTCCACTGGTAAGTGCGGCTGCCTCCCAAACAGCATGTAATAAGGAGAGTGGCCTGTAGAGGAATGGGGGGTCACATTATAGGCGTAGACCAGTTCTGGTAAGTATTCCGGCCACTTTCGTTTCTTGTCAGGCGGTAATGAACGCAAGAGGTCGTGCAGCGTTCGGTTAAACCTCTCGCACTGTGCATTCCCCTGAGGGTGATGAGGCGTAGTGCGGGACTTTCTTACCCCATATAATTTACAGAGCTCTGCAATAACCGCACTCTCGAAATTGCGCCCCTGGTCTGAATGGAGGCGCTGTGGCACGCCATACTTTAGGAACCATTCCCTCAGAAGGACCTTAGCGGTCGTGTCCGCCTTCTGATCGCGGGTAGGAAATGCCTGGCTGAACTTCGTGAATACATCGGTTAACACCAGGACATTTTCTCGGCCGTCAGATGCAGGCTCCAATGTGGTAAAATCCATTGCGACAACTTCTAATGGATGAGAAGCTAAGAAGGGGGTCCAAGGGGCCTGAATTTTGGGCTGTGGCATTTTAGATAACACACACCTCTGGCACTGCTTCACCCATTTATCTACAGCATCATACATTCCCACCCAATAGCAGCGTTGTCTGAGAAGACTTAGTGTTCTCTCTACTCCCTGGTGTCCCATTTCGTCATGGACACTGCGCAGCACCAGCTCAACTAGACATGCAGGGAGCAGCAGCTGATGGCATTCCCCACTGGACACCTCATCAACGATTCTGTACAAGAGTCCTTCTTTTTCTTGGACCTTGTCCCACTGCTTGAGCAATAATCGAACTGGTCTGGACAAGCCCATTCTCTCAGGTTTTGCGGGTTTCCTCTTCATATCCCAGAAACTCTTAAACACGCTGATGGTTGGATCTGCCTCTTGAAACTGACGAAGCTCATCCTTCGTGTATCCAGGTAACGTTGGGGTATTCTCTAGAGGGTATTCCTCTCCAGTACCTTCATCCTCTATGGCGGCATGTAGTTGTCCTGTTCTTTCCTGGCTAGGCCCCACCACTAGTTCTGCCAGGTCAGGCCCCACAACTGCTCCTGTCCGCAGCCCATTGCAAAGAGCTACACAGCCATCATACTCTGAATCGTCAGTCTCCACTTCCCCGTCTAGTCCTGGTCGTCGGGAGAGGGCATCGGCTGCTGTGTTACACCGCCCAGGACGATACTGCACCTTAAAATCAAATACAGCAAGCTGTGCAGCCCATCTCTGTTCAATGGCACCCAATTTGGCCGTGTTGAGGTGGCAGAGGGGATTATTATCGGTCAGTATGGTAAACTTGGATCCGAGCAGGTAACTCCTGAATTTCTCCACCACTGCCCATTTGAGTGCCAGAAGCTCCAGCTTCATACTGCTGTAGTTTCTGTCATTTCGCTCTGCACCCCTTAACCTCCGGCTTGCATAAGCTATGACAGTTTTTCTCCCCTCCTGCTGCTGGTATAACACAGCGCCCAACCCCAGGTTACTCGCATCCGTCTCAAGAATGAAAGGTAGAGTAAAATCTGCGTAGCCCAGCGTTGGAGCACAGGTAAGTTTCTCCTTGAGATGGTCAAAGGCTTGTTGGCATTCCGTCGTCCAGGAGTCCTTGAACAACTTATTGGCCTGAGCAACCCTGCCCTGGCGTACACAAATGTTTACCACATCATGAAGCGGACCCGCCACCTTGGAGAACCCCTCGATGAACCGACGATAATAGCTGCAGAATCCTAAAAAGGATCGCAGCTCTTTCAGAGTGTTAGGGACTGGCCACTGCCTTACTGCGTCCACTTTCTCAGGATCGGTGGACACCCCTTGGGAAGACACAACATGACCCAAAAACTTTACCTCAGGCTGCAAGAAGTGGCACTTTTCCACCTTAACTTTCAGCCCAGCCTGTCTCAATCTTTGAAGCACAGTCTCTAGTCTCACCAAATGCCCTTCAAATGTACTGGAATACACCAGCAAATCATCCAGATAGACAAGTACCATTTGAAAGACCAAGTCACTCATTATGGCCTGCATGAGCCGCTGGAATGTCGCTGGCGCATTACAAAGGCCAAACGGCATCCGTTGGTACTCATAGAGGCCAAATGGTGTAATGAAAGCAGTTTTGTGCCTGTCCTTTTCATGCATTGCCACCTGGTGGTAGCCACTGGCTAAGTCAATGGAGGAAAACACCTTAGCTTTACTTAAAGCATCTAAACTCTCATCTATCCGCGGCAACGGAAACGCGTCGCGTCTAGTTTTGGAGTTTAATTTCCTGTAATCGACGCATAATCGCAGATTCCCGTCAGCTTTACGAACCAATACCACCGGGGAGGCATACGAACTGGAGCTTTCTCGGATGACACCCCTTTTTAGAAGTCCTGAGATGTGCTCTTTTACCTCTTCCAATTGGTTCGGTGGTATTCTTCGGTAAGGCTGCGAGACAGGAACATCATCACTTACAGGAATCTCATGTGTGACATTCTCAGTATAGCCAAGATCATCATCGCATACTGCGAACACATCCAGATATTCTATCAGAAGTGCCTTTAGCTCTGCCTGTTGTGTGGGGGTACCGCCTATCTGCACTTTCTCTAGAGGACACTGCAAGCCAGGCTCAACCCCTGTCATTGACCTCTGGCTAACTATAACCTCCTCATGATCAGCAGAGATCCGCTGGAACTTAACCTCACAGGAGCTACTGTCAATGTGATGACCCTGGGTAAGTACCCCGAGTTTTAGTTTAGTTGGTAACCACACATCCTCTGGTGAAAAGTTTACTACCTGCACAGGGAATACACGACTGCCAGGCGACACTAAGGTAGGAACCAAGATCAGGCCACCCGGCAATGGCGTATTTCCTGGCTCAAACAAACCTATGTCCCTGTTTCCCATCAGTTCTCTCGGTATTCTAGCTTGAATTGTTGCCACCGAGGCTGCGGGCACATAGGACTTACATGTACCTGCCACTCGGACCATACGGTTTGCCTCCCCTAAGGTAGCTTCCTGCACTCTGCTAAAAGCAGCCCTCCAGTCATTATCCAAGGTACCCTCCAAGGCATTATCAAATTCAGCCAAAATCAGTTGTTTACAGCGTTGTGCTATATTCATGCCGAGTATGCCTGGAGGTGCTGTGTCAGTCTCCACATCATCGTGGTCACGTATCACCAAAAACCCACACCCAGGTACAGTCAACCCCATTACTTGGATATCAAGTTCAACATACCCAAGGTAAGGAAGTGGCAACCTATTAGCAGCAGTGATTTTTAACCACTTGGTGGTACAATGTATGTCTGTATCTTCCCCATGAAGATGCTCTTTAAAGAAACTCTCAGTTAAAGTGCTTACATTACTACCAGTGTCCAAAAGGCACCTGACAGCTACCCCCCCAATGTAAATTTCTACTTCTGGGCATTTGCCCACTGCACGCTCTAGGAACCGCTCTTTAGTCAGCGTGCCACTCTTTGAGCCATCAGTGCCACCCCTCATCGCTCGGCTCTTCGCGATGAAGGTGCCTCGTTTCCCTGGGGTGAGGACTCGGGTGGAGCTGGCACATTAGTGCTCTCTGGGGCACGAGGTATAGTGCATTGCCGAGCTAAATGCCCAACGCCCTCACATCTCAAACAAATGGGTTGGCCATCACGCGTGTACCTTGGCTTAAACTGGCGCCTACTGGGTTTCTCAGAACTTGGATCAGACCTGTGGGTAGTGAGATCACGGACAGCATTGGTAAGTTCTCCGATTGCTTTCCCTTGTTGTGAGATTACCTTAATTACCTCTTGCAGGGCTACAGTCAGGTCGTTTGTTACAGTATTACTCACATTTGTATGTTCTACATTTTCTTCTACCCCCATTAAGTTTCTAGTTTTAGCAACATTAGCCCCACGAGGTCTCTCTTCTGAACACCACATCAAAGCCTCCTCACGGACGTCAAATAACGTAGCACGGGGGCGCTCTCGAACCACCTTACGCAGTTCTCTACGGAGGGCTAAATCCCTCACCCCCTCGATAAATTGATCTCTTAACGCCAACTGCATGTTCGGAACAGCATTTGGTGACTGCTGAAGCGCAGCGCTTAACATCAAAGATAAAGCATGCGAGTAATCGCGAAAATCCTCACCATCCAATTGTTTCCGTGCGTAAAACGCATGTAACAATTGGGGAGTGCTTCGTTTTTCCCTGAATGCGGCGCGCAAGAAAGAGAACAGGTCTTGAGGTGACTTATCTCCCCCCCCCATGCACAGCTTAACCTCATCTAGAGCTGAACCCCTTAAGTGTGAGAGGATAAAATCCACCTGATCCTCAGTATTCAAACCTCTCACTCTTATAACTCGCTCCAGTTCCTCAATGAACTCATCAACATTTTGGCTGTCTTTACTCAGGTCCCCACTAAAGGGTACAATTTGTCTCTCCCTTGGTATATACACATAGGACCTAGTATTTACATTAGTCATGTTAGCAAGAGCTGACACTACTTGATCATGTCTACGTCCCAGCTCAAGGATCTGTGATTGAAGCTGTGAAATAGGGTTACCTCCCTCAGTGTCCAGTTCTGGAGCTGCAGCGCCCGCTCCTTGAATGTCCTCAGCCTGCCCAGCTGCACCCTCTATGGGTTCAACGTCCATGTTTTTGAATCGTTACGAAAAGTCTTAGGTCTTTAACAGTCTTTCCAACAAGCCACGTCCTTAACGTTTCTAGTAATCCTCGACAGCAGTCCTTCGTCCTCGCACGGCTCCTCCCAGTTTGGCACACAATGCTTTGCAGGATCTCCCAACACTTGGCCGCTCCTTACCACTACTGTTGTTTGCAAACACCCACAATAGTACTTAAATAAAAGAAAGTCGAATAAAAAAAGGAACCCCACTCCTGGTACCAAAAATGTGTAGCCGGGTTAAGAGTACCTTTGTTTAAAATAAAGGAAACCAAAACAGTGGCTTAACATTAAACTGGGGTTCTTTTATTCCTGACCACACTCAAAAGGAGTGCAGCATTAAATATTTTCTTGCTTTCTTTTAGTGTTGGTTTTGACAATTTTTAAAGTGGACAAAAATAACATAACACTGAAATAACAAAAGTTACTTCAATTGGCATAACATAGAAATAAAAGAAAACAAAAAAAAAATGAAATTGTTTCTTTGGCTGTAATACTCTGTAATGCAAATAAGCCCCTTAGTTACACAAGAAAACACTATTTTTTACCTAAGCAAACAACGGTAGTGGCCCAACTGTGCTCTGAAAGATAATAAAAATACAAAAAGATACAAATAGGGCCAATTAGAATTCACTCATCACTTACATTACATAATAACATAAGCAACATTTAGTATTTTAACCCCAATCATAACAAAAACACAATTATCACATCAATAGCAATTATAAACACATTCAACACGCATCCATTACATTTTATGAAATCAGAGACACATCAGTAAAGAAATTAATAAACAAAACTTACTTTGCAACAGTCTCCTTTAGCTCACGTGACATACAGCTTTGCGTGTGAACTCACATTTAACCTCTCCCCTCTAATACAACAAAGAGAGAGAGTTTCCAAACCCTTATTACAACACTTTATTGAACATTAGCTGCATTACAGTCATAATTTATCACTCAGTATCATAATACAGCACTTACGCTCAATATGAGAAATCTCCAACCAGCACAAACAACGTGACGAAAACCGCTCGCTCGAGGAGATCAAAACACAGCACAAACCAACAACACGAAGCCATCCACTGACCAATCTTTAAAAGATGCAATCATTACACGGTCACAAGTTGATATTTTAGGTTTTGTCCTTAGTTTATAAACTTTATCAACGCTTTCTCACCGCATGGAGCTCTGTTTACTTCCCAGTCTCTTGCGTTCTGCGCTCAAGCTCACGTGCTCATCGTATACTCGTGCACTCTTAAAGGGGCCACAACACTTTTTTTATTAAAGCACATTACTGCTCATTATTTATTCACACAAGCAAGAACGCTGTTTTAAGTGCATTAAATTAATGGTTTATCACATGCTTTGTTTTATTAAAGTGCAATTAAATTATTTTACCCGGTCATACTAATTTGAGGGTTTAATAATGGTTAGGGTTTGAGTTAAGGGTAAGTACGGGTATCTTTGATTAAAACGTTGATCCAGGATCAACAAAAAATGCTCATCCAGGATCAAATCTTACATATTGCAAACAGCCCTAAACCGTCGAGGCATGGACTCCACTACACCTTTCTATCAGAACCAGCATTCACTTTTTCAGCAATTTTAACTACAGTAGCTCGTTTGTTGGAACGGGCCAGCCTTCCCTCCCTTACGTGCATTAATGAGCCTTGGCCATCCATGACCCTGTCGCCGGTTCACCACTTTTCCTTCCTTGGACCACTTTTGATAGGTACTGACCACTGCAGACCGGGAACACACCACAAGAGCTGCAGTTTTGGAGATGCTCTGACCCAGTCACATAGCCACAATTTGGCACTTGTCACTCAAAGTTGCCCATTTTTCCTGCTTCAAACACATCACAAGTGTTTTTCCTCAAAGTTCATGTGTTACAAGCAGGAAAAATGGGCAAGTGTAAGGATCTGAGTAAGGCTCATTGATTCACATGGGGAGCAAAGGCTGACCCCTGTGGTCCGATTCAACAGACAAGCTACTGTAGCTGAAGTTGCTGAAAGGTCTAGTGGAGTCTATGCCGGGTCAAGGCTGTTTGGGTGGGAAAAGGGGGACCTACACAATACAGGGCTCTCAAGTCTCACGCATTCACAGTGAGACACACCCATTTCAGTCAGTTCATACGCCACACCTTGTATTTCTCACCCTGAAAAGTAACAGTGCATTTCTGTCGAGTTCAGCTGCTTTGAGTTTTTTTTAAGTTTGCTCAACTTTACGCTGCAGTGCCGCAAAAGCCGACAAGCAGATGACATCACAGTACCGCGAGAAATCTTGCGAAGGAGGCTGATTTCATATCGCTCTCGTGTTACTATGATGTCATCCACTTGGCGTTTCTTGCAAGCACGTTACTAACATGGATTTAACAGAGTGGAAGTTGAAAGAGCAAGATACGATGAATGCGGTAGATATAACCCATTTTTTAAGCATTTTGATTTTACGATTCCTGGAAGAAAACACTTGCCTTTGATACAAAAACTCTCCAGCAACAGCTTTGCAACCAGAAGCTTTAGCTTACCTGAAACTAAGAAAAGTACGAGGCTTCCCTGAATGTAGTATAGATGGATTTCATTATTATTGCCCTTTCATCATTAATACTATAGGCTAATGGTCATATTACTGTTATTGTGTAGTGTCCAAATGTTTGGACATATTGTATTTTGATGCTTATAGGCAACAAGCATTGTTATCTGAATAGAAAATAATATAGTTTTGACTTCCAACATTTCATGGTTCCTAGAGACAATTTCTAGCCCAGACTGTGGTTTACAGCAATTTCTGCCCACTTTATATTTTACCCTCTTTCTTCAATCGTAAAAATTCTATTGCTTTATTAAAATCCTTCACTTCACTAAAATAGTAAATTAATTGCTGGATTTAACAAAATAAAATGGTCAGAATTAAAAAAAACTTTTTATCTAATAGTGATGTGAACAAGACAGAAGAACATTTTCAGCCCAACATAGGTTTTGATTTAGTTTCTGGCATTTTATGTAAACCATACAAACATCCACTAGATGGCATTTGGCCGTTTTTCAGTCTGAAAAAGACTGAAGACTGCAGCCTCCGGAGGTCTCATATGCGGGTTGCATACGTCATCAAACCTGGTTTATTTAAGTTCACTGAACATTACATTCGCAAGACATAAGCATATTACAACAATTTACGATCAACTAAGAATATTATTCAACTTTATAATTGTTAATATTCTGAAATAAGACAGTCTTGATGACGTATGGAGCCTACAAATGCAACCTCCGAAGGATGCACCAGGTCCATTTGAAAGGAGAAGTGTTTTCTAAAATGTTTCCCCCAAAACATTAACCACTGCGATAAGTGGTTCCTATGTGGATTCTGGTAACAAATGCTAATATGTCGCATGTCGTCAACAAGATGAAAAATACATTATTTATGTCCCACAGATAAGAAGCACATAATTTCGGGTGAGGATTGCATTAATTATTGGTGATTTTATATGATCAGGTCTCCTGCATGTTCTGCGTGCGTGGATTTTGTATTTTTACCGTAGCCTAGCATAGTCAGTCTGAGTGTTGTTGCATGTTTACAGATATCTGTAATCCACACACAGCGGTGAAGATCAGTGATGGATTCACTAAACTTTGAGTCAGAGATGGAGGCAGATGGGCAGGGCAGTTATTCTCTGTTTCCAGCCCTGGACAATATGAGCAGCCTTACGGGGGCAACCGAGAGTCTGGACGCGTGAGTTTCAGATAACGATACCTTGTTTATTTATTTTCACGTGGTAATGTTATGTTTTTTTTATCACATAACATGAATGGTACACGAATATGTAAAACATTAGGTACAGTGTCATGTAACAAAATTTTATACTATCACAGCTTAACAAAACAACAACAAACTATCACAATCATCAATAGATCTTGATGCTAAAGTACCACGAATGAATACAATACAAAACAAAGTATAACAGTATCAATAATAGAAGGTTTCCTTATGCTTTATGATTTTTATGAATTATATTTGCATTCATTTAACCAGTTCTGCCATGCATATGTCATTGCAATAACCTTTTAATAAAAAATAACACTTTTAAAGGGGACATTTCACAAGATTTTTTTAAGATGTCAAATAATCTTTGGTGTCTTCTGAGTACGTATTTGAAGTTCTAGCTAAAATTGCCATTTTGGGTGTGTCCTTTAAAATGCAAATGAGCTGATATATGCACTAAATGGCAGTAGCGTGGTTGGATAGTGCAGATTAAGGGGCGGTATTATCCCCTTCTGACATCACAGGGGGAGCCAAATTTCAATAAACTATTTTTTCACATAATTGCAGAGAATGGTTTACCAAACTAAGTTACTGGGTTGATCTTTTTTTACATTTTCTAGGTTGATAGAAGCACTGGGAACTCAATATTGTATGTTTATCAGTGTGGAAAGAGAACCTTAACTTTTATGTGTTTTTTTGTTTTTCAGTGAAACCCCCAATGAGGTTACAGACAAACCAAATCTTACATGGCTCGACGCTGCCCAGGTTTAATATTTTAACCTTACTAGATTTATTTTAGATATGTTTTATGTAAATGTGTAACTTTACACCTTTAAGGTAAATTGCCCTAATGTGGGACACCTAAGGTCTAGGGTCTGTTGGTCCCCCAAAAATGCATAAATGCCAGTGAAACTATTGCATCACAAAAATTTAACAATCACATAACCTCTCAAATGGCCATTATTAAATTGTTAATGCATTTCACAATTTATTTAGGGATATTCACCCCTAGATGCATTTTTTTTGTTTCTATATTGATTTTTAGTAATGGCCTATGTGGCCTATGCACGTATCAATTCAGTTAGGCACATGTCTGGGTTTTACAATTTTGATCTTGGATGGTTTTAGATTGTTCTGGAAGAGGCTGGACGCCCCATGCACATCAAGGAGATCAAACAGCGTATCATTGATCGTGGATTGGTGCAGTCCAAGTAAAAACCATTCAGTTCCTTAATTTCTATCCCTTCATAACTTTGCCCATTAGGATTCATATATGTTTTCTCGACCTCCTTCTCAGTGCAAAGTCGAGTCTTGAGGCAGTCATGTACCGAGAGGTGAGATTCACTATACATTAGTTGTGACACTGGATGTATGTTACATGTCAATCATTTACCATACGTTTTCCATTCAGTGTTCAGTTTATGTGTGCATGATTTCATTTGTATTGGTTTTTAGTTCTAAATTCATTGAAGTTTTACAATTATTACTAATGTATAAAGGAAAGATCAGAGTAGCCTGTAGATGAGTTTTTATGGACACATGGAGACCTTCCTGCTGAATTTAGGCTTTAGATTGTAGCATTTTCTTTAGTGTCACGCTGTGTTACAGACACAGAAAGGGAGTCGACGCTTCAAGAGGATTGAGAGCAGAAATGGAGTTTTTGCCCTGTTGGTAAGTTCCTGTGTTAAATACAAAAAAGCTTCTGCTAAATGAAATTTGGGAGCATCGAGGGTTGCAACCCACTGGCCACACACAGTATTAGATTGAATTTAACTTTACTGTAACATCATTTAAAGTCTCCACCAAAATTGTACATGTTGTTTTGTTGTTGTTACTCATCTTGTATCATGTAATCATATAATTAATTGTTTTAAGGAGTGGTCCATTTTGATTTCAGCTTTGATATATGTGAGGTCATCGTACTTGAACGAACATCCTGTAATTTTCAGAACTGAAAACGTCCTTGTTACTAAAACGTTCTTGACACCAAGCCCAGGAAATGCCAGGTTCTGGCATATACATAGTTATGACATAGTACTAGTCGACTTTTGACCACTGCCTTCACATAACGTTTACTTCAGTAGCCCCACTCGCTGGTTTTCCCAAACCAGATAGTATCCAAAAAACAAACATGTTGTTAAAAACTGCAAAATATGCTTGGTCGCACACAGTCGCTGCATAACCTACCTTAGAAATATATAAGGAATGTGGTTGAATTTTGTTTTTTAAAGAAGTTCCACTGGTCCTATGTGTCACTATTGCTCTGTTAGAGATTGCCTGATTTTTTGTAACATCTGTGTCTAACCACAAAATTGCTTTAACATGCTGATGCATTTTTAGTGTCTATGGTCAAGCCGGCTGCGGTTTGAAAACACAGTCAAAATTCTGATGCCTGCTTAAGGTCATTTCTAGGCCCATCGTGTTTTAAGTTTTGTTGTTTGCTACTTCACCCATACGCATTGTCATATATGTGTAGGGGAGAGCGGGGTTGGCTGGCACACTTTTCACTCTCTGTCATATTTCTCAGTCATGTTATATGTTAAAAAAGTCTAACCAGTAACAACAGTAAGGTTAAGATCTTATCTAATCAACAGATAAATGTAATGTTCAAAAATTATTCCTAAATTTGTTTTATTCATCATTTAAGTCATGTTGTGCACCTGTGCCAACCAGCCCCCGTATGGGGGTTAGTTGGCACATGCAATGGGGTTGGTTGGCACAGATGATGTAGTTACAGAAAATGAAGTGACAAATATAAATAACTTGAGCATTTAATTCAAAACTGACTTTCTGCTCATTTTTAACCAAATTATTAACCAAACCAAAAGTAAATACAGTTTGTTTGTGTATGAGTGGCATTGAAGATAAACTTCCCCAGGCTGGCTATTACCATTAAACTTAAAACAAACTAATTTATATTCATTTGAACTAAACAACCGTTTGTATGTGTGTGGGGTGTGTGTTTATGGTGAGTGGCACTGAAGCCAAAATTCCTTGGGCCAGCTATTTACTTAGTGTGCTAAATGGTATTTTGAAGTCCTTGGGTAAATGTGTGTGTTCAGGTCAAGAGGGCACACATTTTAATTTTTTGTGGAAGCACCCAATAGTGTACTAGCATTGAACTGTGTGCAAACCAACCTTTGACCCAAACAGCCCGCTCTTCCCTATCATGTCTTGTGCATAGAACATCTGGCGGCTTGTGTTAATCCCTCCGGCTGCTATTTTTCCACATTGGAAGTTTTCAAAACAATTCTCAACAGGTAATGACGGAACAGGAATTGAGCTAGTTTACTACGAAAAACTGTTATCTAATCATAGCAATGGGTGTTTACTTTAATGTGGCCTGCCTATCAAAACAGTGTTTCTAGTGCCAGCTCCAAATCAGGGGTATGAGAAATAGCCTTTGTGTGACAAAACTGGAAAATTATGGTTTTCGGGAAATCCAAAACCATCTGCCAGGAGTCAAAGGTTGCTGTCCAGACTGGTTGTTTATGCTTTTGTTGCACTTGGAGAAAGTATTTTAACTTAAGTGGCACCAAACAGAGTTGACTAAAAATCAAGCCAAAACTTTCCCTGAAACATCACCTGTTTGTTTTGGCCCAAGCTCATGCCATTGGTTGAGACAGATGTGGACATGTTGTCACCACTAAATACACTTTTGATTATTTATGACTTGTGTATACAGACAGATGCAGAAAGACAGCAGGCACTGCAGTCATTCTCTGCCCAGCCGACCTTCTCAAGTTCGGGGTCTGGCTCGTCCCTTGGTCCCCTACCTTCTCCTACCAGTCACACTGAGCCGAAGCCTAAGGTCAGGAAAGGTCCTCGCAAGAACCAAAATGAGAAATACAGACTGAAATACATCCGTCTGCGCAAAGCTGCCCGTGCCATGATATTCGTAAGTAATTTTTACTATTTTTATTCAGCTATTGCCATATCAACTTCATTTGTGACCCTGGACCTCAAAATCAGCAAGTCAAAAGTCACACAGGTATATTTGTTATAGTAGGCAACAATACATTGTATGGGTCATATTATATATTTTTTAATGCCAAAAATCATTAGGATATTAAGTGAAGTTCATAATTCATGAAGATATTATGTAAATATGATAAATATGATCAAATATATTTATCATAAGTAATATTAGTAGTTAGTGTTGCTAAGTACTTCATTTGGACAACTTTAAAGGTGATTTTCTCAATATTTAGATTTTTTTGCACCCTAGGATTGCAGATTTTTAAATAGTTGTATCCCAGCCAAATATTGTACTATCCTAACAAACCACACATCAATGAAACACTTATTTATTCAGCTTTGGATTTTTTTTGTGGTCCAGGGTCACATTTACATCAATAGCATAATGTGTGTGAAATGTAAGTCAATTGTGTAGTGGTGTTTTTAGGAAAATGCAGCACTATATGATGAAATTGCTCACCTGGAAGAGAAGTTTGTGCGGGCGAAAGAGGAAAGAAGGTATGTTAAGCTAAACTAACTCTGTATAGTTCTTTACTTTGGTTGTACTTCATACATAAAGGCACAGAGCACATATAAAAACAAAAATGTATGTAGATGTTCATGCTTTGTTTATAATTAACATACATTGTAGTGCATTACAACAGCAATGTATTTAATTATCAAAATTATTGTTGATGAAATGAGATATCTCAGTGACTTTCTTTGTCTTTTAGATTCTTGCTGAAGTCTTTATTGCAGTATCAGTCTCTGGGTGAAGTTGAGCCAATCCCAACTTCCAGCTGCAGTACACATACTCCAGTCACTTTGAGCTCGGGCACACCAGGGGGCGCTGTTCTCTCAGGAAGCCACAGCCAGGGATCTGGGATATCAGGATCTGAAGACAGCCTATTGAAGAAACCTAAAAAAGAGCGAAAAGACAAAGGAAGGGAAGAACGTGAGTCAACATCAATTTTGCATTAGTTGTTTCTGTGTTTCTTAGACTAATACTTTGTGTATTTGCTTATTTCTACTTAGTTATAAAGAAGATTTGCAAGAAGAGGAAAGTCACAGAGGGAGGAGTTCGCAAACTTGTGCAGCCAATCACTCTAGACTCGTCCGGCAGGCCGGTTTTTCCCATTGTGCTTGGGGGACTCACTGTTTACAGTCTGGGGGAGGTCAGCCAATCAAATCAGTTCTTCTGTAATACCAGAGTACTCAAGGGCATAAGCTATAATTTATTATGTTCACACTTATTATAAGCATTTTAATTATATTAATAATCAATTTATAAAGTTATTGTGTAAGAAGTTAAAAGTCTGGATATATATTTTTGTATTGTTATGTATAAGTACAGTTTAACTTGTATATGCGTCATCCTGTACAGTGTTGGGCAGTTATGTGCGAAGTTATCAAGCGTTTCATGATAATGCGTTGCAGCTTTAAGTTTTTGAATGCTTGAGTTTTGACAGGTATTTTCATTCATTTTCATTTGTTGTTGTTTCTTCATGGTAGATCATCACAGACAGGTCTCTGTTTCACGATGAGACTGCTATTTATCCTGTGGGCTTCTGTAGCACCAGAGTTTTCGCAAGTATGAAGAATCCTGATCAGAAGTGCCTGTACACCTGCCAAATCAAAGACGGTGGCCAAGGACCGCAGGTGCGTGCATGCACATGTATACAAGCATAGAGTAAACGTGAGCATAAATATGTATGAAAAGCTCACATGGAAAAGCCACCTATGTCAAAAATGAGATCATGATATTTTGACCAAACGCATTATACGTCCATGAAATACCTTTGCTTTAAAACTGCCTTATCAGTTAAAGAAAGTTTACCGAATATACAACTTATTTGAATTTTGACAGAATTTATTAACTTTTAGAAATGCACTTAGAGGGTTTTGCAGGAAAAGACAGTCAAATTTGTTAAATACCATTTGACTAAAGTGACAAAATCATTTAGTTTCTTTGTTATAAGTCTGCTGTAGCTGAACTCAGATCTTTTTCTTGTTATATGTAGTTTGAGATTGTGCCAGAGGATGACCCACAGAATGCAATAGTGGCTTCATCAGCCCAAACCTGCCACGCAAACCTGCTGAAAGCCATTGTTGCCCGAAGGTAAAATTCTGTAGAATTACACACGTTTTAAGAAAGTACTTTAAAAGGAATCAGTCACTTGTTGACTTGTTTAGGAAAAATTTGATTTTTTTCTTGTTTTTGTCAAATAGAGGCAAACCAATGGCAAACATTGTGCCATCCGGAGCAGATTTTTTTGGTTTCTCTCACCCCACCATGCAGAACTTAATACAGAGCTGTCCTGGGGCTCGCAAATGCAACAAGTTAGTAGCAATTTCTATTTTGGGTGATGTCATTAGCCTTACAGTTGTTACATTGTATGCTTTGGAACATTTAGGAGCGGTTTCCTGGACAGGGTTTAGATTAATCCAGGATTAGGCCTTAGTTATATTAAGACATTTAAGTTGTTTTTACAAACATACCTTACATACCTTACTTGTGACAAAACCGTGGTACTGGCATATTTTAATGTATGTCTGTGCGAGACAGTTCAAACATGCATTTTAGTCTAGAAATAGTCTTAACCCCCTTCCTCAGAAACCGCCCCTTTGAGTTTTAAAAAGCTGCAAGTCCTAATTGGTTTATTAATGGCACAAGATTGAGCACTGTAACAGTTTAACTCTAAGTAAATTTTTTGTCTGGGTGTTTCAGTTATCAGTGGGTACGTTTTGAGGTATGTCGGCCTGGAGATGGACAGGTGGCACACGGCCTGTCAGAAGATGATGCATCTGTGAACTTTGAATCCTTCCAGCGATTGCAAAGCTGCGAGGAGAGCCTGACCAATCAGAACCTCACACCAGAACAGAACAGTACAGGTCAGCCAATTACACGGCAGAAACTATTTAACATGAACCTTTAGTTGGGAAGCTGGGACTTACTGTGGTCCTGCAACATATACAGCGAAACAATATGCATTAAAACAATGTTACAGTACATAAACAAGAATGCAATATGGCTATATATCATCACAGCTGAATTTAAGGTAAACACAAGGTCTCTGTGTGTAGAGAAACACTTACACTGTCACATATTTACAGTGCCACTGAGACAGTAGCCTTTGAAAAGATCATAATATGTACCTTTAAATATGAACCTTTGACGCAGGGATGTGTACTCGAGTCACATGACTTGCAACTCGACTCGACATAATTAAAGATGACTTGAGACTGGACTTAGACTTTGACACCAATGACTCAAGACTTAACTTGGACTTGAGCCCTGTGACTCAGAAAGACTTCATAATCAGATCAGAGTCCTTATCAGTCTAGACGGCTCCCTGCAGCGTGCACTTGACCCGCTGTGCTTGACATCTCTGCTCCTGACAGCGCTGCTCTGTTCGTTTGATTGCCGCCCAGCTTACACACAAGAGGACACAGGCATGAAAACACTGGTACTCGCCTTATCATGTTAAATGTTAAACATATTCCTCACTTCTTTTGTTTGTCCGACATCTGCATCCCCGGAATCCAACCACACCATCTGTACTTTGACAGCACAATGTGCTTTATTTTTTTTTACTTTTTAAACACCTCACAGATGTCTGTTTTTGTCAGACTGCTACTGTTTTGTCACATATTTTGATTGCATGTTAATTTCATTTTATTTAAACCTTTATTAAATGAAGCCATAACTGAGATTTAAATCTGAGTTTAAAGTTACGGTGCAACAGGACTAAAGTTTAAATCCTTTAAATCAAAATGATGGGTTAAATGTAAACCTCATTTTTTTTAAACAAGGTTTAAAGTTTGGTGCAACAGAATTATTAGATAAATCCTTACAAACTATGCAGCTAAAAATTGCACAATAGGCAAGAAGCAATATAATTAATTTGTTTTTAATTAATTATATGACCAAATGAGCGTTGTGTATGTAACTATTAAATTTAATTCCGTTTTTTTTTTTCACTTTAATTTCTTTCGAGATATACAAATTAATAAAGTCTTGTAAATTCAGTTTGCAACACTTAGCCCCTAAATTTAACGATCAGATGTCCATTATAAACTTAACATTTAACATACAACATTCAACAACACACTTAATTTAATTTTTATTTACATTATTCAATATTCAGATTCTCAAATATTTTTGCAGGTTTTTTTTGCGGCAATCATATACAGTCAGTGCCACGTCACTTGATATGTCTGCATGAACATAGAAATGAAAATCATTCAAAAATTAAAGCAATGTTAAACTTATTCTACCTGCCTTTCTGATATAAATTAATATAAATTTTAAATGATTATTAATACTGATACCTGTACACTCATTTGGGCAAAGAGCACTAACAACTTTAAACAATATAAAATTGATGACTTGCACTTGACTTGTACTTGCCTGTCTTGACTCGGGACTTGACTCGAGACTTGAATGCAAAGACTCGAGACTTACTTGTGACTTGCAAAACAATGACTTGGTCCCACCTCTGCCAGTATGCCCCCTTTAGGTACAGCAGTGTACTTTTTAAAAAGGGTACCGCACACAGAGACAGGTGATACAAACCAGTAAAGCATCACAGTGTTGTTAATATTATTATTAAAACTCACCTCATCCAAATTGGGTTCAAGGACTGAAAATGTCTGATATATAAAATAATACATATTATAATACTCTACTAATTTAGTACTTGTCTAATTGATTGAAATGTGTTTTTTTTACAGTGCGAACCCAACAGCCCAACACATCATCTCACCTGCTGAGCTCGACAGTGCTACAGACCAATGCTGTGACAGCTCTCTCCAACACATGAAGCACAACTTACACACTTGCCTAACAAAGTGCTCAGATTATTCACGATTAGTCTTACAAATTTATTTGTAATGTGGAGCTCAATGTTTGCATTGTGCCAACTTTTTGGATAGCTTTCTGCATGTCACAGTACAGAGCAATATTGGTCTGATTACGTTTGATGTGATTGAAAAAAAAATTTGTTCTGTATTGATTTGTACTATTATTGTTTGTTATTAAAGTATTTGACTTGGAATTACTGTCATGTGCATTGGATAAACTGAAAGGATGGATTGTGTTTGAGGTTACAATTAGGTTAACGCAACTTGTTAATCCAGTTTTATAAAGCTCAAAAACCCTGATGTATCGCTTGTCAGTAAATCACACAACACAATAAAAAACCAACCCTTAAGGCTTTCATTTTGCATTATGTAGGTCATGTCATGTATATGATGAGAAGAGTTGGAACCTTGAGAAAGGCTCTCATCGAATGACAAAATATCTTTAGACATGAAATACATCTCTTGGCATTTGTAACACCATATCATTCGTCATGTGTGGCAAATGTAGTTACAGCAAAGTGAGATTTCAGAATGTATTAAAATATAGATAAGTTTCATGCCCTTACAGATATGTGGTAATAATTATCTTGTGGGAACGGAGAGACGTTGAGTCACTACATACTGTGCTTTGTCCACACTGCAGGGCAAATGCAATGTTTTATTTATTGTAATATTTTATGTTGCCACGTTAGTTTTCTCCATTCAGAATGCATTAACAAAGATCTAGGTTAAATATTTGGATTATTTTATGTTTTCTGTTTAAACCACAAAAATGAGGTAGACTCCCAAAAATTGAAGGACTGCAAATACCCCAGACAACCACTGAAGGTCACTACAGAGCTTAGAGAAAGATGCCTTCATAGCTCTTATAGCATAACTGCTTGGCACCATCAGATCAGATGCACATACATGTAAACTAAATAAGATGTTTATGTAAAATCTTGCAGCTGTTTCTGAATGAAACAATGCTCTGTTATAGTGGCATTATTATTATACACTGTTAATCAATATGATCACTATTCAGTTCTTGGCCTAATGTTGTAAGTGGTGTATACTGTAAATTAAATTTTTATAACATCTTTATATGTTGTATTAAACAAACAGCCATGGTTGTTGTTAAAGGGTTAAACGTGGGTGCTTAAGGACTTCACCGCAATGATAAAACACATCAGAAGTTTGGGGTGTACCAGTATTCTGTCATATGCTGATCCACTATACAATGCAGTTAATGAGGGAAAGGCTGGGTATCCTGAAACACAGCAGGTGTGAACAAGGAGGGGTCCCCGCTTTACTGTATGCCAGTATGATCATTTATGTGTTTTAAGAGGATTTAACTTCCTACATTTCCTAACGGACGGGTGGGAACAGGAAGGCAAGAATTATATCCGCCCATTCCCTGTCCGTGAGAGGTCAGAGATCACATTTGTTAGGTCCACGTGTCTGGCACTCTTACTCTCTGCTGACCTCTGACTCATTTTCTCTGACATGCTCCAATATATGTTTATTCTCAACCACAATCATTTGCACGATACTTAACAATCCAGTCCAACGGTGCCTTTGTTTATATGATGGAAGTGGTTGAAAGAATAGTGAATGCAGGAACTGACACATAAGGGCAGGATCCTCGAATATTTTATTCACCATACATTTTATGTAATGGTAGAAAACGTCAGCAATACAGAACAATATACTGCCAAGCCTGACACACATACACCCTAATGCTCTACAAATGTCTCACATACAGAAAGACACACACACACATACAGGCTATTTACGCTTTGGTTGATAAATGCACTTTAATTACAATGTGATCTTGCGGCAAACACCTGCCGAATGAAAATGGCGACATTTTGCAAGGAGCCAGAGTACAAAAGGAAAACAAATTATATGTACAAAATATGTACAATGGCACTATATACATTAATGTATTATAAAATCATACATCTCTAACATAACAGGAAAAATTTGAAGAAATTTTAGAGACGTCAATCAGTCTGCGCTGTCATCTTTCTCCATAATTCAGATGTCAATAATAGCATAAATCAACTGTTTACTTCTCTTAAAGGGGACATTTCACAAGACATTTTTTAAGGTGTCAAATAAATATTTGGGGTCCCCAGAGTACATATGTGAAGTTTTAGTTCAAAATACCATATAGATAATGTCAAAATTGCCACTTTGTAGGTGTGAGCAAATATTTGCAGTTTTGGGTGTATCCTTCTTTTAAATGCAAATGAGCTGATCTCTGCACTAAATGACAGTGCCGTGGTTGGATAGTGCAGATTAAGGGGCGGTCTAATCCCCTTTTGACATCATAAGTGGAGCCACATTTTTCACATGCTTGCAGAGAATGGTTTACCAAAACTAAGTAACTGGGTTGTTCTTTTTCACATTTTCTAGGTTGACACAAGCACTGGGGACCCAATTATAGCACTTAAACATGAAAAAAGTCTGATTTTCATTATGTGTCCCCTTTAAAAATGTTTAAAAGTCAGGGAGCTCCAACATTTGATGTGCATGGCTATGGAAATTTATGACAAATGTATCCATCCACAAAAACAGTCACACAGGTACACAACAGAGCTGGAGTCAAGATCAAACCATCCAGATACAGACCCCAATCAAGACTAAAACCATACAAAGACTCATGAGTCCAAAAAGCATTTGAAATGAAATGAAACAGAAAATGCAGATTTTTAATTTACTGTGGTTTATTTTACTGCAGTACCAAATATCTGACATCTGCTGAACTTTCTGAGGAGTTCTGAGGCTAAACATTTTAAGTGAAATTCCCAAAGCTCAGTAGAAGACTTAAACAAGTTTAGTTTTTGTTTGTGTGTTGATGTAAGTTTGCTTTTAAAAGTACACAATAAATCAACATCAGTGAGCTACAGTGCACTGAGGATGAATAAAAAAATGTCCTAAGTGATAATAATAAAGGCTTTCATATTCGTTCCAGTTGAAGCTAAATATGATTTAAGAACATATAATATTTATCAACAACTTTTAAAGAATCCTTATATACAAATAAGGCAATTTTGGTAAAATTAAATTAATTTCTAGCTATTTTTTATTTAGGTCAGGGGTGACTTGTCATATTTAAGACCATTAAACTACAGCCAAATCCAGATCAAGACACCAAACTTGAAGCGACACAGATCCAGACCAAAGAAATTTACTAGTAAAGCTAGAAGTATAGTCCCATTTTTACACGAGGGTCCACGTACAAAGTGCATGACACAAATTTTGACATCAGAATTGCACTGTAAAAAAGTAGTAAATAGCCCAGGAGATGCATTGTATTGTCACAATGCGCCGAATATCTGCATTCACGTACAAATAAACTATGCTTTGCATTGCTGTGCGTTCGACCATGCGCGTACGTTCGCGGCCACGTAAAAAACAAACAATACTTCAAGCTTAAGACTCCAACCAATCCGTTTATTTTCTCAAAAGGTCTCAAGTTCATAAGAAATGCGTACACCTAGATTTGATCGTAGAGTGTGCATACGCAAAAATCCACGGCAACGTTTCTATTTATAAAAACACCTTTGAATTGGAAAAGTTTTAAGTTCATCAGGGTTTAAGCAGACGTACGCACTTTTGCTTTTCCAATTCCTCCAGGTTTTCGGAAGACATTCTTGCTGCTCAAAAAGGATTTAAACATTGACAGGTGTTTAACTTTTTTATATGTCAATGACATTAATTAAACATTGTTTAAAGGCTTACAATTTTTAAGATCATTTGCGATTTATAGATTTCACATCTGATCTGAAAGTGAGACACATGCGCTTTTTCTGTGCGTACATTCGTTCCATGAATCGCACGTACGCTCTTTTAAAAGATTATCGTACGATCAAATTTAGGACGCTTTCTACACAGTATGAGCCCCCACAAGATCAAGACTCCATCTCTGTTACACGCTCACAAATGCACACATACTTACAAACAAACAAATGTGTACGAATATAAAGGGCACAATTGTAAACATAATAAAATACACTTAAATATCCAAGAATAAAGGTGAACGACTGGCCTTTAAATCATCGCGCTGTCCTAAACTCCTGTTGACCTGTCAATATAGTGACTTCAGTTGACAATGGATTGGTCCCGTGCCAATATTATCTTCTCAGTTGGAACCGTCTCTGGTCTTTATAAAGTAAATCTCAGAGGTCAAGGTTCTACAGCAGAGGTTGATTAACAAAAATCAACCAAATCAGAGCACAATCCTCCAGGAAGTCAAAAGTCCCTCCCAGCGGTCAAGGAACGGTCACACCTCAAGTTCCTGGTTGTCTGCATAGTGGAAACGATTTAGTTTCTCCCGCTCGCGGTTGCAGATGTCCAGTTTTGGCCCGTGGGCCGGTTTCAGAGCTGGGGATGGGGCGGGCGACGGGGGGAGAGTAAGTTCAATCTCTTCACTGCAGTGCGCAGGCACAGAGAGCATTGAGGTGGGCCCTGTTTGTGTTGGAGAAAGGACAGCCACGCTGTGGTCGAGGTTACGGATGAGAGTGCAGAACTGCCGCTGGTTGTTAATGGCGTTGTCCTCTGTTGCTGAAGTACGTAGCTGCTCTTTGGTTCGATTGCGGTGGTGCAGACGGGAGAGCAGGAGCGCACACACAGAACAGCCGCCTGCGACGAGCAGAGCAAATACGCTCACCAACGCCATATATATACTAAACCTACTTTCACCTGGATCTGACATTGCACCTGGATAGTGAGAAAGAGAGAGAGAGAGAGAGAGAAACATTAGAGATGTTATACATTTAAATTACAATGAGCAACTCTTAAATTTCAAAATTTATGCTCCAACCTTTGCAGTGGGGTCCATGACATGAATCCTTAAGGCTCATGCACTCGTTTCCAAAGTAACCTTCGGGACAGACACACAAGTAGCCTCCTTCTGTACTGCGACACGGTACCCCCTTTGGGCAGGGGGTGGGATTGCAAAGATCCAGCACAGACTGAAGTACAAGAGGTATTATTAACTTTAATCATCATAACAAAATGGATACAATGCAGTATCAACCTAAGACTCTATACAGATAAAGTCAAAAGCTATGCCAATAATGTATTACCTTGTATGCTAGATTTGCAATACCAGAAGGATATACCAGTGCTTGCAATTGGATACTGTTAAAGGAATAGTCTACTCATTTTCAATATTAAACTATGTTATTACCTTAAAGGTGCTCTAAGCGAATTGAAGCGTTTTAGACCATAAAACATTTTTTGTTACATACCGGAAACATATCCTCACTATCTGCTTGCTGCCTGTCCGCTGATCAAACTGTAAAAAAACGCGATCTCTGTAGACAGCCCAGGCTTCACAAACGGCAATATCAACAAATGGCCAAACCTAGCATCACAAAACTAAACAAAGTATTCCAGCCAATAAACGACAAGAAGGATTTGGGGGTGGGGGTTGGGCGCGTTCATGAAAGCACGGAAGGGAGGGGGAGGGGGAGGAGTTAGCTACGCTCTGTCTGTTTGAAAACAGTTCAAACATCAACAGGAAGTGACGTCGCACATTATTCGCTTAGAGCGGCTTTAACTAAGAATTGTTGATACATCCCTCTATCATCTGTGTGCGTGCACGTAAGCGCTGGAGCGCGCTGCGACACTTCGATAGCATTTAGCTTAGCCCCATTCATTCAATGGTACCAAACAGAAATAAAGTTAGAAGTGACCAAACACATCAACGTTTTTCCTATTTAAGATGAGTAGTTATACGAGCAAGTTTGGTGGTACAAAATAAAACGTAGTGCTTTTCTAAGCGGATTTAAAAAAGGAACTATATTTTATGGCGTAATAGCACTTTTGGGAGTACTTCGACTCGGCGCAGTAACACCCTCCCTCTCCGCGGATTTTTCAGGCGAGTCGAAGTACTCCCAAAAGTGCTATTACGCCATACAATATAGTTCCTCTTTTAAATCCGCTTAGAAAAGCGCTACGTTTTATTTTGTACCACCAAACTTGCTCGTATAACTACTCGTCTTAAATAGGAAAAACGTTGATGTGTTTGGTCACTTCTAACTTTATCTCTGATTGGTACCATTCAGTGGTGTAGTCTACGTGATACGCAGGTATACGCCGTATACCCACTAGAAATTGTCAAGGATTTCCGTATACCCACTAAAAATAGCGCGAGGATGCGTAACAGCATGGTTTTGTGACATTTTTAAAGTTTTGTCATAATATAGATGTGAAGCATTGACCATTAGCATGCTACACTTGCTACTTTAGCGGGTTGAAATACATATTAGGCTATATACTTCATGCCAAACTGCGCGATCCGATCGGCGTATGAATTTCTATGAAATCAGATTACTATAGTGACGCGAAAGTAACTGGGTAGCAGACTGGCGAGTGACAGCAAAGTACCGCGAGAGAGACTCCAGTTATCACATGGAGAAATCTGCTTTGACTCGCTCTCGCGGTACTTTGACATCACCAAGAGGTCTGCTTAGCGCCAAATGAAGTCGAACCTACAGTGTAGCTGCTCACGCGACACTGTAAACAAACAGTCCAGAGAAGTGAACGAGTGCTGCAACATAAACTCCATATAGTTTACAACGCACATGTGAGTAAACAACATTTAAATCATCAGTCCAGTTTATTACTTTATCTGGAGGTAAGGCTCCAAATGCAATAAAATAAGCCCGTGATTATACCCTGATGGTTTTTAGCTGCCTTCAGTTCCTCTGAATGTTTGCTTGTGCTTCACAGTGTTAAACTTCCCTTCTCTGTGTTCATTTATATATCTACGTTCAAGATGTATATGATCTTAAACTTCTGTTTGGTTTGGGTGTCTAATATTAGGCTACATGATGGTCTTGTAATAATAATTATGTATAAGCCTATTTTCATTTTTAGACAATGCTTATATTATATGCAAAAATAAGCTTTTATATCAATGACTATGCAAATTAGAGTTAATTCATGGTCCTCTTAAATGTGTATTAATTAAAAACATTTACACCATTAAATTACACATGGTAATGTTATCAATAGTTGTCAGATAATAGCTTTTGAAAGAATTTAATATTTTTTCTCCTTTAATGCATGTGTTAGCCACAGATTGAAGATTTATTTAATTTTAATTAACAGTTAAGTAACTTTTGTCCCTGAGTTAGATGTTGATTAACACTAAACCAGTCTAAAAATCAGTCCAGTTTCCCCAGCTGTAAACCCATTGGCTGTTAAAGTCTTTTTTTCTTATAATAAACTGACATGTTGATAACACGTTCAGTTTATGTGTTTATGAGTACACTTTCAGAATGCTCTTAGTTACATGAATATCTATACTGTATGCATCTGTGAGTGTGGTGGTGCTTATGAGGTGTCGCGCTAGAACGAGTAAGCATAAGGGTGAGAGGGAAAAATCACAGTATACTCACTACAAAAATCTAGACTACACCACTGGTACCATTGAATGAATGGGGCTAAGCTAAATGCTATCGAAGTGTCGCAGCGCGCTCCAGCGCTTACGTGCACGCACACAGATGATAGAGGGATGTATCAACAATTCTTAGTTAAGGTAATAACATATTTTAATAATGAAAATGAGTAGACTATTCCTTTAAAGTTTAATGTAAGCTTAAAAAAGTTGATTTAAAAAATGTAAATTGCTAAAAATGACTTTGAGCTGCCTATACCACAATATAGCAAATTGCAGTGCCACCCATGGCTCAGCCCAAGTACTGTTATTATGATTCAAAATAATAAACGCTCACTTCACAATGGGCGCCAGTGTATCCGATCTGACAGCTACAGAAGATGCCTCTGCCACCTTGATGCTCCTTACAGTGCCCACCATTCAGACAGGGGTTGCTGTCACAGGCATTCAGCACCACCTGGCAGTGTTTACCAGAGAAACCCGGCAAACATACGCACTGAGAGCCCTGTACACAACCAGCATGTCAGGTACACAACCAAAGTAACTTCACATCTATGAGCATTAAATACAGTTGGAAGAAAGACATTGATTTACAAAATGAACAGTGCATCTCACCTCACAGCGTCCTCCATTCAGACACAAACCCTGGCAGCTACTGTTCCCTGATGAATAGATGATATTTACAAAAATCAATAGGCAACAAAGTGGAAACCTGCACAACATTAAGTTTCAGATAGAAGAAAGAGACTAGCTAACTAAATTCAGATTGGATCAGATAGTAAGACTTTATTAATAAAATATGATGAACCAAATGAACTACTCGTGAATAAAGTAATTTGTTTGAAAATCTATAGCGGCCAATATTTGCTTTCTTAGCCAGCTAAAATTAGCTCTCGTATACGGAAGCATAATTAAGTTGCTAAGTTATATTTTAGGGGCTTTTGTGCCTTTAATGAGACAGAATAGTGGAGAGTAGACAGGAAAGTGTTGGGTGGAGATAGGGGAGCGGGATCAACAAAGGTCCTCAGAGACAGGAATTGAACTCAGGGCTTATTTAAACTTGTGTCACTTGGGAACACTTGGACCTGAATACAACCCGTATGTGACAGTCACATGGATCACAGTGCTCCCTAATGTGTGCTTCAGTTTCTTCACTTTTACATTCTGACTTTCAACATTTGCAATGTTTCTAGTCGCATCTTTAGGGATTTTGCAACTGTGGGCAAATCCGATATTCTGTATTGATATTAGTCCGATATTGGCGAAAATGGCTGGATCAAATATTGTAGAAGTCGGGGAGTACAATCTGATCCAATACCAACACGGACCTTAACTGTCATGGCAACTTGCCATAAAGGCGACTTACTGAGCAACATGCTGTAAAAGCGTGACATAAGCAACATGCTGTAAAGCGCGGCAAGTAGAAATCGTACCTAAGCGTAAGCAATAGATCAGACCTGTCCGGAGGTTCTTTTATGTTTATCATACTTAAGTTATGGTTTACTTCACACATTTAGATTAAATTTTTATGGCTAACAAATGTGTTATTTGCAGTTTAATTGATTAAAAGGGCAATAGAGATGGTACTGGATCGGGATCGGTATAGACAGATACTCAAGGTTGTGGTATCGATCGACATCGGTCTCGGACAAGAAAAAGTGGTATCGGCCCAGCCCTACTGTTTACTACGTCTTTGGTAGATTTTTTAGAAGTGGAAATATTTTTCCAAAAAAGCTTACATGCACTTGAGGGGGTTTTGCAGGGAAACTTGTTAAATTTCAATCAAATGTTTAAAGTGACATTTCTAAAAATAAGTCATTTTAGAAACTGGAAGAAAATTAAAGGAAGAAAAACTGAACCTAAACATAAGAACCTGATTAAAAAAAAATGTGCATTTACAAAAAAACATATCGGACGCACTTACAGGGTTTTGCATCTTAAAGCGTAACTAAACCCCTGGTCAGAGCCTGACTCCACCCACTGCAATATTTGAAAAACGCAAGAAAAGTGGGCAGATCCCAACGGAGATAGAGGGGATGAACTAAGTGTGTGGTGAGATCGTAACAAGGGCGTGGTGAGCTTGAACCTGCTTACGTCACAAGTCATTTTTTGGACCCAACATTCAATAGGAAAATTAAACTGCAGTAGCCACCGTTCAACCTGAAGAGGGCAGCACTCAGACGTTTTTACACCATATATTGTAGTATTGAAACACTTTATATCCAAATGTCAAAAAACTTACTAAAATCAATGAACAGCATAAAGCATCAATCTTACAGATCATTAACCAAAAAAAGTTGGTTTAGGGTTTAGTTACTCTTTAACTTATCATAAATGCACTGTAAAAAATGCAGCATTTTTGTTAAATCAACATATATTTTATGTTACTTTAACTTGAAAAAAATTAGTAAAACAAATCTATGTCAACTTATTACAAGTCAAAACGAAAAATAGTCAATTAAATTGACTTGCATTACCAAGTTGTTTTAACTTCATGCTGTGTTTTTTTTTACTCTTAGTTAAATGTACTGTTTTTTACAACATTCAATACTTACGGATGTCACAATTTGGCCCCGACCAACCAGAAAGGCAGTCACACAAATATCCCCCAATCAGATTACGGCAAGAGCGGGCATTGACACACACACCAGTCTCACATTCATTAGTGTCTGAGGAAGAGAGCACAACACACCATTAACAATCATGGTACTTATGTGATCATGTAACATTTAAGGGCAGTTTCCCAGACATGGACTATCTTAAGCCAGGGCTAGGCCTTAGTTTAATTAGGAAATATAACTAGTTTTAACAAACATGCCTTACTAAAAACATTACTTGGGTGCATTTTGAGGCAAAACAAAGAGTAATGATATATTTTAAGATATGTCAGTGCAAGTTGTTTTCAGTTTGGACAGCTCTTACATTTATTTTAGTCTAGGACTAGTCTAATCCCTGTCCGGGACCCTGAGGGGCGGTTTAGATTAATCCAGGACTAGGGCTTAGATATATTAGGACATTAACAAACCTTACAAAAACAAAAATGGTGTGCATCTTGTGACAAAACAATGGCACTGATATATGTTAACATACATCAGTACAAGAGGTTTATAAATTTTAGTCTGGGACATGAATAAGCCCTGTCCAGGAAACTGCCCCTATAGCTCACTGACTACTGCTTAAAATGTTAAACAGAATATGTTGGTGCGATATTGTGTTAGGCACATCATAAGGCAGCTTGAATACATCATTATAATCACCATAATTCCTCTATTCGTAAAATAGAATGAATGTCAAACAATTTAATGATTAAATATTATTCACATGTGCATTCATTTGCTGTGCCATCACAAAATAGCAATATATTACTTCTCATCACACTTCTGGTGTCTGTTCCGGCCCGCATCTCGCCATTTAAGACAGATCTTTTCATACTGACGCTGCTGGTACTTTCTAAAGTGTCACTTTGACACATGGCTACGTTTTACTGAGCAGTCAGCAGTCCAGAGAGACAGATACACTCCACAGGGCCCGAGATGAACTCAAGAGAGATCCTGTCAACAACATTAATGCCACATCCAGCCATATGTCATCTTGATTCAACAATTAAATAAGCTGCACACCGCACCATGAAATTGTCTGATCTGCTTTAACAGATAATAATAAAGGAAACAGTGATGGGGGTCATGATGAATAACAATTTTAATGTGGCACGCGCAAGTTTTGAATAAAATATGCATTTACTTTAATTTCTAATCTGATAATGCCAAGGTCATAGGTTTGATTCTTAGATAACACATTGATAAATGTACTAAAATGCACAAATGCTAATGCATATGGTTTGCTGGTTTATAACGTTTCTGTATGATTTGTTCATATTTCCTGTATTTAATCCCTTATAATGTTTAGGCAGGTCCGTGAACCCTCTGAGAGTCAGATGAGGAACGCAAGCATAAACAAGTACGAACAGGTTTTCACATTACAAACAGGTAAAGACCGTTTACAACAAGCTTAGACAGGCCGAGGCAGGTTTCATCAGGTGAGCATGAGAGTAAGGCCGAGCTAGGCAAGTGTGAACTTGCACGGACGGCTAAGGACAGGTGAAGGCTGCTTTATATGCCTACCCAGCTGGCAGGTTCTTCCGGTCCAGAACGGAGGACACAGACACTGGAAACCCTGAGGCGTCTCTTGACACGTAGCCCCACGCCCACAAGGACTGGAGTCACAATGCAACACTGCTGCAGAGAAGACAATGATTTCATTTATAGATAATTTCATTTGTTTGTCTATGTGATTTTCATGTGCATCTGGGTGAGGATAGGAGCTAATAATGTGATAAGCCTGTGCATGTGTGTGTGTGTAAATGCTGGAGGTGTAGTTGTGACAGGGATGAATGGTGTAATGATTATTGGTGCTTTTAGCTCTCGAGGCTTCTTTTGTTATTTCTACACTCACCCTGTGGATCCTGAACAAATACAGATAAATCAAACCCAGAGAGACACAGCGAAGCAGAGAAAAACGTAAACATACAGCCCTTTAAAGAAGAATTAAAAACAAAATAGCGCAGAGATAAAAGAAGACGACAGGGAGAGAAGTGGGAGTTTCAGTGATATAAACCTGAAAGAAGACAAAGGAATAGAGGAGGAACAAGAATGATAATTATTATATTGAATTTAATTTTTTGTAACTCATCCTTTTAAATTATATCAAGCCTTAAAGCTCTGCATAATTAAAGGGATAGTTTGGCAAAAAATGATATTAAACCCATGATTTACTCACCCCCAAGCCGTTCAAGATGCATATGTCCATCATTTTTCAGACAAACACATTTTCAGTTATTTTAGAAAATGTTTTAGATCTTTCAGTTAATCAAATGTAAAGTTACGGGTCCACTCCTTCAAGTACAAAAAATTTGCATCCATCCTTCACAAAATAAATCCAAACGGCTCCACAATGATAAACAAAGGTCTTCTGAGGGTAATCTGCGCTGTTTTGTTGTAGAAATATCCATATTTAAAACTTTATAAACTTAAATAACTTGCTTCCCGTAACGCCGCCATCTTGGTCGCGTCCACATTCAAGATGAGAGCGTATGCAGTTTACGGAGGTTTCTCTGCTGCTGCTCTGTGCCCCCGTCCTCCGAATTTGTCATACGTCACTAAGAAAAGTGCGTACACTACGCTGATCCTCTCTCCTGAATACAGAGGAGTCTAAGATGGCGGCATTACCAGAAGCTAGTAATTTTCGTTTATAAAGTTTTAAATATGAATATTTCTACAACAAAATGGTGCAGATTACTCTCAGAAGGCCTTTGTTTATCATCGTGGAGCCGTTTGGATTTATTTTGTGAAGGATGGACACACTTTTTTGGACTTGAAGGAGTGGACCCCATAACTTTACATTTGATTAACTGAAAGATCAAAGACATTTACTTAAATAACTGACAATGTGTTAGTTTGTCTGAAAATGTCTGATGGACATATGCATCTCGGACGGCTTGGGAGTGAGTAAATCATGGGTTTCATATAATTTTTGGCCGAACTATCCCTTTAAGGGCGTGGCCACTTGAGTGAAGGATAAACTGCCACTACAGTCACTAGAATCAAGCTAGGCGGGCATGGTTTCAGCAACCAGCCACTCTTTACCCTTTTTCTGTGATCCGGGAGTGATGCTCGGTGATGCATGGCCAAGATGGCGATGGCAGGCACCGCCTAATTTAAGCTTCAAAGAAGCTCTTCCCAAACCTATGGGTGCCATCATGGTCTCAATGCATACTATGCTTGAAGGTCTAATAAATTGTTAAAGGTGACATAGAATGATTGAACGGGGTATTTATCCTTGTTCTGTGATGTGACATGTAGACAAACATTTTTTTGTTTGGGTCTGTAATGCCTTAGAAGTTTCCTAAAAACCTCTCTCAGATAGCTCTTTTAGGGTGGGGGATTTTAAACAAGTGGTTTTGCACCTATTTGGCTCCCCCTACTGGCTTAACTTGCAATCTCATTACTGATTGGCTGACTTTGCTGCCACTCAAAAAATGTAGCCAATTATTTTAAAGTGGAGGGGCAGTGAGATGCCTGTGATGTCATAAGCATCAGTTTTTCAGATTGGGCCGTTTTCTGGCTGACATTTCTAAAAGAGGAATTTCTATGAGATTTAGATGTTTAGCATGTCTAGCACTTTTTGTATGTTTGTGAATGCGGGTAGACTACCATTATTTAAAGAAGACAAGGTAAAAATGGTTTTTCATTCTCTGTCCCCTTTAAAAAGTCTATTTTTGTAATCACCTCACCTAAGCCTAGAAGCCACTGGTGCCCCTCAATAAACTATTAAGCTCTTGCATTGTTAGAAGAGTCAGCTAGCCTCCTAAAACCTGAGGAAGTTTTAAAAGCTGATGTAGGTTACATCCTATGTGATTGCTCGCTGTTTGTGCTTTAGGTGAGCTGAATTATTCTGGTATATATTCCTGACAGCAATCGGCTGCAGCAGTACAGAAATAACATCTGCCTTTGATTGGTGCTGATTGCCATCTGCGCAGGTGTGTGTGTGTGTGTGTGTGTGTGTGTGTGTACCAGCGGCACAGGTGGGTCCTGTCCAACCCTGCATGCACACACAGCTGAATCCTGTTGGGTCTTCAATACATGTTCCACCATTCTCACATGGAGAAGAGAGACATGCATGCTCCACTGTTAGAGAATGAGAGGAAAGATTTGTTATTTTAGTCATGCACCTGTTTATCCAATCACACTAATGAAGAAATTATTAAAATGAGCTTTACAATTAAAGATTGGAATGTGTTTAAGTCTAATACTTTCTGTCTTTGAGATATCCTACTCCTTATGCAGTCTTAATGTAAATGTATCTCTTATCAACACCTCACAGAGCCACATTTAAAAAAATCTTATTAACAAAGACTAAAATTAGGAATACAGATGAGACAAGGATATAACTGGTCAAGCTCAGACAGGATGGCACAGTTAAAAAAATTAAAGCTAAATGTGTTAAAGCCCAGGAGTGGGTTTTTACTAGATTATTCACTTGGTTTAATTTTATTCCAGCACATCTTTGAGGTTTGGTATTTATAGATGTGGGTGATTGGCTTTAGTTGTGTTTAATAGACTTTGCTCACCAATGTCACATTTGCGGCCATGGAAACCTTCCTGACACACACACAAGTACTCGTTGGGTTCGGTGTTCGTACAAGTACCACCATTCTTACACGGTTGATGATTACCACAATAATTTAGATCTGCATGAGTAAGAGAGAGAGAAAGAGCGAGAGAGAGAGAAACCACATCAGGGAAAGAGACTGATTAGCAGCTTGAATACAAAATATTCATTTATTCATTTATTCAAACTCCGCCGGTTGTGCTTCAATGGTTCAGGACGAGAGCAATTTTCCACAATTGACTGGAAACCGGTATAACACAAAATTTTAATGATGGATAAGTACGGTTCCTGCCATTGAAAATCCTGTTTCAATATACAAATATCAATTATGAAAGTAAAATGGCTTGGAAAAGTCATTTTATGTTAAATAAAAAAAGCAAATCAATGCAAATCTGCCCTATAATTTTGAAGGGTCGCCTTGCACCGCCACCAACACAGAAGCACAACCCAACAACAACCACAACAACAAAAACACATTTAGAAATAAATACATAGAAATTATTAATAAAGATCCTTATCAATTACTCAAAATCACTAAACTGCCACTAATCTTGCTTCATGCACCACCACGTACAGTACAAATTCAAGAAGGAAACATGGTTGCAATGAGTCTGCAAACATATGAAAGCTCTGGGAAACAAATTTCCATGTACCAGGGGGAACCTTTGTTGTTTATAGCAACTATTATTTATACACAGTAATTTCAAGCTTAGACTCATGAGGTTAAACAAAATGCCAGCTTGGTCTAAACACAAGTGAAGATTGACATTCCAGAGATTGTTGAAATCTAGTTAGTTCAATAAATCATACAAAATCTAACGACTTGGTTTGCAAACGACTTGGTTTGAATTAAAAACATACACAGAAAGGGACAACGCTGCTGCAGTGAACATGATGCAGAACTGGCTCCTGAGATTTAAGTGAGGTTTAAAGATCAATCCAGCTTACAGTTTTCTGCCTCTCTATTCATTTGTGTGCATGTGTTTGTGAGGGTGTGACAGTGCTCCTCACATGACCGGTGAATGGCAGGAGTCTTGTTTTAGCCTTCACCTCTAAAGAAGCGGTAAGCTCACGTTTTGTTTACCCAAGACTATCAATTTACACTTATACAAAGCTTTGATGAAACCCCACGCGTGGATACATATCAACTAAACTGGATCCATTTACACAAACGTTGCCTAGCATTGAGGGGCCGAAAGGCTACAATAGAGCGAAATTTGGTAAGCAATAGGCATGTTTTCATGCAGGAGATGAACAAATTTGATGATGGTGAATACACAAGTACTGAATGAGCAGGTCAAAATGCTTTTTAAGCCTTCAACACATTTATTTTCAGAATGGCATTATAACGGTTTTTCCTAGCTAACAACCACACCCACTCTCTCCAAGATCTCTATCCCGACAAAGACATGAAACCTAATGGCTGCAAACCCCCATGAGCAAAATGATTGACAGGTAGAGAGTGTTCCTGAAATAAAGTGTGAAATGCTTCCCTGATTTTTCTTTTTTTTTTTGCTTTTTAAAAAACATATATAGGTGCGATTTCAGTTTTTTTTAAGTTGTTGAACAATGTGTTTAACAAAAGAATACATTTTATTAAAATTAATTGAAGAACTCCATTTTACCTGCACAAAACATGTTTTTGGGGAAATAGTACCGTATTTGATTTTTAGGGCTCTATCTTGCACCCAGCGCAATTGACTTTGTCAGTGACGCATGTATCATTCGTATTTTGCACCGACGCACAGCGGGTTTTTCCCTCCACAGACGCACGTCGGCAAACTAGGGAATGAACTTGCGCTCCCTGGGCGGTTCAGCGCAAAAAAGGAGGCATGTTGCGGTGCAAACCATGCCTGATGCTATTTTGCAGTTTCAAAAAACAATTGCGCCACTGACCAGAAAAAACTAGTCTAAAGTCAGTGGCGCGTTGCGCGTGGTTCATTATGCTATTT